>NC_049213.1:29192425-29792425 GCF_013347855.1 Anguilla anguilla | reverse complement strand
TTTTTTCCGTTCTAATCTACAGATTGTTGCTCATCTACACAGGCATGTTCAATGTGACTTGCAAAGTCTGGATCCTACTGCTACAGACAGGCTCCTTTATGTGTTCTTCGTAGCCTAGTAAATCCTATTGAACACCCTTTACTCAAGGGTACAGTTTGCATTGATCTAATTAGTGAACTCTAAGATGAAAAACAATACACATTTACATTTAGGGATTTAGCAGATGCTCCTGTCCAAAGCAACTTAAATAGCTTGTAATTTTTTTCCATACTATTTATTTATACAGCAGGATATTTTACTGAAGAACCTTGTTTGTCTTGCTCAAGGATACAGTCACAGTGTTTTCAAGCTTGTAACTCAATTTCAGTTCCCAAGCCATTCTCCAGTTCTAACCTACGGAACTATCGTTGCTCTTCAGGAGCGCACATGGAGGTTCTGCTGCAGCCAGGAGTACCAGCAGGCATTGGCCGAAGCTGTGGAAGCCGAGGCCAATTGGAAGGCCTCTGAGGCCAGGTCGAGAGCTGCCTGGCGCACACATGATGGCTTCAGGTTCCCAGGGTTCAAGAGCAGCGTAAAATCCAACGAGCACCCCCGGCAGCCCGACGAGGCGAGGGTGGAGGAGCTGAGAAAGGTGCTGTCATCCTGGAAAGACGTCCCTTAGCCTGTGGGTTTCAGGTTCCACCACAGTTCTCTCCTGCAGGAGGACTGCCATGTTTATGGGCATTCCTGAGGATTTACGCGAGTGGATTGAGTTTTACTGATGTTTTCTTCCCATGGTTCCTATCACAAGAAGCAGCCTGAGCTCAGAAGGGTATTGGGTGTCGCCTAATGTGACACGGCTAATGCCAAGTGATTTATGCGTTCATGCTGTTGCCCAGGAGCCTTGGTATGCCACTGCTTTATTTAATCTAGTCATCCAGTAATACAGTGCCATTCTGAAAGCTAGGGATCTGTTAAAATAATTATACGTGGTGCTCAAGCATGGTTAAGTCACTTTGGAGCACGGGTAACGGCAATATAAACACATCAAGGCTCCGTTTGACAGACTCCCTCCTCAGCACTGTTTTTCAAACAGTTAATGTACATCACATCACTCATTATCTGCTGCATTACACCATCCAAAATGGATGTAGGATTTGTGCTTTTCATCAAGAGGGGCCATATTGTCTTCTCCCTCCGATAAGGCGCTCAACCTCAAGCAGCTGTTTCTCTCGTGGCTCTCTGTGTACATAGTACATGACACCTCAGTGATAACAGACATGAATCATCTCCGGATTCCCTTGACTCAGTGCAGTAAATGAACGCTTCCTCTGCTTCTAGCCATGGAGGGAAAACGTGCTGCATGGCAACACCCTGAGGCCCACACTGACGCGGGACACCTGGCCCTGGATCTCCCGCTCGCAGGACTTTGAGCGGTACAGGAAGTCTGCCCAGTTCTTTGGCTCTGTGCCCCCTGTCACCATCCACCTGGCAGGTAGGGCTCAGGTCACTTTAGTATCATCATATCTGCTAATAATCTTACCTGTACGGTAATGGAATTTCAACACACCTCTGTTCAATATGCCTGGGGCCCATTGCTACACAGACTTCTTTTTTGCATTCTTAGTCTAATGAAATCCTTGGCCAACGACTTTTACCCAAGGGTACAGTTTGCATGGTGTCACTGGTAAACCCAGTAAGGCAAAATGTGATATGCTCTTCACACATTCACATTTAAGCATCTTGCAAATATCCAGAGCGATGCAGATAGCCCAAGCCAGGCTAAGTACCTTGCACAAGGATTCAATGACAGCACCCCAGCTGAAATTTGCAACCACAGAGTTACAAGTCCAGTTCTCTATTATACTTCAGCTTATACAAACAGGACTACACACTGTTGTGCTGAGCCTCTGTACCTCGTTCCCAGGGGAAAGCCTAAGGCAGGAACAGCTCCAGCACTACAGGACCGTGCGTGAGGGTTCCCCAGGAAACGGGCCGGTCCCTGAGTTTAAGTGCCACGTCGGTGTGGCACAGGGAAGCCTGGGAAAGCTGGAGGACCTGCTGAAGGACAAGCCCGTGAAGTACTCGTTAAGGAAACCTGGGATGGTCCTGAAGGTGAGGCCCTGATACGGCCCATTTCCCATCACTGCACAAAGTCTAGCGTACACTTCCATTAGAATGTCAAGGTAGCTTGACCATGAAGCACATAAAAGAGCAGTTGGTTTTTGCTTCTTCATGTATGTGCTTAATGGGTTTTCCCAACTTGAATGGATCATTTGCAAGGGAGAATAGAGGATTTTGTGTGTGTGTGTGCTCGCGTGCATGATACAGCCAAGATGCCAAGTTCTGTATTTTTTTTTTTTTGAAAGTTTTTGAATTACAAACATTTCCATTTTCCCTAATGCACATTTAGACCAGTTATTCTAAATCTTCTTTAAAACCTTATTTTGTGAACTGGGATGATTTTCATAAAGAATTCTGAAATAATATCAAACTAATCCAGGTCCTCAGGGACACTCCTTTTCATCTCATTTAGGGATTTTAGAAACATAACTTATAAGTTAAGTGCATAATCTCCCCAATTTCATATGCAATTTGAGAGGGAGAGAGAAATGTGTCATTGGAACAGTGAACTCTGTCCAATATGTCTGTATGAACACACTCCTGTTAGAGAGTTTGGAAACCACATATCTAAACTTCAGGCATAATTTTTTCCTGGCAGGATGGTATTGTGTCTTGTGCTTTTATATCCCGCCATGTGCAGTTGCCATTACTTAGAGATAAAATGCAAGTATTCCTTTGTGAAGACACCGAGTGCACAGAGGCTTGATTATATATATAATCAGATAAATTTAATGCTTAAATCTGCAAACTCTTGTTTGCATTTTGTCTTCCCATTGTAAAGAACAACCCCAGCAACCCGATTTCGACCCCAGCAACCTGTTTACCAGGGAACAGTACTAGAATGCAATGGGCAAATCATTATCCAACAACTGCTGTCACCAGTTATTCAAGTGGCATTTCAATTGAAAAGTAAAAGTACCGACAGAAAGCTGGTGGGTGGTCCATACTAGTCCACTTTGGTTCTTTTGTGTGTTTTTCTCTTTGTTCAAATCTTTTGTCCTTTTCACTGGCAAGTCTAGACAAAACACTTATGTCTGTCAACCTGTCAGAATAAAAGTTGGGTCGATTAGTAAAGAAGAAATATTCTCATGTATTGACACAAGCAATCTCTACTTACTGCTGTCAGGAACAGATGGAGAACAAGCCTTGTGAAAGTCTTTGGCTTTATGAGGTGACAGCAACACTGTTCAGGATCAAGTCGAGGGTTGCCTTGGACATGTTGTAACAATGGCAGCAGTGTGTGCCTCAACACATTTAGGTTCAGCAAATCACTACAGGCAGCTGAAAAATTAATGTCCATTAAGCTATTATATACAACATATGCGTATACGTATTATGTACTACACCAACTGCAGTACGGCCTACTTTGACAATTCATTGGACCCCAGCAAATTTCTGGTGTATTTTAAAGAGGTACCGACAAACTCAAGTGGAATCAGTTATCAGGGGTCTCTGTTGAACGCCTATGAACGTACAACTGGTCTCCTAATTTCCGAGTGTGTTTGTAGAGAGTGTGGTGAATATGGAAGTTCTGGGCATACAGACAGAGTGCTGCTATCCCTGACCGCTGTGGTGCTTTTCAGCCCATCCCCATGGTGGCTGTGCTGGAGCACCCGGAGGTGCCCGGGCCGGAGGACGAGGAGAGAGAGGTCAGCCCGGCCTTCGCCCCGGGAGCACTGACGCACCACAGCCTGAGCTGGGACAGCAACGCCATCCCGCGCCACGACCCCCTCTACAACAAATTCCACTTCACGTGCGTCACTACAGTTACTACAACGGGACAGTGTGAATGAAAATAACATAACAGCAGTAGTGTAAAACACAAGGCTAGGGAGGGGAAGTAATGGCCAAACATTAAATAACCAGGAAATCATTTTAATATTCATGACTGAGTACTGCTTTTGGTCTATTAAATTAATGTTGACATACACGTCCAGAACACAGCATTTATAAAAATACTAAATTAAATTAAATTAAAAACAGAACAGTGAGTGCTGACTGATGTCTCTGTGCCTCAGAGGTTACTGGAGGCCCCACTCTTTCCACTACAAGAGGGCAGCTGCACCCTTGACGGAGGAGGAGAGGTCTGCCTGCCTGTCCCAGCAGCCAGACCCGCCCCCCGAGACCCCTGCCAGGGGCGCCCAGAGACAGCCCGTCGGAAACATCATGGAGACCAGAACCTACAGCCACATCTACCTGCACGTGGTCTGAGGAAGCACCCCTCCAGCCCCCGCTCATTTCCAGCCCATGACCGTGTGGCGCGAGACTGCAGTACTTTTAGTGAGAAGCACTTTGGTGGCTCGGAGAAAGACGGCAACACAGATCGCAAACCGCCAAGCACTGTAGATTTCGTAAAAATCTTCCAAAGTGTCAACACCAGTGTAGTACTGCTGGCAAAAAAAAGAAAAAGAAAAAAGAATCTGTATATCGAAAGTACCTTTTGCAATGCTTTTGTACAATTACTGTTTTAATAGCTCATGGAAAGAATTACTGCTATGTATACATTAATACATGTATTAAATTAATATCATTGCAAAAGCTATGTTCATGACTGAGAATTGTGAATTCAGCACTATTGGATAATGCCATGCAAGTAATTATGCACTGAACAGGAGGTGTCTGGTGGGGACCACAGGAGACTAATTTGCCATTTTTTCTGCAGAGGCCTTCTCAGTAAGTCCTTTCAAGGGGATGGGAGCAGATATAAGCCCTTTGTGACAGAACCTCCTTAGCAATCTTCTTTATGCTCTCATCGTTGTTCTCAGGAGAATCTGAAACAAGCAGGGCCTCATTTCAGACAATCCAAATGTGCAATGCATATGAAATTACAGTTGATTTTACATGACCTAGTTTTATCCCAATAATAAAACTGAACTAGCAAATTGCCCGTAAAATAATGGAAACATTATGGAAATAGCTGGCATGAAAAGACGCGGTTTTTTTTTAAGTCAAGGGCGCATGCAAGCCTTTTGCCTTCGACTGCAATAAAACCACTTTAGTCTGTTCCCGATTATGATTTAGCGTGGTACTTACTCCTTTGCAGCTGAGTCATCCAGTAGTTGTTTTTGAAATAGGCGTCGGAACAGAACGTGTTCGCAAGAAGCACCTGGAGAAAAGAACCATTTGTAGGCATTTCAGTTCAGTCGTTCAGTTTCTCGTGGAAAACACAACTTCCACAGGTGCACATTTCCTGCCTGTGGAAGCCATTAAAGGAACTTTACAGTGGGAGGGAAAGTAGTCTGCTGATGAAATCTGTTATTAATATGTAGCTGAAATAAAACCCTGTAAACTACATAGGCTGTATTAAACTCAAATCATGGGCAGGGAAAAGGGTAACCATATGCAGGATGCCAATCGGTTTCTTTTACTGGCCTTTGAGACTTGAAATTCAACGCAGGCATAGCCAGAATTTCAGAGAGATGTGTACAATGAACTGATGAGCTCAGGTCAAACACTTGGCTATAAAGGTCAACTGAAGCAGCCAAATATAGATTCCATTTGTGTGGAAGATAGGACTGACAAATCTGATTTAAATAAGGAAGGAAACTGGAATTACAATTGATGTTCATCAAATTCCATTTCTTTCATATTTGTTTTAACTAGAATGACTAAAATCTGAACAACTAATAGACCCATCCTACATTACACTGAATGATATTGTGCTGATTAGACAAACTGTATTTCAGCAAAAAGTTTAGGGTGTAAAAAATGTAATTACAGCTATCCGTTCTAGCGTTCTACTTCCTTTACTCTTAATTTGTATAAATTTTAAATACAAGTCATGTAAACAAGGCAAAAGCACAAACTGGAACTACATTTTCCTTGTATCAGGTTGAATTCCCCGTTACCAGGCAACGATGTATGAGACGAGCTCAGATTAAATGTACTGTAATAATAAACAGCATTAGTATACACAACAACACTGATGACAGATTTATTTTTCTTTGTCATCACTATTATTATCACCATCTGTGAAGCCCATGTCACCTCTTCAGTCCCAGCACGAGTGCGTGGGTGTGTGCGTGTGTGTGTACGTGTATGCGTGTGTGCGTATGCGGTTTTGAGCACGACGACCGTACCTCGTGGTCGTGGTTGCGCAGACCAATGCTGATGGACCGTGAGGCTCGGGACAGGACCGCGGTCATAGCGTACAGGTTAATCAGCACATCCGCAACCTTCTTCAGGACCAGCTGCTCGTCCACGATCGTCTGGGTAACAGAGTTCAGTTCACATTGTTCACACTGAACTTTATTCACAGTATCAAATCTGCGCATAATAACCCACGCCAGCCAACTAAAAATAACCAAAGAGTGTAACATTATGGAAAATATTACCATTTGGCACCCAATTCCACTCCTCCGCACAAAAAAATCCTTCTACTGGTGCAAAAAAGAATCTTTAAATCAAAAATATGTTAGTTTCATAATGAAAGTAAATACCCCTTAAAGTTACATTTTGTCATGTGATGAGGATGAACACTCAATGAAGATAAATTTCAGAGGCTTTAAACTTTCCAGTAAACGAATACGAAGCGAAGTGCAGTAAATCCATGTGCTAAGACTTTCCGAGTGGCAGAGCAGCCTGCTGGAGAGGTGGCCTGACTGCAACGGCACAGGCCCGGAGAAGCACATTTAGGAAAAAACCAAAGCCAGGGCCAGCTGTCAGACAGATGAGCATTACCTCAACGCTACAGGAAGAGAGGGATCTGTGAACAGGTCCCCACTGTGTGCCGTAGGACCGTGCTAATTATTCTCCATTTCCAGGGAAACCGGGAGTGCATTGTTGTACGAATAACAGATTTTTTTTCTTTCTGTGTGTTCTCTCAAGTCTCAAATTCCAAAGCCCACACAGTCAGTTCTGTTGGGACTTCCTCTCTAAAAAAAAGTCCAGGTATGCCTGAGTATTTCTGAAGGTTTGAATTCTACAGTGAAACACAGAAAATAATCTATGACAGTTCCATTAAGAACACCGAGGCATATGTGGTCAAGAAAATGCATCGGTGGCATTTTACATCGCTGGAGGGGGAAGCACACATTTCAAATGGATACATGTATTTACAATGAGCGCTGCTAGTGATACTGCAGACATAAATTAGAGGATTACCTTCCCATATCTGTAAAGCAGGCTTTCAACAGTGGAGCTAAACACACACACATTCTCCTCAAACTTCTTCGCACTGTCCTGCAGAGAGAGGGGGGGGGGGGGGGGGAGAGAATGAAAAATGAAGGTAAACAGGGATTATTGATTTCTACATCAAGTCAGGACAATGGCTTTAATGCCTTTAGAGGTTTGCCGAGATCCTGAGAGATTGTGAGTGAAGGGTGTATTGTGGGTAATAGTGACATGGAATGCAGAGAGTGAAAGGTGGTTTGTGGGTAAATGGTGACATGGAAGGAGGAGAGCTAAATGTGGATTGCGGGTAGATTGCAACATAGGATGAGGAGAGTGAATGATGGATTGTGGGTAAATGGCATTATGGAGTGCAGCTCAGACTGAGGGTGAATGGTGGATTGTGGGTAAATGGCATTGTGGAGCGCAGCACAGACGGAGGGTGAAGGGTGGATTGTGGGTAAATGGCATTGTGGAGTGCAGCTCAGACTGAGTGTGAATGGTGAATTGTGGGTAACTGGGATTATGGAGTGCAGCACAGACTGAGGGTGAATGGTGGATTGTGGGTAGGTTGTTAGTATAGGTGTAGAGTGCTGAAGAGATGTTAGAAGTACAGACAGTACCGTCAGGCTGGGGTGCACCACTCCGTCTTTCCCAGTAAGGCCCAGATCCACTTTTCGGCCCACGGAGTCCCGCAGCTTCTTCCCAAACATCTCCAGGGCCACGCCTATGTTCCCCTTCTTCATCTCCCTGAGTGAGGACCAGAGGTCAGCGTAAGCTGCTGTCATGAGACCCAGCGTAGGAAAGACTTTGGCATCATTTAGAATCGCCACCGTCTGCGCTGGGACACTCACTTTATTTTGCCGGTCAATATTTTGCCGGCGTGCTGCATTCCCGTCAGTGCGATGTACATCCTCAGGATTTCATTGGTGCCCTGGCAGTGGGATACGACACACTGTGTTAATGCTGCCGTCGCATTCAGTTCCATCACCGCCCACTCAAATATGCTGTTGTCACTGCAGGTACGTTTTCTGGGTCTAGCCTCTGTGAGCTCAGTCTACAGCTGTAAACAAGATGCATGCCCTCTGGTGGTCAAACAAAGGACCTGGGGTGGAGATCTAGCAAACGGATACACGGTTGTTTTTTTTCTCAAATAAAATTTAAGCAGGCCTAAGCTGGAAATTTGGAAATGATCACAGATCCCACGTAAGATTATCCTGATATTTCTCAGAAAATGCTTTAATCCGAAACTGAAAGATAGGAGAGAAAAAAACAAGAATAAGAAGACAAACCAAAAAACAAGCTTTTTGTATGCCTAAATATTACATAGGGCTGACTGATTGGTGGACTTGACTTCCATTACCCAGAGTGCTTTGGGGGCCTACCTCAAAGATAAGCAGGATGCGGCAATCTCTCAGGTAGCGCTCGTAGGGGAAGTTTTTGGTGTAGCCCAGCCCCCCCAGCACCTGCAGGGCCTCGCTGACGCACACCCACCCCCCCTCTGAGCTGAACACCTGCAGAGAGAGAGGCATGCTGGGTAATCACCTTTACAGACTCTTACAGCGATCATTTCAGGGTAGAAACGCAAGCTGAAAAGAGAGAGGCCTCAGCAGAGCAGAAGACACTGAAAATGTTCCAGATCCAGAGCCTTTAGGATGCCATTCTGAGCAGAGCTATGAAGGGCAGCAGCCTGGATCTGATCAAACACAGACACACAGATCAGCCTCAGATGCGCGAATGGTGACCTTCTCACATGTAATGGAGGGTAAAGCGGTTAAATGAATGGTTCCTCCTGCAGGGTCACTCCTATCCCAGGGACACAGAAGCACATCGCGGTGTCACAGTCCGGTGTCACAGGGCGGTGTCACAGGGCCAGTTTGGGCTCCTCACCTTCACCATGGCCGCCTCCAGAGAACAGTCGGGCACTCCGGGTCTGTCCATCATCCCCGCGGTCAGGTACGCCATGCTCTCCATCACAAAGGCATTCTGGGCCATCACTGCAAACTTCTCCTGCACCAGGGCGCACACGACACACGTGTCATGTCATGTACATGCACACACACTGTATAACTCCTGTATCGACACACACACTATTTACAAACAGTACATATGCAAAGATGTACACAACACACCTATTACACAATACTCCTGTACCAGCACACATTACTATACCAGTGCACACACAGGCAAAACTCACACATTACATAGACACAATAACTTTATACCAGCATACACACATAATGCATACATTGCATACACACGCTACTCCTGTAACCACACACATAATATAAAGCACCGATTGTAAGCCACAGTCAAAACCAAATTTAACACACCATAACCCATTAACTCCTGAACCAAACAAAATAGAGTTAATAAGTTTGTGAAGTAGCTCATACCTGGACCATTCCAAATTCGCTGAGGCTCTTGTTAAACTGCTTCCTCGTTCCTGCATACTCGGACGTCAACTCTGAAACGCAGCACGAGGTCCAGCCGATTACACTCCACCCAATCAGCTGTGCAAGAGTAGCTACATCCAATCCAAATCAGGCCATGCCTCTGTCCCACCAGGCCCTGCCCCTAACTTCGCCCAGGATATAACCCTACCCACCCAAACCCCACCCATTCCCCAGTCCAGTCAACTCACCAATCAGCTTCTTGATCATGCCTGCTCCTGCACTGCCCATGCTGAACCTCCCACTGTTCAGGATGTTCATTGCAACCTGTACAATCAACAAGCAATTAAGATTGCAAAAATAATATCACACAAACCAGCGACAAGCAAATTAAAACAACGTGGAAACTGGCGATCATGCAAAAACCCATGACGTAACACAGCTGTCAGACAGACAGCAGAGAGCAGCAGCCTGTCAAACTGTCAAATGAACAGACCGCAAGGACTAAAAGCTTAAAGCGAGACAAGCCGTCTAAAGCAAAAGATATAGCACGACATAAAAACAGTGAGAAATGTGTATTAATACTCGGCCGGGAGCGTGAAGACATAATGAATAAGAATCCTGGAATACTGAAAGGGTTTTTAATCAAAACTGCAGGGCCCGGTCGTTTTTATCTTTTCCCCGGTGGAAATCAATCAGTGCGGCGAGGCGCTGGAGCCGAACCCCTGATTGCAGTCTTTTGACAGGATGAATAAATTACCTTAAATCCACCTCCGACTTCGCCAATTACATTCTCCACCGGCACCTTGGTGTTGTCAAACACCACTTCACAGGCTGAAAAACGAACAGCAGCGTTACATTAGACCGGGAGCACAAACACAGTTGCAGGGGGTGTGCTGTGTCCTGCAGGCCAAAGCTCCGCTCGAGCAGCGCTGAGCAGTCACTCTGTCCAACCCCACCCCCCCCTCCCCGCCCCGCTCTAGGAAGCTTCCGGAAACCTAGCGCTCACTGTTAGAGCCGCGGATGCCCAGCTTGTCCTCCGGTTGCCCGCTGATGACGCCCCCGAACGCCCTCTCAACGATGAACGCCGAGATCTTGTCCTTCTTCTGCCCGTCCTTGTCCACCACCTCTGTCCTTGCGAACACCGTGAAAATATCCGCCAAGCCCCCATTGGAAATCCAGATCTGAAAAAAAAAACAGGCAAACAAGAAACCCTCACAGCTTTAGGGGGAAGTATCTGTCAAAGAAATTGTGCCAAAATGTTGCTGAGGAAAGTATCCGTTGTGTCGGCTTGTTGTTAGCCTCTAGAAGAGGAAAGCCAGAAGGGTGTTTTTTTTTCTGGTTTAAAGTGAGAAATTGCACATTTACATTCACATGACAGTTCAGTAATACGCCCTACAAGTAACCCCATTAGGTTACAAATTAAAGTGATCCAACTTGGGACCAGAAGAAAAGATTCTCGACTGGCTGAAACAGAACTTTGTAAAACGTCAGCCCATGTCTGTGCAACATTAAAGGAAATGCATTCAGATTGGACTAAAGGAACACCAAACAGTGGTGATGACATCTCTTGCCTTGTCCTCTACAGATTTCCCTTGAGAATCGTTTCCAAAACGACCACATCCTCCACAGGCAGATGGAGCTGTGGTCTGTCGCTACTGCAGTTCATTGTTAAAAGCACCAAATAAAACACTGGAAAAAAGCCACGAAGTAGAGTGTCTGCATTCTCCATTAGATCTGTATGTCTGTATGTACAGGAGTGCCAGTGACTATTTCACACCCTACAGACCACACAGTACTACAGGAGTGCCAGTGATTATTTTACACCCTACGGGCCTCACAGTACTACAGGAGAGCCAGTGATTATTTCACACCCTACAGGCCTCACAGTACTACAGGAGAGCCAGTGATTATTTTACTCATCAGGCCACGCAGTACTACAGGAGAGCCAGTGACCATTTACACCCTATAGCTCAAACAGCACCACAAGAGAGCCAGGGACTATTTTTCACCCTACAAGCCAAACACCACAAAAAAGCACAGTGGCTATTTTTAAAAATTTTCCTGGCAGCACCAGCATATGGGGCAGGGGTAGCAGGGCACTACAGCACAAGCGTGTAAAGAAGGCCTTTCCCCTTTCTGCCTCGGCCTTCACCTTGGATCCATTGATCAGGTAGTGTTTCCCATCCTCGGTCAGCGTCGCTCGAGTCTGAATGGAGGCTGCATCACTCCCACTGGAACACACACACACACAAAAGCCTTATATCAAAACACCAGCATTACCACAGGAAATGGCCCTCAAGAGTCCATTATGAGGGTGAAGCACTAATTTCCAAAAGCAGAGCAGTATCAGCCATTCCAGGTTTTTATACGAAGCAGGTTAGTGTACGGTGCGAAAGCTGTCAGTTAGTCATGCACTGACCTAATTCCCGCAACACCTTGAAAGGATTATGCTGCAATGATCTGGGAGAACCATTTCCACTGCTGACAAT
This sequence comes from Anguilla anguilla, assembly GCF_013347855.1. Classification (NCBI taxonomy): domain Eukaryota; kingdom Metazoa; phylum Chordata; class Actinopteri; order Anguilliformes; family Anguillidae; genus Anguilla; species Anguilla anguilla. Next base: position 29,780,328 of record NC_049213.1, on the reverse strand, counting down.
CCAGAATTAAAGCCTATAATATGGTGGTCAAAGCACAGCTGCCATTTTATACCCCTGTACCTCAGCTTAACACTACTGTAACTCACAGTGTGTGCCTGTGGGTACTCAGGACCTTCAGCACAGCTCCTGAATATCAGCTGTAAAATGTTCCTTGATTCCTAGTCATGCACCAAATTTTAGGGGTAACAGAGGACAAACATATTCCAAAGAATAGATATTCTATCGCTGCTTCCAACACTTTGGGTTTATCTAGGAGTGTGGCACAGTCAGTTATCTGTAACTAGACTCGGCTGAATTATTAAGTAATTTATGTTTTTAATTTTCACAGGAACCTTGGTTGGATCCCGACATTTGTTTCATATTTGGTATATGAAAAGATTCATCCATACTTATATAAAACCTGGCATAACCAGGCACCCATGATTAATACAAACTTTAGAATATGAATGATTGATTTATCAAAAATGATGAATAATTAGTCACATGCGTCACTCCACACTATTAATTCCAAATATGAAATTTAACCCCATATGTCAGTAAAACTGAAAATCCTATAATGGAAAGTTCTGTGCTCATGCCATTCATCAGAAAGGAGTTATATTAAAGTTATATTACACCCTAGATCACTTTAGCTGTAATTGCTGAATCTTCATTCATGTTTGATCCGTAATGCCTGCTTTGACAGCTTGAGTTTCATGAGCCCAGCACAGGCCAAATTAATTTGCTTAGAGACTATGTAATTCATTTGCATATTGAATTATTTATGCAAATGAGATGGTCACACCTACTCCATCCACCCCAGGATGCATTTTTCAAAACTGTGTAGTAATCGGAGCCTGGCTGAAACAGTGAGTACAACTACTCTTTAAATACAACCAAGCCTATTTAACCTCATCCACCAGCATGTGTGACTAATGGGCAGCACTGCCTGAGTCTGAAATGATCACCAAGTTCTGGGGCGGGGACTCACAGTCACACACCTCGTTTCAGAACTTGTGTTATGCATCACCCCGCTCTCCCACATTCTTTAGGAGTCCAGTTGTTAAAGTGTGTCGTCGCCATGCTGGTGGTGATCTTTATGCAGTGTTTGCACTTGGCTCAGGTGACTCGACTTGGGGAGGAAAAAGAGTGGCATACTGACAGGCAGACGCCAGGACAGCCTCCAGGACCCTACCTGCCAGGTTCCGTCAGGCAGAAGGCCGCTACGTACTCCCCTGTGGCCAGCTTGGGCAAGTACTTGGCTTTCTGCTCCTCATTTCCAGCTATTAGGATCCCCTACACACAAAGACAAAGCCAATACAGAAGTTGCACCAACATGTAATTCATATACGGTTTTAAAAAATGATAAAATAAGACAAGGGTTTGCGTTTTATTGTGATTCACCTCTGTCACTGCAAACTGAAAACTTTGTTATTGGAGTGCACTCCATTGTTTTTTTTAATCAGTGTCAAACAAACAATTTATTTACACAGCAGGGAGAATTTAGTCAAGATGGAGTAAATATGTGGTTCTTTAAAAGGACACGGTGTTTTTCCAACATTATAAATCAAACCCCAATGTTACCTTGAGACCAATAGCTTGATGGGCTGCCAATGTTACAGCAATGGAGCCGTCCAAGGATATTATCTCCCCCAGACGAGCATACATAGTATTGGACAGTCCAAGACCCCCTGAACATAGACACACAAAACAACAACTTGCTGGCAAGGACTTTATACTGATAGCACGTCACAACACCAGCTTGATCCCCCTCCCAAGCATAGATTCAAACCGATTCAAATAGTTTCTCACCATATTCCTCCGGCACCTGGATTCCAAACAGACCAAGCTCTTTCAACCCATTCAGAGTTTCGGGAGGGATTTTCGCTTCGTGGTCGATTCTCTTGGAATCAACTGAAACACACTTAAAATTACTGACCGCTCAGTGCAGTGGTGGTTATATCACCTCACACAACACAATGATATAACTGCGTTTATATTTTAACTATAGTTTCAAGTATCTTCAGATACTTTGAGATCGGTAACATTGTGGAAACGTTTTCTTTCGTTAACTTACCATCTTCGTTAAAAAACTTCTCCACCGGTGAAACAAACTGGTTGATCTCGTCTAACTCTTCACGGCTAACTTCTGGATACGGAAATACCTCGTTCTAAACACAGGAGAAAATAAATGTATGATTTAAAGAAGAACGTAACTAACAGGCGAAATAGCTGCAACTATTAGTTAACGCTATTAATTAGTTAACACTGGCAAGTCACCTTGTTTACTTTGCCAAGAAACAAGTCTTTAGCATACGCAAGCTTTCTCGTATGTGTCCTGAAAAAGCGCTCAGACTGCAAATATGGTGTGACTTCATTCCCAGACTGTGAAATTCGCGGCGACAATAGCCTTCCAAATTTTACGGATTTTGAAAAACGAAATAATCCGTTTAAACTCATCGCAAGAAAATTTATAGCACCTCTCCTTCAACTGCCTCTAAAATCTTGCTGCTTTGGAGCAGTGTTACCTTTCACCTCTTTTTGTCGCACAATAATGACGTTTAAGCGTTAAGCGAATGATAGTGCCGTGCATTTCCTCTTTTCACCACAGAACGGCAAACTTCAGTCAAGTTCCGCATGTGAGTTTCTTTTGAATTATACATTATGGAATTCATTAAAAAATACATGTAAAAATATATTTCCTAAGACATATTTAAACCTGGCGTTAAAAATGCTAATAATGCTAGATTTGAGAAGGAAATAATAAAAATAGGCATGTTTTAAAATGATCTGAATAGTCCTTGAACACAATCTGTCTTAAAAAAATAACGTTAGATTTATATTCCCCCCCCCCCCCCCCCACACACACACACACAGTATTTACATTTTTTTTACATGTATTTTACATGTAATAGTTGTAAATGTGATCTCTGTGGAACCATTTAATTGCATTGTATCTTTCTCTTAATAACCTTCACGATAGATAAGACAGTTTAAGGTAAGTCCCATGGTATAGCATAAGATGCTGCATAGATGTTATATAGAAAAGACAGTCACCGATTAAAATCCAATGCCAAGAAACAGCGATGTTTTTACCTTAGCATGAAAGCTAGATACTTGTTTAGACTTGTTAGACAGTAGACCCATACGTACCTCAACACGACCCAACATTTAAATGTGACATGATCATTAGTATAGTATCTGCTTTTCCTTATCTTTATAATGTCCAAGAATAATTAAATGATGATACATCACAATTAAATATGGGTCCATATTGGGTGTGTGGACTACTCAGATTCTAATACTGATCTATAAACATAAACAGCAAAAAGGTTTTGGAAAATGTCCAAAAAACCCTCAGCAGCCGCAATCACAATATTTACAGTGCTAATTATCTAATGCATCTTTGGTGCTTGGTACCTTTATAAAAGCATTTAAGGGTCTCTTGTTCAATAAACAATATTTGTCTCCCAAAGACAAAAAAATATTGATGCAGCCCATGAAAAAATGAATTAATAGAACCATTTTATATTCAGTAATTGCTTTTTAGCCTAGAAAATGACCCTTAACACTCACTGCCACTGCTGATTGAGTCCTCCATAGGGAGGCTTTTTCTCTCTCTTCCTCTCCCCCTTTCCCTCCCTCCCTCCCTCCCTCCCTCCCTCCCTCCCTCCCTCCCTCCCTCTCTCTCTCTCTCTCTCTCTCTCATCCAGAAATGATACAGCAATTTAGCCTGGTGTACTTGGATATATTTAGCACAAACCTTCAAGAGACCAGACAGACAAAAAGGGCAGGTTGCCGCTGTTACACCACCTGTTTCCCAATTAGTTACAGAAATAGCCGGGGAGTGTTGTTGCTTGGAACGGTCACGCACCTGAGAATTCTGACAGAATGAGCTGAAACAGAGACAGTTCTAAAAAATCTAACTGTTACTGGAAAAATTCAAAATAAAACACACACTGTGGAAAATATTTTGCGATTGGTGAATCCCAGGAACGGAAACCATGACAGCGGAAAACGGCACTCAATAGATGTGGCAGACTGCCTGTGAATTCCAGACACGTAGTATGCACTGAAAGCCTTTTTGCGTCATCAGGTTTATATGCGCCTTTCATTTTCTGCAGGCGAACAGCAGGGCATCTGGGTTTTTTAATACCCCCAAGGACAGTTCTCATTTCTCCAGCAGCTAACCTTGGGCCTGACCCCCAACACATGGAAAACTACAGAAATATTTTCTCAAATTTCCTTGGCTGAGGAAAAGAATAGTTACTCTAAACCTGAATACACCAAAGGGCTATTCAGAAAGAAAACTGGAGAATTGTGCTGCTACAGTGTCTAAAAGCAGCATAGACACAATGCACATAGACATACATATGTACTTGTATGTTGACCAGGTTCAGTACATAGCGATTAAGCCTGTTGGAAAGTAACTGTCCCTAGTTTGTATTGTTACAACATGTGTGTGTGAGTGTGTGTGGGTGTGTATTCAGGAAAAATAGCATGCTATAAATATATTTTCTGTTATGAAAATAAAAGAATATAGAATACATAATCTAAAAGATAGACATTGGTGAAACATTGAATTGTAAATGAGCAAACAGTAAATAAATAGTGTCGGAAAAAATACAGGCTATAATGCAAGTTAAAAGACTGAATGGATAGAAAATGGGTGTCTAAATATCTTTTCACAAGACGTCTGAGTTTCATTGTACATAAAAAACTATTCCTGTTTACTGCAGCATACAATGTCTGATATCATTGGAAATCCACATCGATAAAAGGTCCAGACTACTCTGTGATCAGGTATACTCTATAGCAATGGCCATATTGCAGTCTAAAATGAATGCTATTGTATCCTTTAAAGCACAGGTATTATCCATGAAAAAATTTAAACCATTTATGGTGCAGTGGAAACCTGATTATTGTGATTTTCAGAGACTGATAGCAATAGCTTCTGCAGCCCTACTGACCTAAATCAATAATATCACATTTCCTATGCCTACCAAAAGCCTATCATGTCATCTCTTTCCATTTTCTGATGGCATCCATCACCATCAGAGACATATGAAAAGTGGGCGCATGTAAATTGCCCCATCAGGTCCGACTTGTAAAGCACATATGCAATTAAGCAGACTGAATCTGCATGGAGCTGGATCATGCAGGTAACACATTCAAATGCTACCCACAAAGGACGGATATCATTATTTTTTTTAAGATCTATTATTCAGTAAAACAAAAAGAAGGAAAAAATATATTCCTTCACTTCTGTTATTTGCTTCTTTGTGTTTTGTACTTTGTGACAGTTCCTTGCTAGGAGCAAATGTATTTGCATTGATTAGATTTGTATCTGTAATATACACTATTGGCATTCAACTGCCGGGTAGCAGTAAATGAGAGTTGCTAAAATGCTGACTCAGTAGCACTTGACACTCAAGTAAAACAATTAAAATGGATTAAAGAAATTAGGTACATTTCTCTGAAAAACTATGTGGCATGCAAGGTGATAACTATTCTTTGCATTATGAGCCGCTGGCTCATTCTTCTGAAGATTTTGCAGCTTGTGACCTGACAAACTAGTGATGTAAGACCTGCATGCATTATCTACAGATTGGAAAGATTAGCATCAACACCTTGACTTGTGTGTGCTGTAAAAGCAGATCAAAGGGAACCCCCTAGGGGACACGTCACATGTGACAGCTCAGTTCTATACATAGTGTATTGGTTAGAGCACTAGGCTGCTGAATTATGGGTAGAGTTAACATTCCAGGCAGTACACAGTTACTTTAACCATGAGCATGGTAATTTACTTCAAGTGTCTTCATTACGATTGGGATAACGAATGTGACCTGCAAGCAGTATGTGGTGAACAAATAATGAACAAAAGAATAATGCTTAAAGGTTGAGTTTTCCTATTAACTGCGTTAGTACATATACTATACATTATACATATACAGTATGTTAAGTGTGATGTAGAAGTGGTGACGTATACTGTATATACAGCTCTTATCTTGTTGTATTATTAGACCAGAGGTGGGCAACCCCGGTCCTGGAGAGCCGCAGAATTGGTTGCATTTTGTTGGCACTCTGCACTTAATTGATCAGTTAACTCACCTCACCTGGTTTCATGGGTGGTTGTTGTATTTAAGGTGGAGACAAAAGCAGATCTTGTGGCTCCACAAGACCAGGGTTGGCCACTCCAGCATTAGATGCTCCATGTGAAGCCGAAGGCTTCATTCTCCGATCCACTGATCTAGCTTTCCATGATGTTTCCAGAAATAAAACACATGGTTTCAGTGGCTATATAGCTCAGGGCTCACAGCATTACTGTGCAAACCAAAGTTTCTCAGCCTAAAAAAGTGTTTTATGATAGAACTCAAAAACACTTAAAAACAGCTGAAAGTATTAGAATTCAATTATAACTTGTTAATGGCATGCTCCAATAAATAATCTCATCAGTGTGCATTTACAAATGTGAGAATAATACAATCAAGTCCAAAAAAATGTTCAAACTAGATCTATGTATAACCTTATTACACTTTAACAAAGTATTTTAAACAGTTTTATGAAAAAGACATTTGTATTGTTGAATCAGATCCCCTAAAAAATGACAAATTTATATTACTACATTGCAGTGAGTGAATGAATCTGAATTATAATGCATGAGTCTGACCACCTTTTATATGAGGGAGACTCATGCATAATAATGCAGATTCATTCACTCTCTGAATATGTGCCACAATATGAAACAAACAGTATATCATAATATGATATTATGATAATAGCTGACCAATAGCAGACCAAAGTGAGGCAACTGAGGTGCCATGGAGGAAAAATGGTTTCTTTCACATGCAGCAAGACTCATAGGGATTCAAGTCTTATATCGTTTTATTTCGCGTTCTCAACATGGTCACAGTTATAGTTTTACATCAATAGGGTCTTATCTACTTACAAACAAAATGCATATTAAAATGACAGCACTCCTCTCTTCCCTTTTTTAATTACAAAATGGGCCTCGAGTCAGAGAACAGAAGCATCCGAACATGAAGACGAGAAGCAAGTGAGAGTTATGTAACAGTCTGCTATTAAGACCTAGATCCTATGACAGTCCAGTACAGTTGGAAGCAAAAGCAGCTATATGATCTTTTTTCTTCTAGGGAGGAGAAAGGAATGTGCCCTCGATGTGACTGCACACATTATATTTGAGTACTAATAATATACAGAGTATGTACAATTGGTTATCCCCTTTAAACATTTCTGTGAGTCCCATCACCCAACATCAGCCCCCATCACCCTCCCCCTCCCCTCCCCTCCCCTCCCCTCATGCCCCCTTCCCCCCTTCCCTTTTTGTATTCCTTGAGATATGTCTTCTTTCAGTCTCTTGGTTCTTTGTTATTTACACACCGCGAGTCTTCGGTTCAGACACAAGAGGAGAAATGGTGTTTTTACAACATGAGTACATAAATGAAATGCATGCTGGACCGGAGTGAAACACGAAGCTTAATGTGGAGCGGCAAGTCAACACCAAGAGTCTCACTGAAGAGAAAAAAGAAATGAAGGGAGGGATGGGGGGAGAAAAGAAATGGCACCAGCCTGTAGTTAATAAGAAACAGGAGGCATTGGCTGCATGCAGAGCATTGGGGTTTTGTTTTTTCTTTCTCAGACTGAATGGCTGTGGACACAGCTGTAGTGCTACAATAGATGTGCAGAGATCAACTTTTACATTTTTACATTTGCCATACAATTCGTTATTAAACTTAAAAAAGTGAAAGGAAAATCAAATGTACAAAGACACATTTGATTGGTTATTGTTGTCCCAGAAAAGATTTGTTTCAGCATTCATTAGAATTTCCTGAAACACTACAGAAAAAAAAAAAAAAAAAAAGTTGAAGTTTAATATGGCAGGGCAGAGAATCTGAACATGGGCGTGTGCTTGGAGTTTCAGTAATCACAGTACAAACGGATTCAAATATGCACTGTTTTACTTCGATTCAATATAATTCTTTAGATTACATACGTGTATTATGAGAAACCACCGTTAACATGTTTTAATGGCAAATTAAGTCTTTAGTAACTTTAATTATATTGTGTCCCTAATAATGGTGTCTCATAATACAATTATATTTACTGAGTATACATGTAGACAAAAAATTCCATTCCTAATTTGTTTATTAAAACACAGCACACTGACAGATAGAAGAGCAGAGTATCTTATAAAAGTATGTACATACATACATCCTTAGTACCACTGCATCTCAGTGTGTACTGTACACCTACAGTATTTACACAGTCCAAAACGGAATCATTGTTTAATTGAATCTCTTCTGGAACAACCCATGATAACAGACTCACCCATTGGTGCACAGTGGCATGAAGAGAAGTCTACATATTGTAATATGTTATCACTTCAACAATAATCAACAGTAACACTGATATATTTTGCGAATATACAATATGTAGAAGAATAGCCTCACAATATTAACATTACATGCAAGATTATTTTTCTTTTGACATTCCTCATCACCGCTGGAAGCAGGTTCTCAAAGGTCATGGGGTAACAAGCAAGCCAACGATGATCCACAAAGCAAGGGAAAAAAGAAATAACAAAGCAAAGTGAAATGAACAACAAAAAAACAAACAACAAAAAGAACAAGAACACCCACCTGATTCAGTACATATATATTGCACATATGATAAAAAAAAAAGAAAACTTCAAATGAGAGTTCAACTCAAAATTACTGTTAATGCAACCTGTAAAAGGACTTCGTTCATCCATTTTGATGTTGAGAAATTCCAAAACTCATTGTTGATCCAGCACACATGCCATCCCAAGCCAACTCCTCCACACTATCTGCACGAACACCCCCCCCCCCCCCAGGAAAACAGTGCAGATACGGAGATAACCCCTGTAGCTCTGCCAACACACTCAAACATCCGTTTGATCATTTTTGAGGTGCCTGATGAAAAAAAAGGATGTTTTAAAAGAAAATGATGCAGCTACGTATTGAACTGTGTACTGTCACCTTTGATATATGCCACACCCACACCCATTTTACCAACGTGCGCCAGTCACGGCCTGGTGCCTGGTACCTGGTGCCAAGTGTCTGTCCAACAGACACACACAAGAAGTGGTCGAGCCTCAAGTGAGCCAGAGACACACTGTGAGAGCAGAACAATGTGAGGTGCTGTGAAATCTACAATGCAAAGGGCACACTCAGCCAGCTGAGGCATTTAGTGTCATGTAAAGGGCTTTGAAATGGGGTAGCCTGCCTGCTCTCTCTCTTCTCTTTGCTTCATTGTGTCAAATCAGACTTCAAAATCCCACCGGAAAAATCAACTCATTTGTATATGCTTGTGTGTGTTTCTGTATTCATATATTTAGCAATTCATATATATATATATATATATATATATATATATATATATATATGAATTGTTCCCAGAATCACACACCAGCTAAATCACTAGTAGTAGACAGAATATAACGATGTACAGTATTCCATTTAGGTTTTTTAGTCATCTCTAAAAAAATAGTTTAAAAAAATAAAAGAACGGTTCATAAGCAGCCAGGACTGATTTACATTGAGGTTGAGGCGAACCCACCCACCTCAGAGTGGGGGCCTCAGTCCATGTCAGCTGACACATGAAGGCTCGCTCTGTGTGGGTCCTCTGTGAGGTTCAGCAAATAGCACAGCTGTGCGGGAGTACGATATGTCGCAGCTGCATTCTAGAATCTTCCAAGAGCTCTATTCCGAAGGCAACCAGAGATATTCCAAGTCATTGAATTGCCTAACTAGTATAAGCTTTAGATTGGTATTCATAATAAGTGCGACTAATGCCTACTACTTTAGAGTATAATACTGATAGTTTTCCTCTGACCATTTTTATTTTATAACAATAATAATAATTGCAGCTATTATTATTATCTTACAAAATACTATAAGCACGATATACACAAAGCAAACTCTCAGACTAAAATAGTTAATGCATTAATAATTGGCACATTTATTTATGATTGCTAACAGATATCACAGACAGCTGTGACCTAGAGCTACAGTAAATACTGGAACAACTACTTTTGTGACTGCTATTGTTCCGTGGTTAACTCGCGCCCGCTGATTTCTTTATTCTTAAGTCACGCTGCTCATGTAATCCACAGTGTCCAACGGGTACATTGCCAGAGTTATTTAGAGAGAAAGTAATTTGCTTCGGGAAACTAGTAAGCAGGGTACTGAAGTATGAAGCCCATTTACAACTTGCCATCACTGACAGAACAGGAGCCAAGGTCTGTGTTCATGCCTCTGCCTAAATGTCTGTCACGTTTATTAAAAGGAAAACAGACATCTACTGTGTATGTTAGTACTGTACTGTATCTATAGGAGAAACCTAATGGCTTCTAACAGTTTTCTTCCTTTAGTCTGTTGAGTGGCATGATGTTGATTCATGGTGGAGGGAAGCCATTAGAAAAAATTATGTACTTAATGCCTCTGATACCCTGGTACTGGAAGCCAGTGATGTCCAGTGTTACGTTCTCTTCTTGGAGGAGAAAGACTCTGAGGAGAATGGAAGTACTGAGTCAAAATCTTTTCCTTCACTCTCTTTGACCCCACCTGCCGCCAGGCCATCAGCTGAAAGTGTTGCCTCCCCCCCCCCCCCCCCTCCACCAGCAAAAGAGTGGGCTCCAACACCACCGTCTGTGGCCACTGAAACTCCCAGCAACCCCTGGCCATCGAGCGTCATTCAGCGGTGGGCGGGGCTCCCCTCCTCCGCTTTGGCCTTCACACGATGGTGCTGATGCCGCTGTGCTTGGGTTTGGTGCTGCTGGGCGCGGGGGCGGGGCCCTGCTGCTGGGCGTGGTGGTGAGGCGCATGCTGGGAGTGAGAGGAATGCTGGGAGTGCGAGGCGTGCGCGCCGTGGCCGTGCTGCGGGTGCGGGTGGGCGTGGCCGTGGGAGGGGCCCTGGTGGAACTGCAGGTGGGCCGGGGGGTGGTAGTGGTGGTGGTGGTGGTAAGGAGGCGGGTTCTGCTGGACGTGGCAGTACTGGGCGTGGTGGGTGTGCATCTGGGCCTGGGTCTGGGTCTCCACCTGGGCCGAGTGGTGCAGGGTGGAGGGGTGGGGCGTGTGGGAGATGAGGGTGGGGTGCTGGGGCTGGGGCGGAGGCGCCGGAGACTTCCCCCGCTTGCTGCCGAAGAGGGTCCCCAGCAGGGAGGAGGAGTTTGGGATGGACTGGTGGCCACGGGACGGGCACTCGCGGGTGGAGGTGGCTCTCCGGCGCATGTGAGGGCTGCTAATGATGGACCCCTGCAGAGATGAGAGAGCAGCGTCACACGGAGGCTCCTGGAGCCAGGGCTCAGAGCTGTGCAAGGCAGCAACACACACACATGCGCACACACACACACACGCGCACGTGTACACGCACACACACACACACACACACACGTACGCACACACACACACGCACACACACACACACGCATGTGTACACGCACACACACACACACGTACGCACACACACACACACGCACACATGAGCACACACACATGCACAGACACGCACACACACGAACGCCCACACACACACACACACACACACACACATACACACACACAGTACGCAAGCACGCACCACTGCAGTGGGAATCCATACTTATGGAACTTGACAGGCTGTGGACTGTGTACAGCGTGCCAAAGATAAACACAGGAAACAATGCCCACTGAGTGAGAATGGGACAATGTCCAATAGCTATCTGTGCTCCCCTGCAGCCTCACAAGCTGCAGAGAGACGTACTGACCACTGGCTCTTTTAACTACAGTGCAGCTGAACCAAAAATGGTGGTTCTGGACATTCCCACACCACGTGTTTCAAGTCACAAATGTATGTCTTGGCTTCTGATAGAGAGTTCTGAAAATATGTCCTTGTGAAACAGAGCAAACAGCAACATTATCAGCAACTCTCACCAACGATTGGATCCAGTCTGAATAAATTGCCTGGAATTCATTGCCATCGACAGGTGAAGTATGTTAGAATTAGTATCATAGTACAGTTCATGTAAAACAGTCTGGGGGAAAGAACAGGAATACCGAAAAACACCATTTCTCAGGAAAGAAAGAAATTCTTCAATGAACATGCATAACATGCAGAAGATGGAACAGGCAAAATTTCTATCTGAATGTGGTAACTCAGCATTTACATATATTGGAGGTTGCAGTATCCATTCAGGTTTAGTGATAAAAAAACGAAATTTGACCAGATTTTTACCTGAGACATTCAAAATATTTAACAGCTCTATGCTGGACATGGAGTGAGTCACTGGACAAGGATCTTTCTCTGCAAAAACTGGCCCAACAGGTCTGAGGTTTCTGTACCAGATGAAATCGCTAGGATGTTTTGCTGTCAGCCTTCCTGGCCTTCTCAGACCCAGAATGCAACGCAACAGGTCACAGGTTCGATCTCTGCCCTGTGCGCGAGACGCCCAAATAGTGATGAATGAAATCTAATGAAATCCACATTTTCACCTCAGCATTGGACAGTGACAGTAAAGCACATTCCAGTCCATGCCCATCCAGTTCCTCTCCTGTACTGAGGCTACAGGGCTCTGCTCTGAACAGGGCAGTGCTTTGAGAGGGCCCAGGAAATTCCCAGGAAAATTCAGGTGGGGAAACAAAGGGGGGAGCGGGCGGGGTTTGGGGGAAAAAGCTTCACGACCAATCACATTGAACCGTGTAGACAGTTTAAGCTAACATAGCGCAACTGCCTTCACTTGCACCACAATCACAAGTGAACGAAAAAACAAACAAACAAACAAACAAAAACCAGAGACTGCTAAATAAAAGACACTTGTAGAAAAACAACCAAAAAAAAAACAACATTGCTGAGATCAACACCAGTCAGCTGAGACATGTCACATAGATTAGTGGGATTAGTTTACTTCATGCTCGCTATGTGTACAAGAAAAAGGTTAACTATTGCAACATAAACAACGGGAGATCCCTCCCTTTCCAACACAGGCTAGACGTCAACAGCAAGCACTCCATGCATGCATATAAACTCCAGACAGGCAGGTTACGCATCAATAAAAGGATATAAAAAAATTAAAAAAACTGATAAGCTATGAAGCAAAAAGGAGGGTGCAAAAAAATAAAATAAAAAATGCGGTTCAAAGTGCACATCATCACATAGAGTAGCTGGACATCAGTGGCTTCCTACTTACTTCCATATTGCTGTCTAGTGATCCTGCACTGCTGCGCCGGCCACGCTTGCCTGCCCGGGACATGCAATACCACAGATTAGAGATGGAGAACACACCTGGGTCAAATATAGAGATGTGCATGTGTCCCTCCTGCCTAGGGGGCGCTACGAGGCATGTGAAGGCTCAACAGGCTGACACAGTTCCATCTGGGGGGTGGGGGGGGTCTGGGAATAAGGAAGGGTGCCAGAGGGGAAAGTGGGTGGGGTGGGGGGGAGCGGGGGGAATCTAGCCGGCATTGCTTGGAAACTGAGTTTGGGGAAGAGCAGGCCAATGCTACAGCTCCTCCAGCCGCTCTGCTCAAAGGAGAAGCTACTGTGAATATCTATAGCTGAAGTTTGAAAACTGGCAGGACACCTTCGTTTGCAGTACAAGGCAAGAGATTTCCCATAAGAGGAAACCATGGGGGCTAGCCGCTGTCACAAAGCACTGATTTGCCTTTTGAAAAACCCCAGCGGCCGCCTAATGAAACGAGGGCCACCCACCAAGGGCAGGAGCCGGATTCTCAGCTCAGGTGAAACAGCGCAGTGGCCAATGCACATAACGCGTAGGACACAAACACGGGTGAGGGCGAAGCAGGCTGTGTGAGTGACATTGACAACAATGGCTTGATCCAAAGAGTACACACACAGCCAGTGGAAAAATGACTTGGCACACACACAAAACAAATCAGCAGGTAGCCTTTCCCTGGTAAGGTTTACAAAATTCCCCATAACCAAAAAAGTAAAAACAAAAAAAAAAACTAAAATGTGATGGGACATGGAAAAAAAAAAACTGAGGGAAGGACCTCAAAAACAACCTGTGTAATCTATCAGACAACTGCCATGAAGGTAACAGGCCATGTGTTTTAATGATGAAAATGACCAATCAACCAGCCTTGCGATGCTTTTTAAATTCAATAGAAAACTGAACAGGCCACAGTGAAAGCCACTCACTCACAAATACTGCTGGATGAACTGAAAAGCTCAGAGAACTGAGGCCTTGAGGGAAGAAAGCTTGAACTCGAGTGGATTTCATCACCTAGCCAAGGATGGTGAGCTGACAGCTAATTGTAATCTGGACCAGTATCAGAAAGTCTCTTACAAGCTTAGTTCAGTGTAGAAGATTTTCAGATGTGAGTACTGCATTGAAAAAGGTTCAGTACATTTTAGTATTCTGAGGAAGATGGGTTACACGTTCAGTCTTGGGGTTACCAAGGCAAAGACCCTCATTTGGGCTTTAATGGGGTTTCCTTTTATAAATACAACCACATACAAGACAGCTGGCCTGTATTTACCAGATATAAATAATTATATAATCAATGACAATGCCAAAGGCAATGTCAATGGTGACAAAATGTTTCAGATTATCTATCAGATGAACTATATCTGTGTTAGCAATATAAGCAAATCAGAATATGCTACTGTGAGCTGGCATTAGGCAATTAACTTTAACTGTAAAGGCGAAACAACGATCAGCTGATGTTGTGGTGTAGAATGTTCATCCCAAAAAAAGAATGTGAAACTCATCCATGAGATGGTCATGATAGCCAACAGGAATTAGTGAACGTCAAAAAAAGAACAAGAAGACAACAATCAGATGTTTACATACAGGCAATGAAACGGTCTGTAACTAGCTTTCTGTTTAAACAACAAAGGTAAAAAAACCTTCATTCTATTTCATTCATCAGAACACAAAAAAAAAAAAAAAACACCACCACACAGAGAAAGCCACAGCTCTGACTCAGCTGGCAGCCCAAGATTCGGTGTATGGAGAATGCAGGCCAAATCCCAAAAACAAGCGCACGGCGCACTTGCCACCCACTTGAGTCAGCAACACAGCATTTGCCCTATCGCTGGCGGGGACGCCGAAACCAGTTTAAACCAGACGCTGTGATTTATCGGCAGCATCACAAACAATCCCAGCGGTTTGCATTCTGCAGGGAACCGCTTCAATTGGTCATTCTTCTTCATTGCTGCAGGGTGGCTCTGTCTGAAAGGGGAATTTAGGAACATTGATTTCTCTGCTCTCCACTCGTCGTAAGAACCCTTCGCAGGAGGCTGTTACAGGAGTCTGAGGCACCACACCAATCGGTGTGTGAAACTGCATGGGGTCCATCTCTGTCCTCAATCACTCTCTGCTCTGAGCTTACAAGGGCTTAAGGCCCAATATGTTGCTTCTTAGAGGGTTTCCTCTGTGGGAACCTGGCTGAGAAACGTGGAACAGCTTTCACATGAAAACAACAACAGTGGAAAAAAAGGTTCGTCTATTTAGGGAGTGAGCGTCATGCCAGTGTCCAAATGGCGTCTACTCTACAGCACTCAGAGAGGGAGCAGGCATCTGCCTGGCATCAGCCTGGCATCGGAGGGCGAGGCGGGCACTGCGGGCGCGACGTACGAACGTGCAAGTGACCTGTGACCTCACCTGCTTCAGAGAGGTCCCTCAGCGAGCTGCTGAGGGCGCTGCGCTTTAGCCCCTCCCCCATGGCGTAGCTGTCGTCCAGGCTGGCGCGGCTCAGGTTCCCGTTCCCCGCCTCCTTCTTCAGACCAGAGCTCTGGGACATGCTGGGCCGGACCACGCCCTTCTGCTTCTCCAGCTCCGCTGTGGGGGGCGGGTGAGGGGGGGCACTGGGGTCAGAATGTTGCCACGAGCACGGGACTCTCCAAAAAAACTGTGCAATCTACCATCTACTCTAATACTGTACATTTGTGAACTACAACTTTTTCCTGACCTTTTCTCTTTCCTTAATTACATTACAGGCATTTTGGCATACACTCTAAAATCCAGAGTAAACAGCACAAAAACAATTGCTTAGATCAGCAATTAAGTCTAGTAGCAGCAAGCAACTTTGTACTTCATCTTAGCTGTTTGTTTGCTGGCCGATGAATCTCTCTTGTCGTGTACGTTACACCCTCTAAGATGCACAAATTAAACTCCTCAAACACCGAGCCCAGAGAATGCACAAGTACTGCTACACCGGCAGCTGCAGAGGAGCTCATTTGCGTGTACAGAAAGGTTTCTTCGGTTTCATGGAGGAATAGGTTATGTGGGAAACGTCTGCTTACACTCTATCCTGTATTTTTCCATTTCCTGGACCTCGGCGATAGACTCCCGCAGGTCGTCTGTGAACTTCTTGCGGTCCTGGGGGTTGGGGGCATTGAAGTTGATGAGGACTTTGATGTCTGCACCTGGGATGGCCGATGTAAGCCTGACTCCATTGGGGTAATCTGGGAAATAAACAAAGTGAGCTATTAAACACAGCACATTCCAGAGTGCAGAGCCAAGGGAAATAAAAAAGATCCTGTTCTTCAAGCGAGCAAAGCAAAGGTCACAGAAAGTAAACAGAGGCCCAAGTCACTTCCTTTTCTAGTTATAATAATCACTGGTGCATGCGAATGCTGTAACACACGGAGACACGCATGGAGATGAGGTAACCCAGCTGATCTGAGATCAGGGAGACTGATACTTACACTGGTTCTCAAACAGCATCACCTGCATCCCGTACAGAGAGAAGGACTGCCTGAAGCTGTACGTCACTGAGTTTTTCTTCTTCTGGAAAATCTTTGTGACCTAAACAGGAGCCACAGGGACATTTAGGACCCCACCCGTTTTTATGGTGACATTTATGAAATGCTGCAAGGGTGAATTTACATCAGGAAATGGGTGAAGCCCTGGACACAGTCCAGTTTTACCCCAGACTAAGGCCCCATAATAATCATTATGCCCTTGCTATGATGAATTTGTTTAAATTGGCTAAATAGCAGTGCAGTGTCAGGTGCTAAAAAGCCATACAAATGGTTTTGATCAGAAGGCCAATTTCTGGCAGTTTTCTTATTTCAGGTCAGCATATTTTTAACCACATTTTTGTTCACCATTGGGTTTTATGAACTGATGAGACCTACTGCCAAGAAGTATTTTCTAAAACCAACCAATCAACCTCCCCCCTGTCTAAATACTGCATAATCCACGGATTCCAACTGCACATCATTTAAAATGAATATACTGTGCATTCCAGGATTGTTAAGGCAAGCAGAAAGGCCTGAAAAACAATGCATAGATATGAGCTGCAGGTACAGAGCAATCCATGGTTCAGCAATGGGGTTGATAGGACAAAGGGAGAGAGAGCGCCCTCATACCACAAGCAGGTCGTTGAAGAGGAAGATCTCCCGCTGATGAAGGCCCAGTTTCTGGGGCTTGTTGGGGTCCGGGACCTCGAACAGCCTGCAGTAGCACACCAGTCTGCGGTGGGGCAGAGACAGAACCTGCGGAGACAGAGAAGAGACCCAGATCCCACACGCCATCAGACCACGCCAGGGAGCGCTGCTCTCTTCCTAATGGCTCTGCTTCTGCTGGAGATTAGCGAGAGCTTTCAAATGTGAACACGGCTCCTCGGTCTTGCTAGCATGATACTTGCCAATGATTGAACCCCCGAGAAATCCCAATACGGCATCATGCCAGTGATTTATCTCTGCTCCACCATTAATGCGCTAATTGGCAGATCCCTCTGCAGGCAGTTTCCTCTCTCGGATTTGTTTAGACACTGAAATAGAGGGACTGCAGTAATCAGGGAAGTACCCTTGGAGCGCTTCAAAAGCCGAGTCTCCTGCTATTCAATGCTACTAATATTTTGCCAATACAATGTCAATGTCTTCAACCAATTATTTTAGGATTACTCTAATTATTAACATAATCATACATAAAAAGAAAGAATGGGTCAAACTAAATAAACCATGACTTTCAAAGGCCATTAATTGAGTTCATAAATCCTTTATCAGCAAAGTAGTGTTTTAAGAGCTTGGTAAGACCAAATTCTTAGGTCATCAACTGTAGAGGTTTCCTTGGCTTACTAGGCTCTTTGTGATTTCTCATCAGTGCTCTTTCTTCTTAACAATATTCCAAACAATTGATTTTGGTTAGCCTACGGTTTGGCCTATGTCTCATCCGGTTAAATAAAAGCCCAGAATGTGCACTTTAACCACATATTAATTTTTTGATTACAAATCTAAAATGGTGGAGTACAGAGCCAAATCAATAAGGAAATATGCCTTTTCCCTAAACATTATGCAGCTCACTGTATATGATATATAAAGAAATTATTATGAAAATAAAGAAGCATCATTCACTAGGGGATTTAAAATATTCCTGAGCATGACCATCTACTGCGCTGACCTCCTGGAGCTCATCCAATCCCGTTTGTCAGTTGTTGGGTGAGCTAACTTGTAAGCTGTGTGTGGCTATATAAGCGTCTGTACTGTGTCACCTGCAGCCCATGTGCAGACCTGATCTGTGTGGTCTAGCGCAGTGTTTTCTTGGCAGCAAGTGATGACCTCCATCAGACTTTATAAGCTGCGCTCAGCCCATAGTCCGTAAACAGCAAAGTTCACCGCCGCTGTGGAATTTAATTCTGTTGGCTGTGTAATAATGTAAGCTGGAGGCTGTTCTGTTCACCTCTGTCTCAGCAACGTGAGAGAGGGGAGCAAGTCATTAGCTGGCCAGGTGATATATAGTCACACAGTACCCCTATAATAATGTTTACGTGTTGCATGCCAATTTGAAATATATTAAGAGCTTGGGCCAATAATTTAAGAGACAAGGAAATGAAAGGGAACAAGGGAAACAGAGACCATACTTACACAGCCAAGGCCGTGGTGCAGAGATCCAATCTGGAATAAGAGATGAGAGAGAGGTTAGAGAGATTCAGATCACCTCTCCATGAAGAACAAAAGATGCGGAGGCAGGAGGGGGTTCCGCCAATACTCAGTGTGAGTCTTTTAGGAGGGGCACCCTGGAGGGAAGCTAACAAGGAGATGAGGGGCTGTAGAGGGTGACTAGAAGGAGAAAATACAGCAGCACTTCACTGTCTGCAGTGCGCTGGAAGACGTGTGGGAGTGATGAGGCAAAGTGAGAGACACTAGGGAGGCATGAGAGGAAGAAAGACTTCCTGTCTTTTTGAGTGACACCGTCACATTTACAACATTGAAGGCTGAATCTCACTTTGCAATCATTGCTTGATGGCTTGCCATTGTGCTGTCCTCATGTTTAAAATCACCATTTAGCCTGGACTTCAATTCTTTCCGCCCTCTCCCCCTTCAACCAGTATTGTCTGCATGGCACAAATGGGCATTTAAGGTTGAATAATATTCCTGGGCTGATCCCAGGACATTTCTACATGTCAGTGTGACTGGCGCGATCCCATTCTTCTTTACAGGCACATTAACGGGAGCGGACGCTCCTTGACTTTCAAGGGCTCTGGAAACATTAAGCTCACCCACCGTGAAGGGCTCAGATGACAGAGAAAGAGGGAGAGGGGAGGAGAGAGGCAGAGAGACAGAAAAAGTGAGAAAGTGAGGATACATCTCACATAATGGTGAGGCAATGCCGAAGGATTGTTTGCGCCTGTGTTCAGTTGGGAGGGCTCTCAGTGAGTAATCCGGGCCTAGCCCGTCTGACAGCCCTCCGGTCGATTACCACTGCGCCACATTCCTCCACAATGTCAGCCCGTCCTCAGCGGCTCCAGGGCATATTTTTTAAGAGCCTCTGGTGGAGTCTGCTTGGCTAAGGATGAAGGGGGAGGGGGGAGGATCTTGGGGGGAGGTGGGGGTCAGGGTCAAACTCACCGGCTTCTTCCCCACAATCAGCTTCTCCACCTTCTGCACCTGGGACACGTGATCCTCGTTGGTCTTCAGCTCCCGCTTGCGGATCCTCTCGTAAATCCCGATCAGCATCTCCCGAGGGATGTCCTCTCCGTCATCCACCCCTGAGAGACAGAGAGCTGCTCATCAGCACACACACACATATATGCACATACAGTACACACAGCCCACATACATAATCACACTCATGTACTCACACACAAACACATACACACAGTGCATATACATAATCACACTCATATACTCACACACACTCTCATATACTCTCCTCTCACACACAGCACATAAACATAATCACACTCTTATATACTCACACACACACACACACTCTCATATACTCTCCTCTCACACACAGCACATAAACATAATCACACTCTTATATACTCACACACACATACATTAACACATATACACATACACACAGCACATATACATAGTCATACTCATATACTCACACACACATACATAAACACATATACACATACCCTCTTTCTCACACACACAGCACATATACATAGTCATACTCATATACTCACACACACATACATTAACACATATACACATACATGCTATTATATACTCTCACACACATAACACATACAGTGCATAAACACACTCATACACACACACAGACTTACACATGGCCTGGAGTAAACACACAAATGCACACAGTAAGCACACTGACATTGACAGCTCACTGCTGCAGGGTATTCCCTAGAGCATCATGTCTGAGGGGAACTGTCCAACATAACAACTCTCCGGGTCAGTTTCCTAATTACTGCTGCTCCAGCAGGCAGAAAAATTAGTTAGTCATGCTCAGCAACTCCTCTGCAATGAGCTCAAACTGAAATAAACACCACACAGGATTTTAGCACCCCGATTGCTCTGTCTCAGCCAAGACTCACAAAATGTAAATACCTTTTCTGAAGGGCCTATTAATCAAACCAGAAGGCATGCAGAAATTCAATTAGAATTTTTTTTCAAGTGCCTTAAAAATTTAAGCAACAATAAAACAGTGAAGGGGCATGACAAAAGGACTTTGGGTTTTTTTTTTAAACTGGGACCGTGACGCTGCCTCTCACCTCTAAGGTTCTTCACAAAGTCCTCGAGCTTCATCTTGCGCTCTGGCTTGACATTGGGGCTGTACATGTCTGTGTTGAGGAGGATGATGGCAAAGGCGAGGATGAAGATGGTGTCCGGGTTCCTGAACTGCCGAACTACTCCGGGATTGCAGATGCAGTATCGCTGGCTGAGGAGAGGCCAAAGACATTCAAAATGACCCCACTGTACTATGATGCAGAAATGAGAACAGTCTTCAGTACCAGAAAGATTGGTACCCCACCGAAAAATGACCTGCTGCATGTAAAACTATGCTCAAGTGGACTAAAATAACAATGTGACAATGAAAAACTCCCTTACATTACAGGAGAAAAAAAATCAATAAAAGTAATTATTTTTTTCCTGTACATAGTTTGTCCCTGGAATAATAAAAGCCATGAATATAGAGAAGAAACATTTCAATCCATGACCTCTGGTCATTTAAATGATATGCTTAATCTTCTGGCTGATGTGATGTGTGCATATTTTTAAAGCTCCACCCCATGCCCCTTAATGGCCATTTTGGGAGGACTCCAGCACACCAGACAGCAGGCCCAACATAATATTTGGAAGCGCTGGGGTCAGAGATCACATAACCCTTTCCCCATTTGCCGTTATGACTCTACTAACCCATGCACAGCGACGTTTATTCAGGTGAGAAAGCAAAAAAAGAAAATATAATAAAAAATAAAATACTGCTGCCTTTCTGACCGCTGATCAAAATACAACATAACATTCTCTTCTGGAATAACAAGCACACAGTTTTCTGATCAAAGCAATCAAAGGTGGGCAAACTAAACAAGAGTAAAATGACTTTACAGAGTTATAAAACAAAACGGCTTGATCTCCCCAAAACAGTTAATCTAAGATCGACTGAGCAAGACTTTTGCTAACTGAGGCAAACCAAAGAGAGCCATAACTCCTTGAAGCAATCTAACACTGCCTTAGATTGAAGAACAGGCCTATAATAATTATGGTCAACTAAACAGCAGCTGAATGGGAACCGACTTCATAAATATACCTGTGTTCAAATTGGTTTCAGTTATAAACAAAAATATAAAGGTGGCTACGTAGTGCAATGGATAGGAAACTGGGCTTTTAACTCCAAGGTTGCAGGTACAATTCCAAGGTGGTGAGCTGCTGTTGTATCACTGAATAAAATGCTTAACCAGAGCTTCACTAAAACATCTAACTGTATAAATTGATTGTATGTACAAGAATGTAAGCTGTGCAAGTCACACTAGATATGAGCATCACCTAAATGCCTGTAATGTAAATATATAAATATATTTATGGGGTTGCACTGTATGCCTTATCCCCTCAGCATGATTATGCTGTATGATTTGAAGTTATTTTTAAGTAATGAAGACAACCACTACATAAATGTTACAGCTATATACGTTGGTCGCTTTGGCCACAGTGTGTGGTTTACTCCACCTGTAGGCCTCGATGAGCCTCTCCACCTTCTGCGCTTCACCCTGGACTCTGATATGGGCCTGGAACTTTCTGAGGGCTTCGTCCAGCTCCATCCCTGAGAAGTCCATCTCGTCCACGACGCAGCTGCGGAAGAGATCAACCACGGCTCAGCAAATCTACTGCGGCTTCCTGGTGCAGTCTGGAAGGGCTAGACCGTTTCATTTCAGACTGAACTGAGCAGACTTCTCGAACAGCCGCACTAGACTCTAGTACAGAGTAAATTTCCAGTGTCGTTATCACAATTCGTAGAATTTGAAGCCAAGTGCCTTTTGTAAATTACTGTCAAACTGACACATATGGGTATTCGTAGCCTTATCCTCACTAGAATCTTTATGAGTTCTGTCAATGAGGATTTGCTGTGAGGTGCAAGTGTTGACTAACTGGTGTTTACACACTGAATCCCTGACAGGCCTGCAGCCAGCAACAGAAAGAGACTGCAGAGGCCTTGAGACTGGCTTTCCTCCACGGTCCCTATAGTGCTCAGCTCAGACAACAGGAATCCAGAACTCCATACAGCTTCCCATCCATGGCCCCCAACAAGAGGACATCACACAAATCACTTCTCTAAGTATGCACCCAAGAGTCTTTGTTGAAACACTTGGCGGTTAGGAGCACCATAGTTTTTGCTATCACAGTTTTGCTGAGAGAGAGAGAGTAAACTGTAATTAAATTCATGTGTCAGCACTGTGGATACTGTCTGGGTGGAGTCTGACAAATTATCTAGCACTCTGAAGGCAAAAGAGAAAAAAAAATGATTTGGTGGAAATGTAACTGCAATATAGCAACAAAAAAAACACAAAAAAGGCATGCATATTTCATAAGGTGTGTTAAAATTCTATGTGGGACCACATCACTGAACATATTTCCACAATTGCATAAAGGAACACATTTGGTTATTTTGAAAACAGCAGAAGTTGCACTTTATCTCATGAATATTACAGAGCAAAAACAAGTTCCACGATTCAGAACGAATCTAAAGATAAAAGCTGAATGTTGGCCATTGTGCTTCTATGTGCAGTGCAGAAGGAGATTCAGGAATGGAGAGCTCTGGGCTGATTGTGCTGCAGTGATCTTACTCACTGAGTAATACGTGATACTCACTCTAGGACGTCCCTGTTGAACTGTTTCTGTCGATTACCCAGAAACTCCCCGATCATCTGCCGGCTCAGGCCTTTCCGCTGGAGCAGGAAGTGAGCCACGCCCACAGGCGTATCTGGGACGAATCCTCTCTCGATCAGGTACTGGATACCCTTTTCTGGCTTCCTGCGGGAACAAGATAAACAGCACTCAGCATTTGGAAGGTGAAATTGCGTGTCGTGGCATGGAGAGGGTTGGTGCTGCATACATGATTAAAATGGCCCCAAAGGCATCAGGCTGAGCGGTATTAGAGCAGACCCACACTTACTCCCTCTAAACAGCAAAAACAGGCTGCCCAGCCAGCCTCTGTGACACGGGGCCATGCAACCACACACAGGCCTGTACAGAAGCCTGCAGCCACATCTCTCATTCTAAAATAAATAACTTGAAATAATTTATAATTTGGCATAAATCCTCATGATACTGTGTATTATTAAACCTGTTTTTCTTTGGACCTCAATCTGGGGTTTCAAGAAACTGAACAGCAGATTTAATATATTTTTGGTATCTCACAATGCAAAGAGTCGATACGTCTCAGGAAAAATACCTTTAATAACGTCAGATTCATATAGAATCGATATCAACTTATTACATTTTGACCAATTCTGTTTACTGTGAAAAATGCTGGCATGGATTGACATAAAACATGTTAACCCTTCTAGGTACATGTAGGTCCTGAGGTTTGGACTTATCAATGTGTGCCACACAGGATCTCACAGAAAAAACCCAATTAAAGTTGAGTAACTTAAATAAAACAGCACACACACCACTGTGTCTCCCATTGGCCAAGATTCCTAATGGTGCATTTATCATCACCTACGCTGATTTTATACTCTGGTTTCCCAGTGACAGGGATATAATTCAGTACATGCCTGCCAGAGAGTGGCTTTGGAATGAGGGCTGCAATGAGAGTGCATTTCTTAATGCCACAAAACCATGATTATTTTTTTAATGGTGCAAAGCGACCTGTTATTTATAAGGGTCTCACCTTTTAAAAGGCCTACATATCCTTCAGCAGCCTCGCTTAACAATAACAATAAACAGGGCCTTTCAAATTACCCTTGGACCAAACCAAAAGGTTTGCTTCTGAAGAAATATGAGAACAGATCTTAGTTCAGTGTTCACCAACTAAGGCTCAAGGTGCCGAATACATATGTTCTGCATGCATAACAATGTGTCATAATGTGTCAATGTTATTACCAGAATAAAAAACAGGACCATAACCATCAACTGCATCCATAATGCAATATTCACTTAACAAATATGGTGTTACTCAGTCACACACCATCTAACACATATCGCCATTTAAAAGAAAATTTCCAATGAATTTCTGCAGCCGTGAACTAGCCTACATACACATATTTATAATCTGATACAATTGGAATCATTTTACAGATGTGATCAAATAAACTGTAAAGATTAATTAAAGACACTGACTAATCGGGAACATTAAAAAAATTAATACACGGAACCCAGGTATGAGATATTATCATTACTCAACTTCACTTGCTACAGACTTTTATATCAAAATCCCTACAGTGCAAATATTAATGGGAACTGTAGTGAGCACTTCTAACTGCTTATGGCTGATAACTAACCATTTAATCCATTAATTTACATGACTTTAGTAAGATCTGTGTATAATTCCAGTAGTTGCATAGTTCAGATATTTAACATATTCATTACTACGTTATAAAAAACTGCTGGTTTCATTTGTGGAGATAATTATAAATGTATAACTATATTTTATTGTCTAAAATACTGTGAGGCCAATTCTATGGCATCATAATGAATGCCACTCTGACCAATACAGGATTGTAAGTTCTGAGAAACTTGGTTCAATACCAAATTGTCGATAAACATGACTGCACTCTAGCTCAATGGTATTGTGTCACAGCTCAACAACCTCAGAAACTGCAGACTTAACAGTTATGAAATAACCCTCAGCTTCAGCTGCAGTGCAGTCCTGACTGGGCTGAGGAGAGCGAGCTAGGCGTTAGGGGCTTGCACGTACTTGTTGAAGAGGTTGAGGCCGATCCTGTAGTGCCTCTTGCGGATGATGTCGTTGCTGAAGGCGGGCGAGTCCCAGCTGTTGCGGGTCTCCTTGTGATAGGTCTGCTTGCTCAGGGTCTGCTCCCTCAGGCTGTCCCTGGACGAGGACTCCGAGCTGCAGTTTATGGTGTCATTGGAGTTGGAAGTGCTGTTGATGCTGTCGTTGTCCCCGTCTGAGAAGTCCGACTCGGATTTGCTTTGCCGGTTGGCCGTGCCGTTGATGGCCAGGTGGCTCTCCAGCTGCCGGGGCCTGTGCCTGGTGGGCTCGTCGTCCCGGGGCGGGCCCCTGGGGGGCAGCCCGTGAGAGATGTGTTTGGGGCTGCCCTGCTGGCTGGCGATGCCCCGGTCGTAGGCGTTCTGCCTTTTGAGGGAGCCCCTTTCGGACCGGTCGCTCAGCTCCACCGAGCTGTCGCTGGGCGGCTCTATGGTCAGCAGGGGCAGGTGGTCCACCCTCAGCCTCTGGTCCTGGCACTCCAGAGACGGGGTGCTGCGGCAGCTGGTGTCCGTGTCGCCCTTGTCGTCCTTGTGGGCCATGGACCAGTACTCCTGGGAGGAGTTGAGGGAGCGGAGGCGGAGGTCCGACTCGGTGCTGGACGGCCGGTCCACCGACTGGGACAGCGGGATGGGCGGCGAGAGCTCCTCCTCGTCGATGTAGAGCGTCACGTCGCTGTAGGAGGCCGTCATCTCGTCCAGCTTGCGGTGGTCGGCGCTGTGGGAGGGCTTGACCTGGTAGGCCACCTCCCTCTCCATGTCCGGGTGCCCCCTGACGGGCTCCGGCTGGCCCTCGTCCCCGTGCAGGCTGCGGCAGTTGAGGGCGTCGTCGATGGACTCGGCCAGGGACTTGACCTGCCGCGAGAAGGCGTCCTCCAGCTCGGTGATGGCGTCGTTGAAGTCGTTCTGCGCTGCGGGCTGCTTCATGTTAGCAGGGACCAGGTCCCCGCACTCCGACTGCACCAGAGCCCCGATCTTGGTTCCGTCGTCAGTCAGCGAGACCTGCTTGCCCTCGAAGTAGGAGCTGTGGACTTTTTCAGGTCCTTCAAAGGAAAACTGCATTCTCATATTGGACAGGACGATGCGTCTGGACATGCGATTCTCCGACATCGAGCTCCTGAGCCGCTCGAAATTCTTGTTCATCTGATACTGGCGGAAGGCCGTCTGGATGGTTCGAGCCGCATGTCGCGTTATGAATCGTCCTCCATATTTACGCTCTAGCATCTCCACCTGAGGAAGAGAAGGTGAGAGACAATAAAGTTAAGGCACAAAACAAGAGTATAATTACATACAGCAGGTGATAAACACATCTTCAGCATTTTATCATATTCTGCGCAGATGACAGTTGCTGTACTGGTGCCAATTTGGTGGAGTTATTTTTAACTGGCTGATGTGTCTGCCACTAATTTAGAAACAACAGACCTTGAAAAGCAGTAGTGACTACAGAATGCAACATATATGCTATTTCCTCAGCATGTACATTTATGACAAAAACATCTTGTAATGAGTAAAGGTACACCGATTAAAAATAGTTAAGATTTTAATAAGAACTATATAAAGTTAATTAATGAGAACTAATAAACTAACACTTTTAATTAGTGTGCCTTTAGTAATTACAAGATGCTATAAATGTATGTCCTTAGGAAATAAAAAGAATGAAACTTTGGTCAGAGCTGAATGTTTCTGTTTCACATTAAGTAATCATCATTCCATTCCGAATATGAATGGAATGATTCCTGGAACCAGACTGTCTAAATTGTCTTCATAAAGCTAATTTCCATGGTCAGAAATGGAGCCTCTGTTTCAGTTCACACAAATTCTTGCAACAATTATGATTATTCATTTACTCGTATCATCATTTCCTGTGTTTGTTTCCTCAAAGCAAATCTGAGAAGGAAATGCAATAGAGGGAACGCTATTTAAAGCTTAGAAAGGAACTGCTGTATAAGACAACCGACAGCATCAGACAGCACATAGAACTGAGCATTTAAAGAATCAGCATTACAAAACCCAACATAACTCCAGATCACTCATTTTTCACAGATGATTTCGATCACTGGTGTAACAACATAATGCAAGAAATGTTGGGCTTTTCGCACTAAAATCATTTTTCCATATTGAATATTACAAAACTGAAGGTTTGCCAGAAAGCAAAACCAATTATTTTTGAGTCAGGGCAGTTATTAAATGGTGAACGGGCCAAGGATGAGAGAGCTGCAGCTCCAGCAGTGGTGTGGATGAGGAGATCGCTCCCTTACCAACCCTCCCCCTCCTACCCCCACCCCCTTTCTGCCTGCCTTCACACACAGAGTCAATTAGAAGACCAGCCTCTCTTTTAAATGAACTGGAAGGCTCATCACATTCAGTAGCACCCCGTCCCTCCCAGGGGACCGCCCTCAGCAGCGGGGCCAGCACGACACCATGTGAGCCCTCTTAACGGCTCTCTGAACTGCTGTTCACTGATTGGCTGCGCTGCGGTGAGGTGTGGAGAGATGGTCGAAGGCACGGAGGCAGTACTACCTCTTTTTAAGCTATCAATTACTGATTTTATTTACTGCGTTCTTATATGTAAACACAATAAAAACACAAATAACCACCCGGACCACCCTGAAGCACATGAGCCTGGCTGGCAGTGCCAGC
This sequence comes from Anguilla anguilla, assembly GCF_013347855.1. Classification (NCBI taxonomy): domain Eukaryota; kingdom Metazoa; phylum Chordata; class Actinopteri; order Anguilliformes; family Anguillidae; genus Anguilla; species Anguilla anguilla. Next base: position 29,752,080 of record NC_049213.1, on the reverse strand, counting down.
ATAAGGTAGTACTGCTCAGGAAGCTGGGCTTATAACTGCAAGGTTGTACAATTCCCAGGCCTCACTGCTGTTGTTCCCTTGAGAAAGGTGCGTAACCTGAACTACTTCATATCATACTGTATAAATAGATGTAAAAGAATGCAAGCTGTGTAAGGTCTTCTAAATATGAGTGTCAGCTAAATGCATAAAAACTGTAACATGCTGTAGAGATGCCGTCGTTTCCCATAGGAACACCACCGACTCCCCAGCCCCATGGATCTGTGAAATGGACGATTCCATATTAACAACATGTGAAAAGGCACGGATCCAGGGGGCTCTGGGGAGGGGGCGGGGCAGCTCCCAGCACACAGCCTAACGGGCAGCGGCGTTACCTGCTTGTCCTGGAGGTCGGTGGAGAGCTCATAGCTCTCGGAGAGCGAGCGCGAGCGCTTGATGGCCTCCTCCTCGGCCTGTTTGCGCAGGATGGACTGCGAGTGCTGGAGCTTGGGCCGGCGCTGGCGCTGGGGGCCGGGCAGGGCCGGGTGGCCGTAGAGCGGGGCCTCGAAGTGATCCGGGCTGAGGATGCCGCCGCGCGTCACGGGGCCTCGGCTGTACCCGGCGGCGCTGTCCAGAGAGGGGTCCGACTCGGCGCACGCGGCGTCACCTTCCACGCTGAAACGAGACGGAGACGGGACGCCCGGTCACTTATTGTGCACGTCCTCACACCCCAACACGTCAGTTTGATCCTAAGCAAATGGCTAACAAACCTTAGCGCACATCAAAGAGCTATTTTTGTGTAAGTTTCAATGTCAATGTAACTGTCAAAGAACAACAAAGAACAAACCACACAGGTAGCAGAATCCACAGCCCAATGCATATTACTCCAATGTGACTGCAGCACAGAGAAAGGGAGGAACCGTCATCATGACAACGCATTCCATACCAATTCTACGTACCAAGCACTATACCTGAAGGCAATAATGAGATGGCACAAAAGGAACAGCATGACAAACAACATTCCAGAGAAACTGAACAGTGCACAGTACTTCCTTGAGGTTGTGACTAGTGGCTACCCCAATTAGGGCATACGTATGACAGGATAGTACTCGACTCCCAGGAAACACCCATTAAGAAACAAGTTAAACAGCTTAAACCTTTCCTTGTGTCGCCCGAAATCTGAGTGAAAATATGACACACTGGCCAATCAGCCCTGCGTGAGAAAAGAAAAGCTGTAACCGCACTGTACTGTACCTCATCTGCTTCTGTGACCACAGAGCAAACAAACATAAATCAGCTGTCAGGAGTGATTACACAGCAGCAAAGCACTGTTTCCCAACGCATAGCATATTAATGAGATAACCCACCTTTCCCATTCACAGGATAAATTCAAACCAAAAGCTTCTCTTTTCCCGCAGCCGTGAGTGATTATTTCTCTAGGCTAGACTAAAAGCTATACGCTTCCTAAAAGTCCAAACTCTTCCTCCACACCCCGGCAGCCATTGTGATGACTGGAGAAGTCCAAAGTACAATGTACCAAAGTGCAGCAGACACTCTGGCTATTATATCTTAGAGCAGGGCTGTCCAAGCCTTGTTCCTGAAAATCTACCGCGCTATAGGTTTTCAATTCAACCCTAATTTGACACACCTGATTTTACTAATTAGCAGCTCAAAGAGATCTCTTGCTGTTGAATGAGGTGTGCTGGTGTGAAAACCTACAGGACAGTAGATCTCCAGGAACTGAGCAACCTTGTCTTAGAGAAACCAAAGTCTATTGCATCGATACTAGCACAGGGATCAACATGATTTCATTTCATCGCCATTTATGGCAAACGCTTGCAGAGCCTCCAGATGGCGTTGTTATGTGTGTATATTATGTGCATGAATGCAGACGCCAATGTGGACTCGAGTACGGAGACAAAATCTGCTTTTCCACTCCCACAAAGGCCCATAGAAAGAAAGGGGTAGATTATTTCCATATGTGTGAATGATGTCATATTCAGTGGTCTGAATAACATTCAAATGTTTTTGACTCTTGTGAAAGTCAGATGCACTTCTATAGGGAAGTTGGATTACAGCCAATCGCACGGCTTATTTTTGCACAGTATGACACGCATCCCTTTCATTCTCTAGACACTCTTTGGAGTTACACAAAAACAACATGAAGCCTAAAGCATAGTATCAATTAAATTGTTGACCCAGAATGAATTGCATAGGTGGAATGCTTTCATACAAGAAAGCATGTCTAGAACCACTTGATTGCATTCATGCCTGTAAGTATGTATCTTATCATAGTATGTTAGCCATACCATACCCATGTATAAATCTAAATCATGTACAGGTGAAAAAAAACCTCATAGAACTCTCAGTGTCCTGGAAAACAGGTTTTAGGATAGGTTTTAGGATAAGTTAGGATAACTCTCTTCCAGACAGAGTGATGCCAGAATACAAAACTCCTTCACCACAGAAAATTCCACATACCTCTCATTTCATTCCTACCTGGACAGTGGTGATGCAACACCAGTGTTATGTTCCACCCTCTCCCTAGCTGGCCATTCCCCCTCATAGGGCTGAGGAGGGGAAGTTCTCCACCAGGAACAACAGAAAACCACTCACCTCCTCAAACTCATCTAGTAGCCTGCACACTGGCACTCAGAACCACACTCTTCCATTAACATCGCTGATTAAATGCTGTTCTTTTAATCAACCAGATTACCAGCCAGCAGAGCATATAGTGCTATCGAGATGAGAGCATTTATAGCAATTCCAAGCAAACCGCTTGAGTTTACTCCCAGAGGACTGAACCGAACAAGATTAGACTAAATGCACAGTGCTCTTAGGATTGTATTGTTAATAGAAAGGGATAACATTACTACAACGTAGGTATACAACACTGGTAACAAGACACTTAAAATTCCTTGATTGACAAAGACAGAAAGGTCATGCCTGACACTGAAGGATCTCCCCACAGCCGCACTGGCCCAAGAGGGTTTAAAGATAATGACTCCCTGGTAGATGATCGTATATATACACAACCTTTAAGGTCACGGTTATACAGTACGTCCGATCGTGCTTTCGGTGCCGCTGGTCACCCCGCCTGCAGAATTATGGCGCAGAATTATGGCTTCTATGCCCAAACATTTATTCTCCCTTTCATACCAGAGCGCCGATGCTGCGTTTCCGCCTCTCTCCTCCCCTCCGAACAAAAGCCGACAGCCAATTTTAGATCTTACACAGTGTTGCTAGCGAACCGACAGCCTGCCAAAAATAAAGCCACCGGATTCCCAGAGGGCTGCATGCAAATGCGGGAGCTTAGGCGCTGACTGTCTGTCTGGGGCTTTATTCACCCCAGGAAAACAGGATCAAGCGGTGGCTAATGACACACGAAAGAGAGCGCGCTTTTCCCACTTTGCGCGTTGTTTTCTTTGACGGCGTTGCGCGGGCGACGTTGTGCTGCGCTCGTTTCCCGATAACGAGTGGAAAAATACCCGTATATATTAAGCCCTGTCACTTGTCACATGCCAGCAAATTGAATAATAACAGAGACACCGGGGACCCTCTTCAGATCTCTCCATGATCCATTTTCTCATTCACTCTTAGTAATACTAGTTATACTACAAAGGCCTATCCATTCATAGATCTTATATTCATTGGGCACCGTATCACAAGAACAACACAACTCACCTCAGTGCTCCATGGTAACATTGTCATAATAACTAATTTGAGGCCTTAGCACATTAATTCAGAAAATTAATAAAATATTAGGTGATAAAATGAACAGAAAGTCAAACCCAAGAGATCTGTTATTCTTAGTGGCGCTATTTTGTGTTTCATACAGTTTGTGAGAGGAGAAACCTTCAAGATGCTGCATGCCATCATGCTAAGGCACAGCACATGATACAGGTCTCAGTGTGAGCAAAATAGAACATATTTCTGCAGCCCCACCAGACACTGGCAAGAACTGTCAAATTCACACTCTCTACATAAACGCCCTTTAGATGCATCTCCCCAACCATCTGTCAAGACTAACAGCATTGAACCAAACTCAAGTGAGAACCACACCATTAATCCTGTTACATTTTCATTTCCAGGATGGCAAATGAACAATTTCAACAAATTCAGAAACCTGCTAAAAAATATGCAATACATAATGAATGCATCTGTATATGTATAGACACAAAGTGGACGGGGGGCCAGTGGTCACTGGTGAAAGATGCCATACGAAATGTATTAAATATGAATACATCATCTACATAATATGTGGTATTCTGATCAAGAGAATGAATAGGACAGATTTTGTGGTAACAGTCCAATAAGTCACATGCCAGATTCAGCCTATGTGTAGAAGACGCATTCAAATTTCTTAGTTTAACACAGACCAAGTGCACCTCTCGGATGTGTTGTGCATTGCTCAGCAGACGAGAATTTCCTGTGAAATGCCAGTGTGCATCAAGAGAACTATTTGAATGCTACACAGAGGCCCGTTTCAGGTGACACCGATTGCAACTAATTTCCCTCACTTTGCCTCTTGGGCCACAGAGATTACGCGGCTCGGTGGCGATGGCTGTGCGATTGCTTTGTCTTCCTCTAGTTTTCATGGGAATTGGAGGCAAAGAGGATTTCACTATTTTGGCTTCTTCGCAGCCTCCTGAACACAGTTATTATATTCCCGTCCGCCTGTGCGCCAGGTGCATCCAATATCTCCCCCGGAAGACGGATGAGTGTTTGAAAACCTAGAGAATTATCTGAGCGAAGAACACCGCCCAGCCTTGAAATGCACCTTTTGCTTTGTCAAAACATATCAGGGTTAAACAAAAAGGCCTCACACATGGCTGCAGTAGGGGCTCCACAGGGCCAGGGTGGGTTGGGTGCTCGATTCAATCGATGGATTCAGACAGAGACATGCCCACTTCCCTGAGATGGCTCAGCAGCAGCTCTTGATAGCCGCTTAATTTACCAGCACACAGGAATATACTGACGCTCTGGGTCAATAGTTAAGTGTAAAATAATTATTTTCAAATGCAAGGTAATGCAACACCTGGCGTTAGATTCCAACATGCAATTTGTAAGGGTTAGCCTAACACTTTGCCTTAATCCCAAATGATTTCATACTGTGTGTGTGTGTGTGCGCGTGCACATGTGTGTATGTGTGTGTGTGTGCTGTTTATGTTTGTATGCGTGTGTGTGTGCATACACTCAGTACTATCTGTATGGATAAGGTTGAGAGTGAAGGTCAGTGGTACAGAGACAAAATGGGGGTTAGTCTGAGTGGTTCTCCTTCAAAGGCACATCAATGCCCCAGCCCTCTCTGTGTTTCTCTCAGATTACCACCCGCTCACTTTCACCAAGCAGATTCATTAGCTTCTGTTATGCAAATGAAGCCATGGCTCGGTGCTGTTTGATAAGTGAAGATGTGCTTAGAGAAACTGTGCATGTGTGCATGTGTGCGTGTGTGTGTGTGCTCTGTGCTTTCAACTCCCCTGGGCTGGTTGCACCCTCAACACAGCAGACTCTCTCTTCAGCTGCCTTTCCCAGCCAATCACAGAGGAGGAAGGACAGTGATCAAGGACAGACGTCTCAATCCGCCTTAACCCCTCGTCCCTCTTTTTCTGCCCATGTCTGCCCACGTTTAAGCCCCTCCCCCTCAGGCAGATTCAGATCCGTGACCGAGATTTCAATTTCAATTTCAGTTACTGGCTCACGCTATTTTATGGGGCTCGGAATGCAAATCGGAGGCCGTTTAATTAGACGGATGAAGAAAGACTTGCTTAATCGTTCTGTGGAACATGCCCTAATATGCTAGTGTTCGCAAGAGAAATCTAATTGGAACATGATTCATAGTTTCAACGGAGGAAGGTCTGAATGTGTTTACATGCAATTCTTTTAGGACATGGCATTGCTGCCTGCACACCGTTGCAAAAAACACTGACACTGGGGATTGAGAAAGCCGGCAATTCGCAACATCCTTCGCTAACAAAAACCACAAAACACAGCAATGAAGAAAAATTATTCCTGTCAAGTTTTTCTTCTTTTTTTTTTGGTCAAAATAAAAGGCAGTAGCACTTTGTAACTTGTTACTGCTCAAAGCACACTTTCAAATCTATGGTTCGAATAAACCAATTCCAGCTGAACAAAGGATATGGTTCAAAATTCATTCTTAGATCATTTTTATGACTCAGGGCTGGCTGGGATGTCTCAACCGTCACATTTCTCTCATCACATGGAAACAAATCATCTGTAAAAATCCCACCAAAACACATTTACAAGTGTTTCAGAAAATTCAAAACGAAGGGATTCAGTGCCCTAAACCGGTAGACAGGAGGACTGCCGAGTACGCTCACCTCCAGCAGTAAAGGCCCAGGGCTCTGGAGAGTGGGACAGAAGTGTGTGTACCTCCTGTATGTATGTGTGTGTGTGTGTGGGGGGGGGGGTCTTCATTGAAATGACAGGGTAAAGGGACAGGTGGAGGGGTTCAGAGGGCAGCAGAGCTTGGCTAGATTGGGTTTCTCCTTCACTTGCTCTTGATGTGTGGGAAAGGAGAGCAGCTGCCGCCAGCTCCACTGAAGGGTGAACGGGAGAGGAGGAAGGGCGAGGCCCCCAGGCTCAGCGCCGGCAGAGGACGCGGTGCTCCTGCCTCCCTACGGCATGGCACGGTCCCCTCACCGCAGACCTCAATACAGCCGGTCTCGCAACAGCGCCCAATGACCTTCCTGTTAGCAGTTAGCCCATATTTTCTGCTAGCCTGATTAATTTGGCACAGTCTGGGCATGGCAGAGAAGATGCCCGTGATACCATTTGTTTCCCTGTCATTATATTTAGCACAACAGCTAATGCGTTTATGACACCGAATGTTTGTTTTGAATTGAGCGGGAAGCATCTAAGTGTAAAATCAGTTAGCTTCTTGTGCATTCACAGGCAGTCAGAAGCAAATGGGAATTTGTTCAAGAGTGTCTGGCTGAGCAGGCACAGGAGTGCAGGCATGTTTCGGCATCAGCATACTGTTTCAAATCATCTGCACTGTTCATATAGCCTAAGGATAGGTATTGTGACAATGCTAAAAGCACCACACACAGCATTAGCTACAACAAATATATAAGCTATAGGCTATTGTCACACTCATCAAAAATGCCATTTTAGCACATGTTTACTGGAAACACTCTGGCTGAAACCCAAGAGTAACACATCAAAGAATGTATTCTTTCATCACTGATTTTTCCGTCATGATACACTTAAGTACTCGCGTTCTCTTAAGCATTCTGGCTTGCTCCTATCCATTACTGGACACAACGTCCCTGGAGGTTCTCTGGAAAGTTGGTCAAACACGCAACAAAAACATCCCATTTACAGGCTTTTTAAAAGATGCATATACAACTTTGCGTTTTTTCACATTTAAAGAATATATATTTTGATGGTCTAGGAAAATGTGACTGTTGCTCAGAATTCCAGATGGACAAGTTTAGGAAAGATCGCAAATGTTTCTTAATACTTCAAAAAGAGATATATAATAAAACTCAGATAATGTCCAGGAAATGAACTCCATGTAACACCAGTGTATTCATTAAAAGGCAAGGTTGAGTAGATGTGACTGCTCAGTCCTTTTCGAGAAAAGGACCTCCAAAGCAATTTTTTTATCAAGATCTGAACACAAATTACCCTGCCTTGACATTATGCTCTCTTCCGGAAATGAGCTCCTTTAGCCAAATGTTCCGACTCAGTGTAGGCCTCAAACCACCGAGTCCTCGGTGATAATTATACAAGCGGGGTTTGCCTGCAGACCGGGCAGTAAAAACAGCAAATTTGTCTCAAAGGAGACCGGCAGTCGGAGCTGTTTTCTCACTGTTAATGACCCCAAATTCAGGAGGGCACACAGACTCTCCTGGGCCCCATGTCTGTTTGGACTGCCTGATGCAGTGGGTGATTGGTTGGGGGGGGGGCGGTGGGGAGGACTGTCTGTCCTTCCCCTGGGCGGTTGAAAAAACGTCACCGGGAGGGGAGGCGGGCGCGCTTCACCGACAGACAGGAAGAAGGCCGAGTCCCTCATGCCAGCGGTGGAACACACACAGGAAATGTGCCGACCAAACCTGCAAATTGGTTGCAGGCCCAAGCAGGGGGGAACCGAGAGAGGCGAGAGGCCGCCCCCCCCCCCCCCCCCCCCCGCCCTCCCGCCGCACGGTCCTGTCATCTACCTCCACCAGCAGGATAACACATGCGCCCTGGTCTTCAGCACAAAACGCCAGCACACAGATGTTTCTCTTCTCTCTGTGGAGGCCACTAACAGCACACACGCACGAGACTACAATGGGCCGCTGTATTCATGCTTCTTACCAAAATAACACGAGCGCGTTCTCGTCTCTCGCGTGACATTACCGTCAAAGTGACACACATCACATAAAATTCCTCTAAATGGTCCTTTCTTTATTGACGTTTGACACACCTCGACCTAGACTACCCTAATTTCACACACACAAGGCCACGTACAGATTAGAATACCTTGAATGGTGAATGGGCCAGACCAGGATAACCTTATTAGCAAAAGTACAGCCAAGTATTACGTAACCAGGACTGCTAGACCCGCCATGACTTTTTAAGTGCTGTTTATCAAGGCCTTTTTTTTTTTACACAATCAATCTTGACTTAGGCTAGGCCCTGGTGTGGAATCCCTCTAATTTAGTGTGCATGAGACAGGGCGGGGATGGGTTAGGGGATGCAATGGGAGGGGCAGCACCGGCTTGATCAGAAGACGCCATGGCCTCGTCAGGACGGGGAAGTGGTAAAATATGATCGTGGCACCTTAACATCTTTACTACCGTCTAGTAACATAAATAACACCATATTAATACATACTCTGCTGGGCTCAAGGTTAAGTGCTATGTTGCACTTGAGGCAGACAGTGGGATGAATGCAAGCACGTAGCTTGAGGAGATCAGACAGAATATCCTAGATGGGAATGTAGCAATGTTCAGCTTAAATCATATCACCAGGTGGACGTTCCGACTGACTGCAGGCTCAGGTAGTCGAAGAACACAAGTTTGTTACTTGGTCAGCAGGGTAAAACTGTGGTAGTCAGAGCAGCTGAACAGCAGTTAATCCACATAAAAATTCCCTCAGTAATCAAGCACTTCATAATGAAAGCAATCTAAATGATCTCTTGTGCTGATTGTATTCATTATTTTTTGTACTGCCATTTGTTAGTATTGTTTTCTTAATCACCGAATGCCCATCTCAAGTTGATTAATCAAGAGTTAACGGCTAATATGGTGTGAGCAGTAAAGAAAGCCTGTACTGTATTGACAGGCACAGCACGCGCCGTGAAAAACTACAGCCCTATTGATACAGCAGGAAATGCGTAGACATCATAAATAAAGCATTCATAGTTTTAACAAAGCACTCTATTTATTAAAGCCACCGCACACGCCGTCCTTGTAACATAAGTACCCCATTGATTTAGGTGCATCAATCAAATAACATTAAATAGCAATTTTCTTTGTAATTAATAACATCTTTTTCCCCCCCCCCCACTATTCCCCACTGCCCTGGTCAAATCGGTGAGGCAGGCCTGAGAAGACTCCCTTTTCAAATTTCAAACAGCAATCACAGCCACCGCAGAGGACTTAGAATGAAGTCAAGCTTCTTGTTTGATTACAAAGAAGTGCTAGTCCTCTGGCCACATCACACACAGTAATGGGTGTGATATATCACAGCATGGATTTAATATCAACAAGACCATTGTGCATTTTGCACAAACTGAATTAGCATTCTGTGCATTGATTTTTGAAGACTTGGGACTTTGGGGGGTTTTTCCAGGTGAGCATTACTCCAAAATCAGAAGCAGGCAACTTTCAAAATAGTATTTCGATGATATGCTTTTATGATGATAATTCAAAAAATAAGTTTTCAAGTAAGATAAAATTTAATAAACACCGTATATACATATCTGATAAAATAAGCATACTGCATATGGTTATAGAAATTCAGTAAATGTGAATATAACAATCAATCAGATAGTACCTCAATCAAGTTAAACTGTACCTGCACATTTTAGTGCATTACATGGAAACACCCAACTAATGGAGGGTGCCAGGACATATAATTATTCATATGCCAGAAAATATCTGTTATTAATAGATATTATAAATATCTGCTCATCATGCTGAAGGTGTAAGACAGGCAGCGGTAGTGTGAGAGTCAGCATGTGAGGTGTTCCAGCATAGCGGTTAGAGAATATACACCTCTGTACAGACTCAGATGGGCCAATCCCCTGCTTTAGCACACACTGTCTCCATCACATCAGTCTCACCTGACTGCCATCTCTCACCTCCCTGCGCTTCATTAAAGCACACAAACAGCACACAAACGCACACATGCACATACATGTGCGCACACAAACACACATACAAGCATACAGATACAAACACACACATATGCGCACAGGCACAAATACACATATAAATGCACATACAAGCCCACATACACACAGATGGATTCTCAAACACACACACGCATGTGCACACACACAACTGCACACACACACGCAAATGCAACCGCACACACACACGCACGCACACTCAGTTCCGTGCTGCCTTACCAGCTGTCCAGTTCCAGCTCAAGCTCCAGCAGGGACTGAGTCTTCTCCGACGTGCAGTGCAAACACCACATGTTGATCCCCAATCACCCAAAAATGCTACCATTGCCTGGCCCTTCGGCCGCAGATCTGCGCTGGCGTGGTTCCCACAGCGACGGGATGAGTGGCAGGAGCAGGGCAGTGCTCCAGTCCAGCCAAGCCCAGGCGCACACGGCCACCACAGCCACAGACTCCTCTCTCTAACACCCTTCTCCTCCCAGATCTCCCGGCAGCAGCCAGCGAGGGAGGGGGCGGGGGCACGCAGGGGCTGGGGAAGCGAGGGCGGGTGTGAGGGGAGGGAGAGTGTGCTAACCGGAGCCGTGGAGAAAGAAAAGGAGGGGAGGGGGGGAATTCCTCCAGCGCCACACAAAGCGCGCGCGATGAAGAGAATACAAATGACCGGGGCCAGCAGGGCTCTGGCCAGTCTGATCTACCACACACGCTGGCGAACGGAAAACTGCTTCCAAAGGGGCAGAGAGGGAGAGAGACAGACAAACAGACAGACCGAGGGAGAGAAAGAGAGATAGGGCAAGAGAGAGAGAGAGAGAGATAAGAGAGAGAGGAAGAGAGGCAGACAGCCAGCCAGACAGACAGAGAGAGAGAGAGAAAGAGAGAGAGAGAGCCAACTCAGAGAGCGGATCACCACCGGGACACATAGGAATGTGGCCGGGAAAACCGTAGCGAGCGCTGGGGAGGGAGCCCCTCTAATAATAGCCTCCTTCAGGGCTGAGGCTGTGAGGCTGTGAGGCACAGGGAGAGGAAGTCAGTCTCTGCCCCAGCTCAGCTGCTCCCCGTCCCCCCCGCAGGCAGCTCGCAGAGCCCCCCTGAGGAAAGCGACCCTGGGTCTGGAGCAGACAGCCGGCCCTGCTTCTGTGACAGGACCAAATGCTGGACTCTCTTTACTGGCAGATCATGTGTACTGGTCCTCTTAAAGGGACAGTGCTGCTTTTCAGTTCAGTTACTATCCCTGATTACTGAGCAACAGAATCTTGTGGTTACAGTAAAAATTTACTTTTGTTCACCATGACCAGCCATTCAAGGCACATTTAGTTCTACTGGGAACTTGATGCGCATCTTGTACGATCATTTTCCTGAAATTTGTGATGCTTTTCCTCTCCTCTCCTATTTCCTTACATAATGAGGGTGGCTGAGGGCTGTTACACATTTCTCTGTAATTTCATCATTCCCCAAACAATGGGCGTTGGTCAATTGCGACAGAGATCCTATCACAGTGCAGTCTGGCTCTCGGGGAAGGGGGGTGGGCAGTACTTAACTGAGTTCTTAATTACCCCCCAGCATAGTGGGGGGGGGGGGGGATGGGCCAAACCACCCCTCCGACAGGGTCTTTTTCTGCGATAATGAGGGGCTCCAGAGGGGGGGAAGAAAGGCAAAATAATTCCCAGATGGCTAACAGTTTACGAGGCGACCAATCACCGGCGAGCGTCTGAAGATGGAGGTGATGATGCCCTCTAATTAGAGGCCTGGACCTTTTCGGGGGGGGGCGCCATCATTTCCTCCGTCCCCCTTTTCATCTGGCGTTTTAAAGAGCGTGGAGCGGGGGCCTGGGACGCGGCCAGCGGCGAGGGGCCCCTCAGCGCGGCGTGAGCTTCCACATCTGTCCGCCGGCGGGGCCACGGCCGCGGTGGGTCTAGCGTGAGCAGATGTCCGCTCGCTCGCTCGCTCCGGGCCAAACAGGGTTATTTTAGGCCTCCTCGGAGCAGAGCAGAGCAGAGCAGAGCAGAGCAGAGCAGAGCAGCTGCGTGGAGGCTCATGCCATTGACTTATATACTTAGCCATCACCTGCCACACTGCAGGCCTCGTGCAGCTATGGGGTCGTATTTAGCTCAGACCGAAACAACCAGCATTTCCTGGGGTGGGGGGGGGGGGGGTGTGGGGTTTGGGTGGCGGTGGGTGAAACGGTCCTCCATTCTCCAGCTCATGAGAGATGGCTGTATTTTTTTCCAACATGCCACAGCTTCAATCCAATGACAAAACCTCTTAACTGTGAGGAACAAATGAAAGTGCTTTAGCGTACCGTTCTGGTTAGTTATGCAACATCAGAAGATTGCTGGTGGACTTAAAAGTTGCTTTTATGGATGCATTACGATGAGATTTAAGAGGCCTAAATGCAATATCCATTGAATGAGTACGGTGCTGTCAGACATGGTTTAAGGTGAGCTGATTTCTATTCAGATGCACTCAGGAAATGTACGGAACCTTTCCCTCGCTGTCAGACGATAGAGGGACATACATCTTTCTGTCTCCTCTCTCCTGCTGCAGGAGATCCATGTAAATGCAATCATATGTCTTAAAGAGCCAGAACCCCTGTATAATCCCTTCGGTAATATACTCCCTGACAGATATACAGCCACACTGAACACACCATCCAAAGGCCACCTGACAGGGCCTCAGAGTCAAGGTGATTCGCAGTAAGTCACAATTTGTCAGCATAGCTTACTGGCAAGCACTAAGCACAACCAGATTTGACAGAGGAAAACAGGTTATATTCTTTTTAGCTTCTACATGGCACTGTGAATAAACCAGAAGAGTGTCTCATAACAAAAAAATATAAGATCAGCATCTCATAATTTAAAAAAATCCTAAGATATGTACCATTGTGCAGCTATGCCTGGTGTTACTCTCTTATTTGGAGCTAAGAAAAGATGGATATGATCTTGCAGTACATCAAATTCAGCAGTAAGCGGGAGTGTAAAGCTTATTAATAACATTGGTGCCATGGTGTGGCTTATTGCCTTTGTAAGCTGCCTGACGGAGTGCATTACTGGTGGCTTAGAATAATGTAACGTGGCTAATGGTAAAAGCAGTAAGCAGTTTAAGGCTTGATTTGCTTGGTTTCAGAGAAAAGCCAGCCACCGGCACACAGCAGCCCGGCAGATGCGTCCTTAAAACGAGGCAGTGACACGGGCATGCTGAGCAAAGCGCTTCCCGTGTTCTGCACTTCCTCAATGTCACAGACTCCCTCCCGTCCCCAGAGAATCCCGCTTTCTCACAGCCAGCCAAATGTAAAGGACACAAAACGTTACTGGGGCCATAGTGTTTGCAAGAGACAACTTAATTTACCATTTCAAGAGCTCTTTTTTGGGGGTACATGCATTCTCACAAGCAATCTGAATGAAGGATATCTGCTTTACTTCAAAATGAAACAGTCACTTGAACCCAAAAGAAGAAGGACAGCACTTTTAAAAGGCCTGTACAGCTTAACTAATGTCTGGTGGGAAAGCGATGGGATCCATTTTCTCTGGGAGTACATGTGTCTCTTTACTGAGCCTCGAGTCTGTCTACCTGCCTTTAATCCCGCTATCAGTCACAGCTGCCATTCATGCACGGACGGCCCCCGCCACCAGATTCCAGGGCCACTCCGAGAGAGTGAGGTCACAGCCGGGAATTCAGCCAATCGCAGGGCTCCTCAGCAATCCCACACCACGTCTCCCCGACCTCCAGACATGTGCTTCGACTTTGATTTTCTACCGCGCGGAAAAGAGGCAGAGCCAAGGCGCTTATCGTCTGGATTCCCTGTGCGCCGTCTGATGAAAGCGCTCTCGGGTCCGGTGCAGTTTCACAGCGGTACAGTGCACTTCCAGGCTGTCTGGAACAAGACTGAAGTTTCCTAAGCGTGCACTTAGATTTAGACTCACGTCTCGTACACACCTCTTGCAAATGATTTATGCTTAAAACAAATGGAAAAGGGCCTAACAAATGTGCTGGTTCTGCTGATATTAAGTACAAGACTAGTTTCTCTTGTTCTCGGTCTCCTCAGTGAGAGATAGAGAACGAGATGAGAGGGAGGAAGTCAGAGAGAGACAAAGGGAGGGAGAGAGAGAGACGGAGGGAGGCACAGAGAGCAAGACAGGGAGGGAGACAGAGAGAGAGAGGGATGGAGGGGGGAGAGAAAGAGAGAGTGAATGTGTGTGTGTGTGTGTGTGTGAGTGTGTCAGTGGTCATGGGAGATCTGACTTTTATTTACCTTTCCATGTAAATCATATCTAGTGATGATGTCATGGAACAGGTCACATGTTCTACTTCAGATGGGAACAGACTCGCTGAAAGTTTATGCTGCAGTCCACAGCCCCAAGTCTGGAAGTGATTAGAATAGTGAGGTCATAACAGCACACAATAGGCTTTATCTTTTGGAATTACGCGGTGATTTCTGCTATTTCAGCTGTAATATCAGGGAGTTAGGGGCCATCTTTGTGAATAAATGAGGATCTTGTTAAAAGTGTGCTCTACTTTTCGGTCATAATGCCTTGGAATTCCTTTCAATAGCAAATGAAACACGCTTTTGTTCCAAACTCACACAAGCTCCTCAGTTTCATCTATATAGCAATAACCGACTACTACAAGAGAAAACAGAGAGGAGATAAGTTCTGCAAATAATAACTTCATCAAAATCACAAATGTGCAAAATGGTCTCGTCAGATCCCAGCATCAGAAATATAACAGATGTGTTGTTCTTAGGAATGATGGCAGACTGTACAAAGCTCTCTCATGCTGTACACTGTCTGGATGCAGTACCCTGCAACTTACAGAGACGAAACCAAACCAAATAACTGGCTAATGCAAAGGTAGTTTATAATTACAGGTGCACTGAGAATGCAAATGAGGAATATATGCTGTGGATGACAGCTGTAGTTGTTTACAGTAGGTTCTTGAGGAAACACAAACTAATCTCTCAGACAGAGTGACGCCCTGTTTACATATAGGTGCTTGGGAATCTCTGGCTTTGTCCACACCAGGCAGGCTCACTATTGGAAGCCAGTGACTGCAGTACTGTAGCCTGAGGAAATTGTAATATGAAAATTAAGTTGGAAGGGGTTTTTATTTTCCAGAATATCACCATAACATAAACAATAACAATGATTACTCTTATTAAAAGAAATTAACTGCCAGCTAGCAGTTAAACTGGGCTCTTCAATATGTCACTTGCGCAAGGCCGACCACTACAATAGAGCAGGTACTTAAAACTCCTCCAGACTTTATCCCAGGCCCATGACCGATAATTAAGACCCATTACAGCCATTAGCAATGGCAGACAGGAGCTCTGCAGCCACCACGTGTTGCTCTTAATGCGTCCCCTGGACCCAACTCGCTACTCACCAAATTAGCATAGAGGAATAGTGTAATTGAGTTTTTAAGTAGAATCAATTGACATTGGACTGCAAGTGGATGTTAAGACCGTTAGCCACACATTAAGTGCACAGCGCTCGAGCCTCTGTCAGTAAATATCGGCCATTCTCGCAAAAAATGTAGCCTAACCGTTTAGGGTAACCTTTTAGAGTTAAGTTAGGGGAGCGATGAACAGACCTTCCTCACCTTTGGATCGATTCTGAGACATAGACACAAGCACACTAATACTCACATCAGTTTTGTAGTAGGCCTTCTCCAGTCATGGGATATAACCATGGGCCTTATGGTGACTAAAGACTTATACTTGCAGTGGCCTATCACACAGACTTAGTTAAACATGTCTAAAATAGTTAACTGCATAAATGATATGATCAAAACATGTGTTCAGATTATTACGCCACAATGAATAATTTTCACTGGTATATTCCCTGATCAACTGTGTAGGCTACTAGACATCAGTGCGAGTGACACAAAATGTTGAAAGAATGTCACTGTGAATTCTGTAAACAAAATATATCTGCAAGTGGAAAGCCAAAGTGAAATGTGGACCAACATGACATTTTGAGACACCTGGTCCACATGCATCATGAGAGGTTGGCTAAATCAATCTGTTTGAACTAATGTGACTGAGCTGAACAAGTTAGCCAAGTCAGTTAACATTACAGTAGCAACCCATAACAACCTTGTGTGCTAATCTGCTACTTAACTAATTTGCTTGTGTTGCTCCAACATTGACCAGTTAACTCAAGCGTTACAACTATGGCTATCCTTTGTTGAAATAATTTGTCCTTTTTCTGCTCAAATTTTTTAAACCAATAAACAATGAATAGGCTAGGTATTATTTAACTGACCTTATTAAGCTGCTCTTTCTATGCTGCATTGTTATAAAGAAAGTTTCTTTTGCAACTAAACCCAATTACATTTCTGTGTTACACACACAAACCCCAATCAAGGGGAGAACAATGTCCAATCATTAAAAAATTACGAAATGTCTAATTTTTATTCATTGACCTTGTCTCTACTTTTGCAATCTCAAACTTGAATTTTTCATCAGGGATTGTGGTAGCTGTGAAATGTGATTTTTATTTTTTTTCATTCCAAAGTTTGACTTGAACTTGAAGACTGGCGACTTGGACCTGGACCCAGCCTTGTGTAATGGTGACTCATGTTGGTCTGGATGTTAAATGACTACAACACCGACTCAATCACAGGCAAGTAAAATGCTCAATGTTTTTAAAATGTTAAAACTCCTTGTTCCTTGTTTGCCATGTGCAAAAAAGAAGGAAAGAACATCAAGAACAGTTTGAGCAATTCCAATGAGAAAAACAAACAAACACAGACTTAAAATCGCTGGCAGGGTTTCCTCTCTGGCGCCCTGTACCCCTGCCACCACGAATCAGTAAAGGGCAGGAGTCAGAGGGGCTTGGCCATGTTCCAAGACTCTAATCCCACCCACGTGTGCCCTGGACTGCACGTCCCAGGATCCCACAGGCCTCAGGCCCGGAGGGGGAGATTAACCCTGATGCCAGCAGAGAGTGCTGTAACACTCTGTGAAAGACATGAGAAGCACACCGCTTCAAAAACAAGTGACCGCAGTCCGTTTCCTGTCCAATGGTATAATAACATTGTGAAATGAATATTACAAAGGTGTGTGCCCGCAGCTCTTGTAAAGGGGTCCAGTAACTCCAGTTTATCCAAGCTAATCTCCCAGCAGTAGGTCTTCTCATACCCTACTTCCCCAGGCCCAGTGCATGCCTCAGTACAGTCTCCATGCAATTAAAGCAAAGCCTGGTATTGACCATGAGGCTAAACATAGCTGAGGGGTGCAGCAGAGGTCCCATGCAGTTAGAGCACTACCCAACGATCCGGAGGAGTGGTCAGACCAGCTCAAAGAACTGGGCGCCAGGTGTAGGAAGTGATTTGGGGATTGGAATCTGCTCAATCTCCAATGCAGCATAACAGCCTTCGTGCTCTGTCTCAGGGGATCAGTTAGCATTAAGACATCTGTGTTTTAATTTCTAATCACTGGCTTACCGGCAATAAAATAGCAATAAATGCCAAATGACGTACAAGGATTGTACACACAGAGCTTTTGCGTGTGTTGTTTTTGTTTAGTTTAGTTCTGTATCAGCTGTGCTTTTTCCTTCACAGGAAGAGAAAGCATTCATAATACCACATTCATTTCCCTTTACAGTGAGGGGAATATCATGGCCACTAAAATAATATTAGGTCATTATATCTGTTCTGTGTTCCAACCATTATGTTTAGTACATAAAGATAGGTGGAGAGTGTTAGAAAGAGACATACGATTATAAACCATTTTGAACTTTCAGTTGGCCCTTCACTGTAATAATGTTGTGCTTGCTGAACGCTAACATTTGGGAAAAAATGTAATCTGTTAAAAGTACAGGCTCTATATATTTGTACAGACAGTTTTATGGTCAGTCTAGATAATAACAACGTGAAGCCACTGGCCTTCATTCAGCAGACACCATTAAACCACGGTTAATGCCATCGCTTCAGAAAATTACTGCCGCAGGCGCAAACTGCGGTCCGAAGTCGCTCATTAAGGGAAGACAGGAAGTCGGCCCAATTTTCCCAGAAAGAACCTCTGGAGATGTCGAACATCCTCTGCCGGTGCCCACCACTCCGATCTGTACGACGAACAACAGCGGGAAACCGTGCCTCAAGCTGTCCGCTTTCGACATTCCTCCTCTCCAGAGCTCAAAGCAGGAACAGTAATCTGCTCCACAGACAACCGAGCAGTCAGATGACCTATTGTGAAGGAAAATAAAACTATTTTATTTCCTTCACACCCCCCCCCACACACACCTATTTCATCTGTTGGATTCTGACAAGAAGAATTACAAGAAAAAATTTGCACAAGGCTTCTGTTCATAAGGAAGCATCTTGCCTTAATAAAATCTTTGTGCTTTTGATTTTAAACCACAAGCACACACACATGATGACGGAGAACTCGATGAATAGTTTAATTATGCAGCTCCAAATTAAAGAGACAGTGTCCCGTTGTTTACTTGGGTGGCACTGGAACAGGCAGCAGACAGTAGCGCGCTGTCCCTAAGTCTCTCCTGCTGAGCATGCTCAGTTCGCTCCAGTCGGTCACAGCCTCAATGTGACCACAGTGAGTATAAATAAACAGAGGGCAGGTTGAGCCTCATGCTTACTGGGCTCCCTCAGCTATCCCTGGGGCTGCTGGTGTGTCACAGGGGAGGAGGGCGCCATCTGTTGGTCAACAGCGGCACTGCGTTCATCTGACGCCTCCTATTGGTAACTCCCTGAGGAACCATGACCCCAGGTCAAGACTAGGAAAGAGAGTGGACACTAGGAGCCAGTCTGCAGCAGCACAGTACGCGTCACTCAATTATTAGGGGATCCAGACAGATCACTCATTTCGAGAGAAGAGGAAGGAAAGACGAACCTGATGCACAGGGGGGTGGGGCTGTGCTGAGCCTGATGCAAATACCACACCAGTCCTTCCCAGCACAGGCCCATCTCATAACATTTATCATAACGGAATCAAGCGTCCTCCATTAAGGGATTACAGGGTCTGATATGATATCCTGCCATTTTTTATATTAAAGAATGTTTTTAATGGAAATCATGACTGAATTTCCAGACACACTGGCTGCCTTTCTCTGCTCTTATGAGACGCAGAACTGAAATGTGACAGAGGGATAGAGGGAGCTTTATTACGAAAATTAAATATGTTACATAATTCACTGGAATGTGAAAAAGCGGACATTAAATCAAATATCCCATTTCCCAAAAGCCACTGCTAAGCCATACATAAAGGCTTTTAGGCGGAGAATATATGTGTATATCAAATGTGCTTCTTATTGATATTTCCAGAGAAATATATACAGGCACACCTCACAAAAACCCATCCACATGCATTAGGCCACTTCACTGGATAGGGCAGGGAATAAGAGTTTTGCTAACAGTTCAATAAGACCAGATTACCTGCCCACGGACATCTCGCCAGATATTAAGACATATTCACCATAGCAGGCTCACAGCAGCCGTACGAAGGGGGGCAGACAGCAGGCGTCTTTCAGGGCAAAGCACAGAGAGCAATTCCACTGTCCTTGAGCGAGCAGCGAGAGCAGCAGCCTGCACCGGAGGGCTTGGAAACGCAGCTGAGCAGATTCACCAGCACGCTCCTGGGGCCGCCGTCCGGTGCCCCAGCAGCCCCGGCGGCCGCTCATCAATTCACCCCGCACGCCGCCCCGTGAACCAAAGGCCCAAACACTGTTACGTGGCGCCTCAAGGTGAATCCTGACAGTAGCGGTCCTGTAATTTCGTTTCCAAGCAACCGCAGTCGCTTAATTTAAAAATACCGATCGCTCTTTTCATGCACGATTCCCTACTGATTTTGCAAACCTAATGTTTAAAAGGTACTGTTAAAAAAAGGTATTCCGATTACAAATGAATAAGACATTTTTAACCAAAGCTGTTTTTGAGAACTGAACTCAGTATTAAGACAGTAAATTTTTCCACGTTTTGCAGACAGATGGGATAAAAAAGGTCTGGTGCTCAAATCAAGCGAATGCCTTGCAGACGGCTGAGAAACCCGAGGGGTCTGTCTGTCTGTCTGTCTGTCAGGACGCCACAGGAAACAGCAGACAGAAGCTCAGAGAGCAGCAGCAGCTGACAGGCAGTGGAATGAGGAGACCCTACCGTCCGGGGGTCCGGGGGCCTTCTCTGCTCTCTCACCTCAAACTCCCCGCCTGACACAGTCCCAAATCCTGGTCCACGCGCTGGAGCCTGCCCCCCCCCTCGCTGCGCCCCCCCTCGGCCGCGGGCCGAGCGCCTCTTTCCCTCGGTCGCCGCTGGTCGATCAGGGAGCGATACGGGACTCCTGTCTGTGCGGGCGCGAGCTGCTCCTCCGCCCGGGCCTCCTGCCGCTGGTCTGCGGGCTCGCCGGCAGCAGGGCACAGACACTGGGGCTATTGAGCGGCGCGCGGCACCTCCCCGAGCCGCCGTCTGCGCCGCCCTAGGGCGCTGTTTACGTTGGCAGCGGGTATAAAGGCGGCCTTTCTGGTGCCTGTCGCGCTGTACATTTTCCACCTCTGCTCGGGGGGAAGAGCAGACGGCTCAAACAGGGGACCTGCCCCCCAGGCCGGTATTATGTCTAAATGGGTCAGACTGCGCTTTTGTGGCCAAGGGAGGACGAAGGGAGCTTATGTTTAACGCGTTAGCCCAAACTCCAGTTCAGACGTACTGTATGGACTCACAATGTTTTCTGCAATCCTCCATTCCCACTCAGGATGTGATATCAAACAATTCAGATATGGCTTCAATTCAGATTCAGACGCGGGCTTTCGTGACATGACCGCAACGCGATGAAATTCCACTCTGTCTAGGGCGGGTCACAGATGAAAACGGTATTTTTGGGACCCGTCACAGGCCGGTCAGAAAATATATTTAGACGAGACCAAATAAGACTTCCATTTTTTAAAGCTTAGTCATGGTGGGCGTTCGTATAAATAAAACAAGCCCGGCCCCAGGAAGACAACGAACACCAGGGACGGGCAAGACGGAAAATAAAACCCGCGGTTCCAAATCTTCATTATCAGATAACAAATCAGCCACTTGACCGATGGAACATTCTGCCCTCTTAGCTGAGGAACAGTTAGGATTAAACACAGGCATATTCAAAGCCTGCCTCTGACTTTGAACTTAAAGCAAACGGCTTATTTCACAAAACAACGTTCGGTATATACATGAGTAGTAGTCTCTTCTGTTGGTTATCATTTATCCCAAAAGATAAGGTGCGCGTAGTTATAACTTAAAGTTCCAGCAAAATAACACAATCTAGACTTAAATATTCAGCTATCCTGAAGGCGCCATCTTTGAAAAAAGCAGCTTAATTGCTGAGTGACAGCACAGATTCATATTTCTGAATATTTTGTACTAGAGGCAGAAAATTATAAATTCATAGTTTTAGAAATGTATAGCAGTTTATATGCCCAAGTTTAGTTGTGTGCACATATGGCAAGTTTTATAGTGAGGGCCATGACTTCACAAAGCAGATGGAAAACCCCTGTTGTTGAATTTAGGGGGGAAATTCCTTTGAAAGGCTGAAATGAAAATGCTGAGAAGGAGATCTCAAAGACATAATAGGCCTAGTGTTTCTCAATTCATTTCTTTCTTAATACCTATGAACACATACAATAGCTCGACTTCATTATTGATGTTCATAATGTTAAAATGAACTAATAATCATTCTGACTGACACAATACATTCATGCTTGCTTCTACTACATATTCAACCACTCTTTCAGTAAATAGATCTGAAAGAGTGGTTTAAAATGAGGAACTCAACATTTAAAATAAGCCTAGCTCAATCTGAAACTTTCATAGAGAGATGTATTCACAGTCTAGAAAGAACATAAGTAAGACATAACTGAGACATGAATCTCCCATTAAATGTATGGATTTCAGCTTTCAATTTTTGGTATTGACATGTGATAGGCCTAATTAACCATGTGACTCAAAATTCAATGCTAGCACAATCTCCAGGACCCAACGTTACAAGGCAGGTAAATCAATTTCAGCTTTCAGCGCAGTGGTGAAGAAAACTGTTTATTTCATGCCATAAACAGTACATAAAAATATTTTATAAATCAACTTAAAAAGAAAAGAACCTTGGCCCGCTTTGAAAAAAGACATTGGCATTGTGCAGTTCCTTAAATTCTTAGAACCAAACGCATCAGACAAGCTACAGACAACCACTCTATCAGGACTGGGGAGGGGGGAGGGTGTTTTCATTCTGAAATAACCTCTTTTTGCTGATAGCATCAGTGAACCAATTTACAATCAATATAAAGAATCACGAATCATGTAAATTGCACAGAATCACTCCAGTTCATGGATATCAAGGACAATTTCAGAACACGCAGGAACTGTCTGTTTCAAACACAAATAAATGAGACATTGCATAATGTGATTGTAATTTACTCAAGCCGAAGTATGACATTCAACCAGGCGCTCTCTGCCAAAAGCCATTTAGTCACGAGTATCCTTCATCGCTAAGCACAACAACCTCAAATAAACGCTTCTGACCGCAAAATTAAATTTGGCAACACAGGACGCCGGCTCTTCACGGCAGTGAATTAGAGAGCGGTCTCTGTTTGCAAACATTACAGTACATTTGCGCACTCGTTCGTCTTTCACGGTCTCTGGCGGCGGGCTTGTAATTACACTTATTACAATACATCTGCGGCCTGTCGATATCTGCATGAGACACACTTTATACATACCAGCTGCAGTGCTGTACACCACGATAAATCAATAAGCATTAAGCTGAGCCCTTATTTTAAAAAAAGGGACTGTTGTCTGGGTATTTTATTAAGCCCCACTCCACTCTTCAGACAGTTTTGCAAAGCTCAAACTGACTGAGTGTCTTTTTCCCTTACATGTGCCAGATCTCCTACAGTGCAAAAGACCTCTTCAGTGGTCGCTCACAGGCTAATCTGAGCCAAATCAGCCTCTTGGGCTGGGAATTCCTAGACTTTTCCCCAAGACAGAGACAGAGACAGATGGCCAAAGCACAAAAAATAAGAGACTAAGAGGACAGATTTTAAAAAGTTGGAACATGGTTTAGTCAACAAAATTTATGTCAGTCCAAAAGGACTGGAAGGGGTTTCCCCTAATGACACCGAAACAGATGCGTTTGCACGATGCATGTGTGAGTCTAATCCTAACAAACACTGGACATAGTAATCAATTCAAAAGAGCCTTGACAGAACCGTCATCATTGCATCATCATAGATGGAGTAGTGATGATTACAAAAAGGCATTTTTTAAAAGCTAGTTTAAAGCCAGTTAACAGGCAGTACGGAAAACAGAGAATGAGACAGATTTGGATCATTTGCACATTGGAACAACTGTTCCAAATGCAATATCATCCCTTCCTTACCACCTTCTTCACAGAATAATGGCCAGAATAGCTGCACAGCCTGCTGCTATATTGCTTACCATGTTTCCACCGACTAGACAGCAGAACTGGTGATGACGGGTTTGGTGAATATTATCCATAGACTACAGAGCTGGTGATGAAGAGGATGGTGGCTGAGATTCACTTAAGCACAGATCAGTGATGTAATGGCTGGTAGCTGACCTCCAGGCAAAAGTCCTAGTCCCCAAAGGGGCTCAGCCTGCCATGACTCTGCTTTACGCTGCTCTCCTCTGAGACAACAGGGCTCCATGAAGACCTTCACCTCCCAGAACAATACCGCTAATCCGCCGATCTCTCTGCTACAGCCAGATGTTTGGACAACTTGCAGTGTCAGGCATTCGCCCGTTTGTCAAAGGAAATCCTGCCCTGGTGTCAGCCCTCTCTTTTTTCCAAAACGTCGCAAATCTGAGCCGTCCCCCGGCGTACAGGAGCACAAACAAGCCATGCGAACGGGAGGGAGTCAGCAACACTGAACCGATGGTTACCAAGGAAGTTTAGACTTCCGTAAGGGTGTGACACGCTGGCGTGAAGATAAGCAGCATGCTTTCCCAGAAGACTGTTGTGAAACATGCCCCGAGCCGTTTCAAATAAACGGCAGTTTTGAAAGACAAAAATTTTACAATACGTTCCGATCGCCAGGGTGACTGTACAGTTCAAACAACTTTGTGCTTTAGTGTAAGGACCAATATTTAGCATTTAATGCAGTCTCATTGTTTTATCCAAATAATGTCTCATTCAGGTCAATGAAGACCATTCAAAAGGTGTGCAGTAGCTACACGAGGTTTTACAGAAATGCATTACTCCTGCGCAGATGTACTGACCTGGCTGTTCATATCCTCAAAAGGCTGCGATTAGAGTGCATTCAACCCTTTCCTTTTCCAGTAAAAAAGGAAGGCCAGTCAGCAGAACTACAGTGTATTATAGTTTTTAAAAAAGGAGGATGTCACGAGGAGAGACATTTCAGGAAGGAAAGAAGGGCGATTGTTTTTCAGGAAGAAAAGAAAAACGCATACAGTATCTTGGAGAGAAGAACGCCGAACTCCCCCGCCAGCCTTTTGTCTTCATGAATGGCACCTAAAACAAAAAAGCTATATGATGGGCTACTTGTCTCCAACGCCCACATTCCTACTCCCATTCCACCGTTCTCTAAAAGAGTCAGGAGAGAATCTCTTTACATAAAGGTGGGTAAACTGCACCAAAACGGACAAGAAACATCAAGATCATAGGGACCAGCAAATGGAAGGATCAAGTAGTGGTTTAGTGAAAGATTTTCTTTTTTTTTTCAGGAAAAAAAAAAAACCCTAATCGGGCCCTGAGGGCCTCCATGCCGAACACAAGTCCCAGCATATTTTGGGAAGGCGGCCTGGCTCCCGTGAATCTGCCAAATTTGACGTAACGGATATACAGTACAAGCTGACACTCCTTGTGGCCGGCCGTCCCTGCCTTTAGGGCTCATTCTTAACATACAATTGAGGTCACAAGCACTACCACAATAAGGAGACTGCCTCAGAACATACACACCCTGTGGCAGGAACCTCACACTACTCCAAGCACTTCCTCCTCCTCCTCCTCCTCCTCTTCCTCCTCTACCTCCACTGATTCAGCACCAACACCGCTGTCCTCCCTAAGCCACCATACCATCCCACAAGGACCACTCCCAATAACCTGCAAATGCTGCCTTTAAAATAACCAGCTGTTTTTTTTAGATCTGTATAAGTAAAAAAAAAAAATAATAAAAATAAAATCTTCCACCAGGACTAAAGGTCACATCCAGTTCCATTTTTCAGCTCAATAAACTTTTTTTGAGAACAATTCATTGACTTTATGAGAAGCCCAATTACAGTCAGAGTGTGGAACAGATGTAGTAAGACTCTGGCATGTGCTTTCACTAAACGTCTTCTTTACAAATGACCCGGCGGTGACTAATTCACCCCTCTGTTCATCTAACCCAAACAGTGTAACAAACCCATCGCTGATTTCCAGAAGAGGTAGTGCAGTGCTGTCCCTCTGTTTGCTGTCCAAAAACTGGGAAACCCTGAGTCTAAGCTAAAAAACCTATTACTGCATCTACAGTAATGGAAAACGCCAAGGACAAACACCAATTAGTTGGACTGCGTGCAGAAAATATGTGTGCATTCCAAGCAAAGCAGAAAAACAGATTACAGAGAGGAGCTCTATCCTGGTCGTAAATCTGGAATAAGTCTCATAGGCAGGCACACGAGCACGAGCAGGTTAACCCTTAATGTGCTGGTAATCACTGTTATGAGAGATTCAGCAGGCAATGGAAGAAAAGAGCAGTCAACTGCACACCTGGGAGGAATTTTTCTCTCTCACGGCGTCCTTGCGGTCATTATGATGGGTGGCGGTCTTGGCTGCGGACCGATCGACTGTCAGTGACCTTCCCCAATGTTTCTGAGGTCTTTGTGCTTTGCGACAGCACCATTTTTTTTGGCATAAAAGAAGAGCTGTACCTCGTTAACGCAGCATCAATGCATTCCAAAGGAAGGACACAAAGGAACATAAAATCATCTGAAAACACAGCACTTCAAACACCATTCTTAGAAGTGCGTCAGTGTCCGCACGCCTGACGAACAATCGACATCGCACTGCAAACACAGCAGCGGAGGGCGGATCCCTTTGGCCAGCAAATCAGTTTCCTCCATTGGGCTAATTATTTAAGTCCCTCGATTAGCAGGGATTTTCCAACCCCCACCAGGACATACTAATCAGGGCTGGGGGAGAGAGGAACGCCTAGCGAGGGAGGGAGGGATGGAATTAGAGGGAGAAGTAGAGGGAGAGAGAAACCCGCTTCACAAACAGCAGGAAACCAGCTTTTCATGGGACTGCGTTGATGGAAAGTTTTGCTTGGCAGAGGTCTGGGAACAGCGGGTCCACTGTGAAAGCAGTAGTCTGATGTGCTGGCTTCAGGCACAAAGAAGTGCTACAGACTCCCAATGTAAAGGCCTCCTTATTTACCAAATAATGTCACATCACATTGCACCTTTACACAACCATGTAATTGTTCCAGCCATTTAGTGTGTGAGATAATGCTTTTACTATACTTTACTGAAAATAAAAATGCGTAAAAAATACATTTGACATTCTTCATGAAATAAACCCTCATTATTACTTAAATTACTACATATTTGATATTTATGATATTTATTAAAAGCATAAAGCTGGTCTAGTGAGGTGACCATGCAAACATGAACAGGCCCTACTTTCAGCAAAAGCTTTCAAATGATTAAACAAGAATTGCTGCCATTATGTATGCATTACTAATCAATATTTAATCTTCATTTCACTGTGAAGGTACAAGTTGGAACTCATTTCTCATTCACGCAGAGACAACCCAGAGAAACAAGGCCAGGGATCTGAAGGAACGGCATGACCAATGAGTTGCAGATTACAAGTCCAGATTGAGGGGGTCGGTTCAGCGATGGATGAAATGAATTGTAGAATGAGGCAAGGCTATGACAATGGCATGTCAGACAGTCTTGTCCCTGATTGATATAACAACAAAATATTTGGCCAGTCTGTCTCAAAGCGAGGTAGACAACGTTTACCAGAAGCCACAAACCTTGAATAATGACTTTGAGACGCACTTGGTTATTACGGAGTCCTCAAGCCACAAACTGTCAATAACGGCTCTGAGCTACAGTTACCGTAAATACAGCCTCCAAAAGAAACCTGAGCTGAATATAGCTACCATGAAGTCCTGACCTTAGTATTCGAGAGCTCTGCAAGTCACCCAAGTGTGGCCCCTTTGGAGCTGCCCGAAGATAACCTGTCTACCGAGAATATGCCTGTCCAAAGCAGTTCAATGTCACATCATCTTTCTACCACTCCCACGCTTTGCACTGAAAAATAGGAACCTTACACAGTCCCTTCCTGTAAAATTTCCCTTCACTTAATTTCACAGGGGGCAAAGGAAGTATATTAGACAACAACTGAGGCTCAGATCTTTTAAAGGTTAATGGTGTCAGGCTCATTTGAATGCATAATGAGTCGCTGTTGACTCCAATAAATGAAAACAACTCAGGAGGTCACACGCAAACTGGCACTGAATTTAAACTGTGTAGTGATTTAGGATCCTGTATGCAATTTTAAGACTTCAAACTTGAATACTATCAAAATAATTGTATGCTTTATACAGGCTGGAGTTGAGAAGGCGTGTTCAGGTTCGGGAGTTTGGAGACATGTTGCAGGTCACATACAGTACGAACCTGCTGACGCTTGACAATTTTGACACCAGTACCATTTTGCGAAAGGCCAGGTAGAGCTAAACGTCCCTTACTGTTCTGCTTATGCAAACCGAGGGAGCCAAAGGTAATTCCAAACCACTTTGCCATCAGTCAGCATTTGATCTATGGTAATGCTACACTTTTTAATGCTCTGTTTTAGCTTCCTCCGGCCCTTCACAAACATAAATTTGTTTTGATTATGATTTACAGTACACAGGAAAGATTTATGGGACTACTCCTGTGATGCCACACACATCAGAACAGTACTGTCTAAACGCAGTCAACTCAGCCTGTTCAAACATTGATGAGACAAAAATAACAACTGCAAACAAACAACACTCTGTTTTCCAACTGATTCCTTATGTACTTCTCCATAATAATACAAACATAAACACATACATGCTGCTTTTACTACTAATAATACTCATCATAATGACAAAAACAACAACATCTCAACAACTCACACTCTTTCACATAAAAGATTCCAGTGTTAAAAACTGCTGTATCATCCTACCAGTGCAAGACAGCTTGAGAAAAGTACCACTGACACAGAAAGCACTCCATCTTCTGGAATTATAGAACTCTCGTCCAGGGATTTACCTTCAGAGGAGCCCTTGCTGTTCCTGAGGATCAGTGCTGCCTTGTTTTCCCTTTACGCGGCCTTCGAAAAATAGGACAACTGTTTGTATGCACAACCTTCAGAGAGCAGGCTCCCAAGTGCTGATGGTGCTGAAGAAAAGGAAGGATGACCTCTGTGCACATGCTGGTGAGTCACAGCCCAGCTCTTCCCTTCAGAGAGACAGACAGCCTGCCTCGGTCCGCCTCTTAATAACAAGGTGAATTCTGGAGGAGGTGAAGAACACTCTCCTGTGTTCTTCCTCCCTCTCAGATGAACACAGAGCAGCCAGTCTGGCATTTTCAGCTCATCCCCTTTAGAGATAATGTAATATAATAATATGGCAGATAATGTTGTGGGTTCCATCTTATCAGGGCAAGAGAGCGGGGAATTCTTGCCACTGAACAATAATGACTTTAGCCTGGTTATTGTACCTGCCCACCCCCCCCCACCCCCCCCCCCCCCCCAAAAAAAGAGAAAATATACACACACCCAAAAACAGACTAAACAAATCTAAACTGAAGACACAACAACACTATTTCAAAGATGCTGTTAACATGCAGGGCTCATGAGTAGACAAGATAACATCTTTCCTATTTTATTTCACCTGCAGAGGCAGAAAAAGCAACAAACACAGAAGGGGAAGTGACGTGTCAGTATCAGGAATCTTTCCGAAAAACAAAGGTGTTATCAGCCTTTACTGGGCCTTCTGTTTTCATTTACCAACTATAAAACAAGAATAACTTTAATATGTTATCTATTAACTGTAACCTGATAAAACATATAATGTTATGCCTCTGAAATACCCACATTTTTACTCTGGTATCAACATCCATTTGAATCTGCGATAACTTGAATAAAATAGGCTCACGTGCTTAAAGCATTTATCAGCACAACAACAGGAGACCCCAGCTGGTTCAGCACTTGTGCATAACCACAGAGAATTTCATTATTACTGCATTATCAGATACAAAGCAGATTAATGGAGCATAATCTCCAAAACTCAAAATCCCCTCAAGGGAAAAAATATACAAATACACCCCCCCACACACACAAAAAAGTGCTGTAGAAACAGAATAAACTGGTTTCAACATAAGTCCAAATGTGTGTGAGAGAGAGGGAGCAAGCGAGAGAGGAGAGAGAGAGAGAGAGAGAGAGAGAGAGAGAGAGAGAGAGAGAGAAAGAACGAGAGGGAGAAATAAAGAGCATCATGCAGGGTACATTTAATTAGTTCTAATGGCAGGGCGAGGGAGGCTGTCCATTCGGTAAGCGAGCGTAATTTGTTTAGGTCAGCCATTTCCACAAATTGGGAAGGGCCTGATGTAATGTGCAATCTCAGGAACAATTTCAGAAATCAATGTGCATTCATCACCGAGCCGCCTCGGCACAGCCATACGTTTAATTGAAAAGCCACAAAAGGAGGACGGCCTCTCCCTCTCCCTCTCTCTTCCTCTCCCTCTCTCCCCCTCTCTCTTTCTCTCCCTCTCCCTCTCTCCCCCTCTCTCTTCCTCTCCCTCTCCCCCTCTCTCTCCCTCTCCCTCTCCCTCTCCCCCTTTCTCGCTCTTTCTCTCTCTCTCCACACCCCTGGCAGGAATGTATGTGGCTCCCCGGGGAGACCAGGCTTGCTCACGACTGAGGGGCATGAGAGGCCGGTTGCCTTTTTTTTTTTTTAAAGCTGGAAGTTAAGGCGCCCGTTCCGCTTACTAAGCAAAGCCCCGTGTCCTCCGGCCGCGCCGCATCACAGCGCGGATGACATCAGACTACGGAATGCAGGAGCAGCGCGCCCGCGCAGCTGCAGTCTGCGCTGCCTGGCACCTGCCGAGCCTGCGCCCCCGTAAACACCGGCTGCTGCTGCTGCTGCTGCTGCTGCTGCGGCAGCCCGGCGAGCGCCTGCCCCGCACCCGCACCCGCACCCACACCCGCACCGCACCCGCTCCGCGCGCGCCCTGCACCCGCACCGCACGCGCCCCGCACACGCTCTGTACCTGTTCCGAACACGCTCCGTACCAACTCCACACACCCGCTCCACTGACGTAAATCCACCTACCTCTCAGAGCTTCCTCCCTCCGGCCGGAGACCGGCAAAAACATCAGCAGCGCCCTGCCGGAGCCGGGACGCTCTCTCCCTCTCCCTCTCTCTCTCCCTCTCTCTCTCTCTCTCTCTGCGGTAGGCTTGGCGTAACAGCGGCTAGGGGGAGAGGGAAGCGGCGGCGTCCGGCGGATGG
This sequence comes from Anguilla anguilla, assembly GCF_013347855.1. Taxonomy (NCBI): domain Eukaryota; kingdom Metazoa; phylum Chordata; class Actinopteri; order Anguilliformes; family Anguillidae; genus Anguilla; species Anguilla anguilla. The sequence goes on along the minus strand of NC_049213.1, from coordinate 29,721,273 downwards.
CAGGGCGGGGGGAGCCGCGAGGCTGGGAGACAGAGAGAGCGCCAGGGACCTGCAGCCGACGGATTAACTGATCTGCACGTTCACCTAAACAACGATGAGCTGGGCTGGGCTGGGCCCTGAGGCTCTCTACCCCTCCTCCCTCTCCCCTCTCTCTCTCTCTCTCTCTCCCTCTCTCTCTCTGTCACTCACTTTCCCTCTCCAGCTCTCTGCTCTCTCCCCCTCCCCCTTACTTCATCACACCCTCCATCTCTCTTTTCCCCCCCTCTCTCTCTCCCTCTCTCTCTCTCTTTCTTTTCCCCGTCAGCACGGCTGTGAACAGTGTGGATCTGCTGGTTCTGTGTGTTGTGCCTGATGCTGTGTGCTGCGTGCTACGAGGCAGCACTGCAAGGTCACTGCTCATTCCTGGACAAGTAGAAGAGGAGTGGGGGAGCTGTAAGCAGCAGCAAAGAAAGGAGAGGAGAGGACAGAGAAGAGAGGAGAGGAGAGGACAAGAAAGAAAGCAGGTGAGAAGAAGAAAGAAGAGAGGAGAGGATAGGTCAGAGGAGAAGAGAGAGGGGGCGGAGGATCACTACAACAACATTAGAGATCTGAGCCATATGTGCCCCAGCACACACCCACACAAGTGCCACTTCACACAAACAAGCGATTCCATCAGGAAAGGAGGATGACAACAGAAGAGAAAAACGAAGACTAACGCTCAACCTTGTACAGCCTCATCTGAGCACAGCTGCTCTCCATCTCGCTTAGCTTCTTTTTGCTTGCACTATTTTGTCAGACAGAAACCTGCTAAAGATGCTCAGTCCTGTCATGTCCAAGTGCATGTCCACCCCAACACTTACTGTGGCAGCAGCACGCGGTGGCAGGCAAGCAGAGACATCGGTGGTGGCATTCCAGCGAGGTACGAATACCTGACAATCTGACGCCCCTGTTCCCCAACCCTCTCCATCAGGAGGCGGTACAGAATGCGCTCCCCACCCACCTCAGGGTACGATTACTGGTCCGTGCGTTTTCCTCTGACTCCCGTTCGTGGGATTAACAGTAATGGGATTGTTGCTTTTGACAGGTGGTGTCCCTGATTAGCTCAAGTTCAGCTTAGCTTTTAAAAACATTACACGGGACCAAGTCTTCAATGGCAATACTTGAAAGAGCTTCATAGTCAATAGGCCAGAGAAGTAAATTCCTACAGAGTAACAGCACCATGACTCAAGCTTGTTTGCCTTCCTTACAGGGCAAAGGCCCCTGCAGTAGAATCGGATAGGCCTACAATTTTATCTAATGACGTGCTTTTGAGCACTGGAAAATTAATGTTCCACACTAATGCACATGCATACAGAGCTCCTGACAGCTTCCCCTGGGGTTTCGTACATCTATTACACAGAAGAAACTCAACTTTTTCTTCTCAAAAGCTTAATGAATTTCACAATCCTCTGTAGAGTTCGCAAAAAAAGAACACCCAGTTTTTGGGGAAGATTATTCTGGAAAGTAATCTTCTTCCTGAGTATTTTTGCACATGCTGAAATGTTTCATTTCACTTTTCCTGGGTGAGAAGAACACAACCTAATGAAGCAAAATATTGCTGTACCTTTCCGAGATGCACACCAGGATAACCACCAGTGCTTCAAACTGGACCTCTCCCAGTACAGACACATCACATGATCCTCTCGAGACCTTGGAATTCCCTGTCCCCATGGTAACCATCACGCCAACCCCTCCCCACCCATAAAGACTCATAAACCGACAGAGCTCCTTGGAAACAGCCTGATGTAAGCTAGAAGAATAATTAAACAGGGAACGGAAAATAAATTTCGAAGTTAATCTCCGTGGAGAGGACTGCAAGCTGGCTGGCAGGCAGGCAACAAGAGAGGAGAGGAGAGGAAGGACAGAATGACGCAGCGCACTCTGCCCCTCCAACCGCTCTCCGTGTCCCTCTTCGCGAAGCAGCCTCTCACCTCGGACCACCTTCGGCTGTCACGCATGTTAACTCACCCGTCCTGTGAATCACGCACTGTCGTGCGCCAACGAATCGGGAAGAATGTGCGACCCTGAGTGGTACAGAGAGCGCACTTCAGAATCCTATTAAGCATCAGAACTGTGAGTACTGCCAAGGGGAAGCTACACTCTCAGGATCGGGATCTGAGGTAACTGTCCCTCTGCTTCCTTGTAGTAAGTTAGCAGGATGGGTGACAAGTGAACAACTATCCCAATGGTTTGAATGAACAAAATTCTCAGGCTTTTATGAAATTCAAGGGAGAAGTTACTGCAAAAGTGGGACATTTACAAATGGCCCTGAGGTAAAACATGAGTAAAAAAATCACCTGTAAAATCTCAGCCATCATACAGTCATTAACGATGACATCTGAGTACAGCATTGGGTAGTTATCTTTACTCATTATCTCCCTAGACCATTAAGATATCTGCACACATTCTCCTTTCTTAATACTGCTGTGACAAACCTCTTTCAGCCCAAGTGAAGCACTGCCTTCATTCAATGAATCACCCTGTATGGCATCGCGCGCACACTAATCACAGATTATTGGATTAATGACCATCAACATGGCACACAAGCAACATATTTGATGCGATTATGGATTTGCCACACAGTTCTTAGGGGAGAAGATGTCGCAATTTAATTTTCACAGTAGAATAACTTCCTTGAATTAGAAAGTGACGACACAGCCTTGGAAAATCCCAGTGAGAAAAAGCCCCACAGAGTGAATTTCCGGCAGTTTATTCGCCCACTCCACCCAACCCATCTATGACACAGAACACAGAACCAATAGAAGAATATTTATGGTCTCTATTTTAGGGTCTGTATTTTGGAGAAAATAATCTTTGTAAAAGGATAAAAAGATATACATTTTCTTCTGAATTATATTGTTGATGTACCAAGAAAAGCTCATGAACAGGGCTTGAAATGGCTTCCAGAAGGGCAGGGAGGAGGGTCTGCTGAGCTGTGCTAACACTGGGCCTGGTGTTTTTACCCTCAGCAGAGCTGTGCTAACACTGGGCCTGGTGTTTTACCCTCAGCAGAGCTGTGCTAACACTGGGCCTGGTGTTTTTACCCTCAGCAGAGCTGTGCTAACACTGGGCCTGGTGTTTTTACCCTCAGCTGAGCTGTGCTAAGACTGGGCCTGGTGTTTTTCCCCTCAGTAGAGCTGTGCTAAGACTGGGCCTGGTGTTTTTACCCTCAGCAGAGCTGTGCTAAGACTGGGCCTGGTGTTTTTACCCTCAGCAGAGCTGTGCTAACACTGGGCCTGGTGTTTTTACCCTCAGCAGAGCTGTGCTAACACTGGGCCTGGTGTTTTTACCCTCAGCAGAGCTGTGCTAAGACTGGGCCTGGTGTTTTTACCCTCAGCAGAGCTGTGCTAACACTGGGCCTGGTGTTTTTTACCCTCAGCAGAGCTGTGCTAAGACTGGGCCTGGTGTTTTTACCCTCAGCAGAGCTGTGCTAAGACTGGGCCTGGTGTTTTTACCCTCAGTAGAGCTGTGCTAACACTGGGCCTGGTGTTTTTACCAACTAGTAAAGGATGGCATTCACTCTCAGAGGGTGCTTCTCTGCCTCAGACCCACGGTCTACGGAGGATGCTAGCCACGCTCGGCCCCGCTCAGCCCCCCGCTACCGGCTCTGCCGCAGCGAGGAGCCCATGCATGATTCATGAGCGAATCTGCCTCCCTGGGACCTGACCTCCCCTCAACAATGCTGCTGACGCGCTGCTGATTAGCCATCGCTTTCCAGCGCATCGCCACGACGACAGCCCGTCGCTCAAACGGAGACTCGATACGACCTGCGCCACGCTTCTCCGATTCGGGCTCGGTATACGGCGCGCCAGAAAGCAGCCGGGAAACCGGGCGGTCTCAGATGACAGACGCATCGCGTGTCCGGTCTGCGGCGAAGGGCGGCGATGTGGCATGATTTTTAAACGTAACCTTTATTTAATTTTGCATTTATACTTTTACGATGTTTGGATCTGCTGGCACCTGTATCAGAGCCTTGGGTACTGCTGTGTCATTCAACACATTTTGCCTCAGCTGGACCAGTCAAAACCTCCCCCTCTTCCATTCATGTTACCATACAGAAGAATCTTTCTTGAATGAAACAGCCTGCCATGCGTTAATATAATCAGAAAAAAAAACTCCCCGTCAGAAAAGAAGCAAAAGAACAAGGGTTGTAACAAGCTTGCAGTTCACGTATGACATATTGCTCAATTTATTTTAACTCACACACTAACAGTAACTAGATAGTTTATATGGGCCCATAAACCAAATACAATTTCCTGTATCAACATGAAGAGCCATTTAGTTCAGTATAATTGAATTATCACAATGATGGGGCCAGCAGTGAAATAATAACATTGAGAATCACCACTAGAGGGAGCTAACATACAGCCATTCATATTTCTGTCCCTTCAGTGAAACAGAAATGTTCACAGTGAGGTGAACATATCAGCTGATTTTTATTACAGAATTATACTGTCAGGCTGGACAAGATTTTAATAGCACTGATAAGTAGGTTCCCCTCGCTTCATGCACAATTAGAAAACTTGTGTACTGTGTACCCACAGTTAAAAAGCATTTAATGCGCTACTTGCTGAATCAGACTGCAGTGTCATTTATTAAGGTAGTCATTTGTAAAAGCTGTGGCTCACCGTTTAAAAAAGCAAAACAGCTTTGCATCGCTGTCAGGAGGACAGGACTGAACAGGTTTTAAAAATAGAGCGTCGGTACGTGCAGACGTCTCTCCTCGAGTGATGGAGAGGTTGTGGCAGACATGCCGCAGCGGGTCTCCATCGCTCACCAATTAACAAGGAAAGAGTGAGCCAGGGAGAACCAATGCATTCTCCCCCTCCGCTCAGGGGAACTCATTAAAGAAGACTGCACACTCGCAACTCACTGGCGCAACTTCTGAGAACAGGTTTGATCACTGCATCTAACGGAAACAGCAAAAGGTAGGAATACAGCAAAGGGCTCAGCCTAACCAATCAAACTGCGTGCCATTTCAGCAGTCACACACAATGCGCATAATCATCATTAAGAATTACTGAAGGTTTTTTTATATGCATTAAATTCCATGAAAGTGTCCAATACGCCACATTCCAAGAACTGAGGGACTGGGATTTATAGTACACGGCTATATTTCTCTTTGAATTGATTATTGCAGGTCAAATTACGGTTGCCTAATTACTTTTTTGCGCACACATAAAAAACGTAATTTCCTACATGCAGTAAAGAACAAAAGCGTCATAGAAGAAAAACGTCGTCTTCAACGGCCTGTAACTGATGAAAGATTTCTGGTGCCCATCAGATACATAATAGGCTATTCATTCTGTGGGTTCTCTTCCCATCTGTATCGCCACCTTGTGAAATCCAGCCACGCTCCGAAATGATGTCATCGGCAAGAGAAATCTGTGGTTGCCATGGAACTTAAGGGGCCGTTATGCAGTGCGTAAGGGAGCGGGGGGGCCTTGTCTGAATGCTTTACCACATGTCCTGCATGCATAAAGCACATACAGCGCAGTCACAGGACAGAGCACAGAACAGAGCAGCCAGGCCAGTGTGTCATCGCATGAGTGGGGGGGGGGGCTTTGTAGGCCTGCATTCACAGGGTTTTTACAGCGAGCACCAGCGTGGAAGTTTGATCCCAGGCAGAGAGAGAGAGAGAGCGCAGGACGCGCTGAGGTGAAGCGGTAACGCACCGGGGCCAATGGGAGGGGGAGAGGTGGGGGGGGGGGGCGTAGCGTCTGGAGCGCCTCACTGACTGACACAGGGAGAGATGTCTGTTTACACTGGGCCTGGGCTAAACACTCAGGCTGTAATGACTGTTTACAGTCCAGCGTGACACGGCGAACGCAGCGCTGTCATTTCCCTAAGTGCCGCCTCCCTCGGCAGCCGTGCAACCGCTACTTAAAGCAGACCCGCGAATAACGCCCCCAGCAGTGATCGTGGGGGCGGGGAGAGGGGCGGAGCAGCGCCTCTGCTGAGCTTTGAGCTCCGACAGCAAGGGCAAAATGGCAGAGCGACTGTCTCTAAGCACAGAGCGCACTGAGGCCGCCCCATTTCAACATTCTGAACGCACCAAAACCAGACTGGGCCAGGCTGACCCGCCACTCAAACAAACGGCCCTCCTACCCTCATTATCCCGGCTAACAGTTTTCTCTCCCCACTAAATACAGGCCATCCCCATCAAACGCCTTTCAGTAGACAAAAGAGATGCGTCCTAGTACCTGCATACACACTTTGCAATTTGTGCAAGGGCAATTTAGCTCACACAGCTACAGAAAAACTGCTTTAGTTCAAGATAGGACTTGGCTTTTGAAATTTTTCTTGTCATCATTTCTCTGATGACTTCAGCAAACAGCTTAACTTCAACTTTGTCTACTGTTGCAAGGGTTTTCATCATTAATGACAGCACTATTCAAACTCCCCTGCCTCTGTGCTAACATATCCTCATATTTTCCTTTCCAAAAACCTAGTCCCGTTAAGCTCCGTAGTTTTGCCCAGTTGTGTGTGGTGCCCTGGGTCTGTTTTCCAGTGTAGGCACACTACACAGACCTCATTACTGAGGGAAATGTTCAAAGTGCCTTTTTGTGCTGTCAGTGCAGCATAAGACATCTGCTGTGCAAAATCCTGCTGTCTGACATGGACAGGCATTCCTTACTTTCGCATCCCTGCTTAGCGCTAACAATCTGCCTGTGATGAACCCAACAGGGAATTACTGTACACTGCCAGCCGAAGCCGGTGCTGCACTTTAATTGAGTAAAGCCGTGTTCCACCTCAGTGTTTGGATGGCTTGAAATGAATCCTGCTTACTGTTTACAACCAACAATTATACTAGGAAAAACACATAAACAAATCGTCCATGAGCTGCCACATAAATATCTCTGAAAATAACAACTTCATATGCAAATTTCGTGTTCAGTAAGTTCAGTTCAGGAACGGGCCGAACGACAGAGAGATATATATTTTTTCCTGAATCTCGGTGACACAGGAATGCAGGGTTTGACATAACAGGGTTCAACACGGGTCGACATAGCTCAGGAGGTAAGACCGATTGTCTGGCAGTCGGAGGGTTGCCGGTTCAAACCCCGCCCTGGGCGTGTCGAAGTGTCCTTGAGCAAGACACCTAACCCCTAACTGCTCTGGTGAATGAGAGGCATCAATTGTAAAGCGCTTTGGATAAAAGCGCTATATAAATGCAGTCCATTTACCATTTACCATTTACACCAGTGCTGGCGTGGGACAAGTGAAACTGCTCGTCCACTTGCCGGACGAGGCACGTGAAGATCCGAGGCCAATTCATAATTCAGTTTGTTAAATTCTCTGCTTTACCATAGTTCAGCTACCACACACGCCGAGTTGGGCGTGAGGAGAATAAATTAGGCGAGGCAAAAGTCACAGTGGTTACTGAGACCACTGAGACCACTGACCACTGAGACCACTGCTATTACAGTAGATTTTCTACCAGCGCGTCACAAGAATGCAGCATCAAAGATATTGGGCTGCATTTAATCAAACACACTGTTTAAGGGTAAATGCAATTCTAACAAACTATCAGGAGTTATCAGGCAAGTAGACTTAACGCAGATATATTGTGTCATCAAATCAGTCAGTGAGAGTCGTTTCAAAGAGAATGTGTAATATGTGTGTGTGTGTGTGTATATACTTTCATTTTCAGCTCTCAGAAATACTTGAAAAAAGAAACAAAAAAGTTAAGAGTAAACATTTCAGAACTTCAATTATTCCCAAGGAGTGCATCTGTAGAAGACTATGCTCTGACATTTTCAAAATGGATTCATCAAAACGGTTTCTAAAACAGCACAACCTAACATGACTGCTTTTGTTGCTGAGGAAACAGCCTGATAGGTACACAGGAAGCTTGTGAAATGGGGGCACGGTGCGCATTGCCTGACAGTAGCTCACGGGGAAACAGTGAGGCACATTTTAAATGTGAAAAATGAACGCGGTCACTATGCCGTGCGACGACTACCCATGTCCCCCACATCCATTACCTCCTCGCCATCCTTTATCTGTTCCCTTGGTCTAATAAGCTGCAATGAATTTATAATGTTCCAGGTCTTTCCAAAGAAATCACATGATTTATCAAGGCAAAAGCTGCTATGCTCTTTCTATCATGTGCAGCTTGTTCAGTGTGCGCGCGCGCGCACGCGCACACACACAATTATGCACATATATTCACACTCATCAACAACTGCACACATACTATAATACATGCACAAATACACACAAACAAATGCGCACACACACAAAACACACACACACACGCGCGCGCGCACACAGGCCCACACACACACACAGCATTATATTAAGAGCTAATCAGATGCTAAAACTGCTTTTCATTAGCGCAGAAAGAAGACAAATTGCTATACGGAGACCACTGACTGTGCGCGGAGCTGTCGATTTATCATAATGGGAGCGAGGGAAGGCCAGCTGCCCCGGCCCCACTGATGGTCCCACCGCGCTGCCCTACTGTCAATGCGCACGCGGCTTCCCCGATTACCGCCATCCCCTCCTCTGGACCGGGCACCATCTGCACGGAGACAGTCATCTGAGCACCGTCCCGGCAATTAAGCGCACCTCATCACCACATCGCCGCGAACCCAAATTTCCTGCTAATTACACATGCTGGCCAACTGGGCCTGTGCAGGAGCCGAACACAAAAGGGCAGCTCAGAGAGAGGCCCGTGGAGCAGCAGCTCATGTACGCTCACACGGGGCGCGTTTCAGCATGCAGCAACACGCCCGGTGATGCACGCTTACTCACATCTCCTTTCTGGGTGCTGTTTTCTTTTTTAATGTAGCCACACAAATGTGACATCATACTGAATTTATGGGTATTACTGCCGTTTCTTATAAATGAGGCGGGAAAAAAAACAACATGCCATTCTCAGACGGTGACGCAGTACAGGCTACGCGTAGCGCATTTGTACGTGTGTTTGTGTGTGTGTTGTACCTATTTTCCACGAGCTGAACTGCAGCCAGGTTAGCCACAGTCAGAACAGAAGCAGAGAGCATGCTGGGAGTCTGTGAGGTGCTCACAGCCAGTGATTGAGGGTGTGCTGTAGAAAAAGACTATAATATTGCTGCACTTCTACACACTGTGAGGATTTCCATTCATCCTTGGTGTGGTACTGAACAGATACAAACCATTTCTGCAAAAGAACTGCCTGAATAATTACACATGATCACAAAGGACTTCATTCAGGGCAGGAACGGTTAATGGCAGGAAATTGATCGGGTTGATTGATTTCCTGCCCCCCCCCCCCCACCCCCGATTTTCACCCTGTACTGTTTAGCATAATCCAGTTATGAACAAAGAGGTGAAGAGTAGCCAAAACTGCAAAGCAGGCAAGGCCTCCAAAAAGAATGCAGAAAAAAATTAATGTTTAGCTTCAAAGTAATAGCTTTCATAGGTGATGGCACTTCAGATTTTATCACTTGGCATGAAATATTGAGCTTGTACCGCCTTTCTATGAGAGAATGAGCTGATTAATTTAGAATTCATCCCATAGTGAGCCATCACAGTCAGTTTCAGAGGCGGTGCGATGCCTGTTTTGATGGAGCAGAGGTGTTACGCCGGAGTCCCAGCACATTTTATGGAGGAAGACCAGAGTCCCTTAGAACACAAAAGTGCTCTCCTGCCTTACAGAGATACACAAGAAACTCTCTAGCATTTTAACAGCACTGTCATAACATTTACTGTTCTGTACCGAAGAGCATCCAATTAATGGGACTCTACATTGATGGGCAAGCCATTTCTCTTGTTCGTGTCTCCTTTCTGTTCCTCTCCATAGCGTAATGCAATCTGATCAGGTGTGTGCTCCAGAGGCTGAATAGCTCCCCGCGCTGTATTATTCTGAAAACCCAGCAGCGGCAATAAACCACTACGCCCTCAATCCTTAAATCAATATACCACAAAGGCTCTGAACCAAACTGTCAGTTCCAATACTGCGGTAAATGACTGTAACGTAATAGTCTCCAAGTTCGCAGATGCCAACTGCTGCTCTATGGAACACACACAAAATAATAAAAATTCACTCTGATGTCTGAATTCGATTTGCTTTAAGGTACAACACCGCGATATCAACAAACTTCCACAGTAAAAGAAAATAATTTACCTGGCAGATCATGCAACGATATTGATGTATTTGAAAGCGGCACTGGAAGAAAACACCTTTGTTACACAGAGGTTACAAAAACAATGAGTGCCCTACAGATGCCTCTCTCCACTTCTCTTAACATTTCAAACTATTTGAAGATTTTGCCAAGAACCAAGAAAACTGACACTCCACAAACAAAAGTCGTAAAGTCCCTATCGTCTGAGTGTGTGCTGGCTTTTCAGCACAGGATCAACACACTGTGAACCTCGCTGAGCCTCTTAACATTTCAGCCATAGAGGTCACTCGGGACAGGCTCCAGGGGTACCAGTCTGCGCTCTTTCGTGTGTTGTTTTTCCCCACCCCCATTTTTTTTGTCCCAAAAAATAAACAAATAAATTTTAAAAAACGAAAAGAAAAACAGGCCTTTCCCAAAAGAGATACAGATTGCGGTGTTGCTTTAACGACTCCACCACAACTCTGAAACGATTAAGCCGATGCCAAAAACGCTGGACACAAACCCTGTGAAAATAATCATCACAGTGGATATTTTTCTCCGCAACAGCGGGGCCAAGGGGACTTCAGAGAGAGAGGCGCGAGGTGGTTCTTCAACAACAGGTCTTAGGTTGCCCTCCAGGAGTGGATATTGGGTTACACCCCCCACCCCCCTCCACATATACCGCATCACGTGGGCCTGGGGTGCTCTCTCTCTCAGCCTTTCCAGATGACAAGTCTGCTCAGCCACCGGGCCAGAAAAAGACCTTCCTTCTAAAAATGCATCAGAATTTCTGACATATGACCATGCCTAATCTCTCCTTTCCTCTCCACTCCCTGCACTTCCCCAACCGCAGAGGAACGCTGTGAAACACCCCGGGGCACGTCAGAGTGCTCTTTGAGGTTTTGATTAAAGCCGCGTCTGTTCAGAATGTACAGATCTCTATCGCCGTCTTCCGCCGCTCCGTTTTCTTTTCAGCCAATCTCATTTTCCCTTTCACGAGACTTCTACTTGACCTGCCACTCTGTCTCTTCTGGCAACATTATAACCATTACCATGTTTAAACGTTACATAATAGAGCATGTGACCGCTGCATCGCTAGCAGGGCTAAGGGTGGGCCGTGTGATGAGACATCGTGGTCTGATTCCTCTTTTGGAAAAGAAGGCCATTCATTGCACATGTTCCTTTTTTTTTTTGCTTGTTTGTTTTGTTTTTTAAGTTCAAGTCAAGTTTTCCATGGACTCTGAGTACACTGCATTTTCTCATACCAACACCAAAAATATGTCTGCAATAAGCATTAGCTCCCTATGGTGAAAATAATGGACTGCAGAGCGTCCCGCTGGGAGCTAGTTGTACTCCTAAATGGGAAAGGTGAGGCGGGCTAAATCACAAATACTGGGTGGAAGTCAGCCTCAAAACAGGGATTTCGACCTCCCCGGTGAATTAGATAATTCTCTGTAGATTCCCTCCCATTTCTGACACATTACGGTTACGGGTCTATGTGGTGGTTAAGCTAAGAGCCACGCAATCGTGATGGCGGTACCGGAGGCGTGCTGATGGCGTGGGGGGTGGGGTCGCGTTGGGGTCGGAGATGGTTTGACCCAGTCAATGCTTTGAGGTCACTGTAGCCGTAAATTTTGAATGATTGCCGAGGAAAATGGCCGCCACTCTTGTATAAAAGATTGAGGAGGCCCCCAGGTGGAAGATAAGGGCAGCCCAAGCTCTGGCCATAAAGGGACTGACCTTGGCCTGGGGGCAGTGCGGTGGGGGTGGCGAGGGAGCACCATAATCCACAAGGGAGGCAATCATTCTGTGCCGGTCCAGTTTTCATCAAAACAATTTTATTGTGCATAAGCTATTCCTCTGCCTGTGTGGCTTATCAAAGTGGTGCACGGCTGTCCCGATTTTATGTTAGCATTACAGCTGTAGAATCCATTAAATCTAATTTTATGAATTATTGGGGAAAATATGATGGCAGGCAAGCAACCCAAGGAGAAAAGGTGGTAAATAAAGATTTATTTTTTAAAACTGCTGACTAGACTCTTCACAGCCTGAAGTCAGTTAGAATTGATCTAACAAATGGCTCAATAGAAAGGTAGTGCTTCAGATCATTAAAAAAAGTAAGTTATTTCTGGAGAATGGCACTCCAACACTGGACTGATTTTAACTTGTTAATGTTGACATATGGGCTCCAACAAGCTGTGACCAATGTTTAACTGACTTACAAAAATATCACGTAGGAGGAAAATACTGCTGTCCAACTCTGACTCAGGCAACCTTTGAAGTATGAAAGCCTAAAAGACTACAGGCCCCACACTCCCAGTTCTTTTACATCAGAGATGTACAAAAACATGCTGTTTCATTCACAGGCTTTCTATAGTACTTATAGTTTTCTTACTAAAGGAAAGATATGGTAAAATACCATTCATATTAAAAGCCACAGTACACCCATGAATTTGGTATTTGGGAGAATTAAAAATTTGTTGGGACATTGTTTTTTAAATTTCCTTCAATTTGATGCTTACAGAAGGGTTCATGTCTAAACAGTCACCCTGGTGCCGTACTCTGTTGATTCTAAACTGACAGTCACAGTCACACAAGGCCATTTTAGTTATTTTAAGTTTGTTAGCTTAGTTCATCATCTTCCTTTCCCTAAGTGCACAGCAAATGCTTTATAGGATTTATCTTCTAGTGCAGGAGCTCTGAGAAGGGAAGCCAGAAAAAAAGGATGACAGAAAATAAATAGAAATATCTTTTTAAAATAAAATCTTGACACTTCTTTTAAAAAAAACACCCTTTACAAAGGGCAGTAATGAAACTCCCTCTACCAGTAGAAACATGAACCGCAAGCATTAAAATATTCATGAGAGCTAATTAGAAGCACAGTATCAGAAGCACAGGCAGGGTCTGTCAGAAACAGCATAAGTTGAAACCATTCATTTAAAAGACCTTGGTCCCACACACAGTAAATTCAAAGCTAATTCTCCTTCAGACAGCCTGCCTGTCCCAATATAAATATCCACTGGGCTCCAGAGAGGACACAACTCTTCACCTCAAAATCACAATACATTTACTTCAACAGAATCCTTACGCACTCCACACCTGCAAACTGCAATCAGAAAGACTGCTAAGATGACTTCCAAACACGATACATTCTCATACACAGGACAGACTACCTCTTAAACTCTTAAATCACATTTTTCACATACAACAAACCAGCACAAAATAAGCCTCACTGAATTCTCAAAAAACTCTATAACGATGAAAGGAATTCCTGGCATAGTCAGGATGAAACCGTGAAATTCCTTGCTGACTCAAGCCAGGAGGAGACACAAAAGGAAAAGAAGCGTAAAAGACAGATCAAACTTCTTCTTTTTTTTTTTTTTCGAAGCGCACTTTCTCACATTTCGCACGAAAGAAAAGAGCAAAATAAATGCACGTCACACACGTCCCGCAGTGTGGGCCTGTTCCACTCGAGGTGGATCTACAGTACTCACCAGACGTGGAGACAGCAGATCTAACTGGCCTCTCCGCCGCTCGAAACGAGTTGACGTTTGTTTTCGGTCAGCTGAACAAGCAGTAGGAAGGGGGGGGGAAAGAAGGAAAAACAAAAACAAACCGCCTGTTGTGGTTTTCACTCTGGAGCGGACACACGCGTATTCCAAAGAGCAGGCACGGCTAGTATAGCTCAGCTCGCGCTGACAGTCCGGTGCTGTTGCACTTGCCCAATGAGGGGAGGTCCTGGCTGTGGACAGGTCTGGGCGGCTGACGGACGTCTACGCGCCGGTCTGCGCGGCTGTCTGAACGGCTGTCTGCGCGGCTGCGCAGCCGGAAGCAGTCTGGCCCCCTCTGAAAGAGCTCTCCGAGGAGGAGAGCGCTGTGGTAAACAGGGGAGATTTATCCCCTCCAAAAGACGGCTTTCCAGGAGGGCGCACCCACCCCCGGCCACCCCTTCCTCCTCACCCGAGCCCTCGTCTCACAGACGTGGAAAATGACAGCGGAGTCAGCAGACGCTGAGCTGGAGTCCCACTCGCGACACAGCCAGAGCGCTACTCACAGGAGGCTCAGGAAGTCTGGCGGATTCATAACGCCTTTCAGCGAAAAAGCAGAAGAGCCCCTGCTTTCCTCGCCACTCGGAAAAATCGTGTGAGAGAGAGACAGAGAGAGAGAGAGAGGGCAAGAGAACATGACACGGACGGGCACTGCCGGCTCAGCTGAGGACGCAGAGTAAATTAATAATACCCTCTGCTTCCACGGGCAGCCGCTTTAATGCCCCGGATCAAATTGCCCCGGCTCTACTGTTTCAAGGCAGCCTTTTAAAAGTTGCCGGAGCTCCTGAAAAACATTTCGCTCCGAGACAAACCATCAAAGTCTACCGGGGGGGGGGGGGGGGGGGTGGAGGGCTCGCTACAAAAAAAAGGGCAAGCGTTTGAAGGTGAATTTATCACGGATACGCCGAGGGGGAACAGGTAAGGCATTTCCTCCAGCTGCCGCGGTCTCGTCTTCGTGGCGTGACCAGGAGGACACATGCTTGGGCATAAGGCCGCAGACACCCAAACAGGGCAGAGGAAAAACAGAGTGGATGAGGGGAAAGAAGGAATAAACTCGTGAGCGAGGCCTACGTTCGGAAATGAAAGGCCCTGGCAAGCATGACTCCAGGCCTCAGGAATGCTCCTCCTCCTGCGGGATGGATTTGCTTGCGGACAAAAGTACGGAGAGAGCCGCTGTTTCGCCCAGCCATCGCATAAACAATCCCTCAGACTCAGCAAACACTGTGCAAAGGATTAATACTTAACTAAGCAGACAAAATGAATACTTAAGCAAACAGGCAAAAGCAGACTTCCAAAATGCTTCCCACCCAGTCCCAAATGAGAAGGTTCCAAGAAGGTACTTACTGTGTAAGTAAAGCCCATGGGGGGAGGGGGGGGGGGGGTGGCAGGAATGAGACTTAACACCACGCTAATGCACAGCCACTCTTCTGAGGAGAACTTGATAATTAAAGGTCGGCTTGATTGGAATCCCAAATTGGACATGAAACAGGACTTTGCATATTTCCTTATGCTAGATGATTACATGGCTTCTGAGTGCCATCTCTGCCTGTCGCCATGGGACCCGCCCTTCAGAGCATCCTTTACACTTTAAAGCACATCAAACATCTGTGGTGCGTGTGCGTGTGGGTGTGGGTGTGTGTGCGTGCGTGCAAGTGCTGGTATATGGGTACTGGTGAGACAGTCCGTCAGACAACGGAGACCCATGTAAAGGGAAACTGACACACTACAAGCATGAGTAACAGTGGAAAAAGTCTGTTATACAGTTATACAGGAATTTTTACATGTACCAGATGTGGCTTCGAAATTCAATAAAATACGTACCCTGCTTGACTCCAGCAAACAGCAGCTTCCTGTAAAAACAAAGTTTTAGCCGCGCCTGGCCAATCCCCGAGATTTGAATTACAGACCATACAATTTATGGGTAGTGATCGGATAATTTGCTGACTAAGGAGGATCAGGGCTAACCCTACAGCCACTAATTGAAGCCTTGCTGTCTGGAATAGCTAACAGACCATGGCCATAAATGCTTTAACTGTTATTTTACTCACGGCCCTTGTAAACATCCGCATGCTCTATATGACACCTTTGGATGAGTTAACAAGATAAAGGATTATAAATGAGGCAAAGTGCCACACATCGCTCCTCAGATCCCTTTTTAATGCTCAACTTTGCCCTTACTGTCCCAGCACACTTGCTGATAAACACATTAAAAAGAGAGTCCTTGAAATTCTGTCCTCTGCTGGCTGTAAGCACACGTGACAGCCTGGAGCACTTCCATAAACACTGCTTGCAGAGAAACATGCTCCTTGAAACTCCCACATCTGATTCCGATAATAGGATAGAATCTGCGTACTTACATATCAAGGACATCCCCGTACACAAACGCATCATTCCGGATTTTAGAGATTAACCACAAATGAACAGTATAGTTACTGACAAACCTTAAGGTTCTTCAGGTATGTTTCAATTGCAGCTCTTAAACAATGAGGCAGGTATCAATCCGTCAACAAATACATGGCAGTCACTTCCAACTACTGTTCTAAAAACCGTGTCAATACGAAAGTGAAACAGACCAAATCAACTTTCAGTTTGCAGCCCTCCGTAAGCCATTCATGAGAATGAGTGAGTTAGCGCCCACACAGTTAATCTGACCATGCTTCAAACGTGCGGAACAGGTGACAGCTATGAGACGGAGTCCGGGCTCGCTACTCTCCTGCCAATCAGAAGGCGCGGCAGGTCAGAAGCCTGTTCCAGCTCTCCATAGCCCAGCTCGTTCCTGATGAAAGGGGATATCCTACCTCATTGTCCTCACAGAAATGCAGTACTTCCACATTAGATTCCACATTGCAGTGACATCGCTCATCTGGAGACTTGAGACTGGTCTGGAAGGTCTTTTGGTCCGAGGGTAGAAAAGTCTCAGGCACACACCACGGCGAGGGGCTGTCACCGACCCGGAAACAGCGTCTGCCAGCTCAGAAACACGCGGACACTCCTCTCTCTCTCTCTCTCTCTCCCTCTCTCTTCTCTCTTTCTCTCTCTCACACTCTCCCCAGGACCTCCAAATCTGTCCCGCGGTTCTGACCCTCCTGAGAACAAATGACTAATTCCTTCTCCCGCAGCTCAAGTTTCTGCAGTTGTTGCTCCGCGTGAGCCCTTCGTCTGGCTGTATTTATCCCTGTTCCACTGTGTCCTTCGAAAGACCAAGAGTACGCGCTCCTGCATTACCAAGTATGGCAAAGCCACTAAGAGCGCTACACTAGGAAAATGAGTCTACAGTTTACTTCTTTAATGCAAGCCGTACACACACACCCCCTAAGACCTCCTCCTTTTCCATATTGCTTAGTTGTGGACTATAATACACCCTAAATCATCTGGCTGGGACTGTCTAAACTCCCAGCTGTCTGTGGGGTGGCTGGCTGGGCTGTTCTGCTTGTAGGAGGCTTGAAATCAGGCCCAAGTCCAACAGTGACACACCTCCCCATGGAGTTGGGGTGGGAGGAGGGTTGAGTTTAAGTTCATAGCTCGAGGAGGACCATTTATACTATTAAGTCAGTCTTAATACCATGACAGGGAGTAGTGCGATGGAATCTAAACACGGGATTGTTTACCGTTGACGGTGTGTGAGTTCAGCCAAGACACTGAACATGCCCGGCGACCACTCCTTCCAGACCCGCCAGAGAGGCCATGACATCATAATCAGGTTCCTCAGAAGAACGAAGCAGTGCTTGGCTTTGGAGCTGCTTTCTTTACTGGAAAACCCCATGTTGTTCTAAATTAAACCCAAATGCTACAGCAACAGAAAAGCTATTGAGAAAGTACAAGAGGCAAAATTGAATATATGAGGAAGAGAGAGAGAGAGAGGGGGGGGGGGAAGAGAGAGGGGGGGGAGAGCACCATGCAGAGGGTACACGGGAGAGAAAGTGCAATGCAAAAGTGGCCTTAAATGGTGCTCTGTGGCAAAGGTAATTACACACAAACTGCACATAAAATTACGTTCCCATCCCTCTGAAATTCACTTGAGTCCTATCAATTTCGACAAAAGAGTTTTCTTATGGTAAACTGGAACATAGATTAACCCAGATTGCTTAAAGCAGAAACCTGCACACCACTGAATTACGTATCTGCATGGCACTAAATTAAAGGAGATTTAAAGGAGATAATTAAAACTAGTGAATGTGGGGTACTAACTGCTCAAACACATGAATGGATTAAAATGTGATAATATTATAGACTGTGGGATATTGTAGTATTAGCACTGTAAATGTATAAAACTAAACAGACAGAAGCAATATGAAAAAAATGCAAAGTGCTATTTGCACAGATAACAAAGACAAGGGCAGACATTTATTTTACTGCCGTAGTAAAGGAATCAAATTAAAGGAGATTAGACTAAATGAATGCACTCCAGTTTGCTCTAGCTGCATATTCATGAGTCAGGCCAGGGACGCCTGTGCAAGCAGGAGTTTGTTTGATATGACCCAGCCTGTGTAAGCCCTCAGTTGCCTGCTGCCAAACAACTGGGAAAGAAATCAAAACCATAAACACACCAATCTGCACCCCCCACACTACATATGAAAGATACAGTACAGATCAGGGTACAGTCAAACACCCTAAGTGTAATACTGAGTTTCTCTACTAGTAATGTGTAAAAAAAGCTGAGTTTGTATGCATGTGCTGAACATGTATAGTTAGCATATGTGCTAATTGTATATATGGTTACAACAGCTAATTTGCATTAGGGCTTTAGTGATGTTACATATACACTCACTGGTCTGGAAATGTTGTTGCCCAGGCCTGTCACTACTGCTCACGTGAATGCATTTCTGTTCCCCTACATTGTAAGTCCCCCTGGATAAGAATGTCTGCAAAATAAATTAATGCAACACACAGTGGATTGTAAATACAGCACAGCGAGATCCACAGAACTACACGTCACAGTTGTAATTAACACCAAAGTGCATGACTTTACTAACATAGACATCAAAACCCACATTATCTCAATTCGCAGTTCAAAGAGACAAACAGACGATGCGTTCACGGAGCATGGCGCGCGTGCTTAGAGAGCGCTCCGCGTCTAAAGCCACTGCAAAGCCATTGGACGCAGACATCTGCGCTGCGCGAAGGCTGGCGCACTCCCGATAGCGGCTTATGTAAGAGAGAGGCGCGGGAGGGCTGAGCGGCGGCTCCCGAAGGCGGGCTCCGCGCGGATAAGATGCGACACGGGACCCCCGGAGGCGGGAAGCGGGGGAGCAGCTGGTCTGACGGATATTTCCCCGGAGGACGCGGCTCTCCAGCACCAGTCGGGGCGCGTTTGCGCTTGGCTCAGCGGCCAAGAAGAAGAAAGGGATGAGGGAGAGGTGGAGGAGGGGACGGGAGCCAGGCCCCCCCCTGGGAGGACGCGAAGGCAGCGGAGCGCCGGTCAGGTGCGGGGGCCGTTCCGCGCGGCTCGCCCGCGAGGGGCAGGGGGAGGCCGGGTGTACGGCGAACCTCGAGGAATGGGATTTCTGGGTGGTCGGCTCACGGGGAAATCGAGGCTCATGGGTGGCTCTTCCTCAGCTGTCGGAGCTGGCGGCCACACAGCACAGGGGTTTGAGCAGTGGCTCCTCGCTTCCAGAGAGGTCTGGACAGTGGTCTTAGCCTGCAGCAGTCACAGTGCAGGTAACTGGGCTGGGGACCTCAGTCAGCAGCCAGGGGAAGAGCCCATTGCCAGGACAACGGCAGCCCAAAGCCCTGGAGCTGACGGAAGGTTCCAGAAAAGAGCGGTCAGGCGGCTACCACAGCAAATCCACCATCGCGTCGGAAAATGATACATGCAGACACGGTCGGGCCATCTATCACTGTGTCACTGGCTTCGCCAGTTCCTGACACATTTCGGGTGAAGTCACAATTGCTTTGCCTCAGGGAATTCTGGGAGCAGTGGGGACGGGACGCGTCTGGCAGCGCGAGTGGCGCGCACACGCACAGTTAGCCATTCAGCCGCCCCTGCCGTCAAAACCGAACGCACCGGTACAGGAAGGCCCGTGCCCGTCCGCACACGACGCGACGTGCGGTCACGTCTGCCCGGCGTGACGCACAGGCGCTGGTCTTTCTGACCTCCGGAACATTCCATCCATCTTACGCCTTTAACGGGTCCTTACATTTTCCATTCCTTTCACTGCTGAAAAGGGCCCCGAATCGCTCTCCTGAACAGCTGCCAGAGCTAAAAACACAAACCGCTCCCTATCCCAGCTCCTAGCCTTCCCTCATAATGGCCTCAGTGCTTGGCAACCTAAAACCGGGCAGTGTGAGAAAGGCCCATCCAGTTCACGACCACAGCGAGCCTGCCAACAAACCTGCTTGTCTATTGGTCCCTACACAGCACCCACCGCCCCCCAGACTTTTTTTAAGACAGCCATAAAGCGAAGGAGACGACTCAATCAGACATTATAAGAGGAAAATGAGGACCATCAAACACCGAAAATGTGCCAAAAGCAGAAATTAATTCATTAGGCATAATGCGTTGATTATGAAGAGGTAATTATGCAGTTTTTTTTTTTTTTTTTTAAATGTGTTTTTCTTTCTCATCTTGAGCATACTTAATGGGCCACAACAACGAGAAACATTCTCTCCTGTTTCTGGAAAGCACACTCTCATGCACAGCTACACCTGGGTCAGAGACCTCGTTAAGTAATACACCGTGTCGGGGAAATGAAACAATGGAGAAGGATGGTCTCATTCAAAAAGAACACTTCAGAGCAGCCTCTGTCGCTAACGCCACTAGAGAGCTCATCCCAGGATGTGGCACTGTGCCGACTTCAACAACACAACTGAGAAACAAGCATTCACGGATATGACTATAAACTACCTCTGTGTGGCACCTTACACACCGCCTGCTTAAAATGAAACCACAATGAATCCAACAATGTCTCCATATGGTAACACCCTGTTTTGTACAAGAACACATTATTTTGTGTTTACTTGACCTGCCTCAACAAATAATCCAAAACCCCATAAAAAAAACAGTTGTACATTTATTACTCAGTAAGCAGAGGTAGGCCAAAATGCCCACAAAAATCTTGTAAATTACCAAGTGATTTATAGACTTGAGAATCCAGTGACCAGAGTTTGAAAATCACCCAGAATGTAGTAATGCCTCAGAGGGCCTAATAGCTCCAGCTGTATTAGTCAAAGGGAATATGCATGACCCATTCCCCAAAACTGAGCATGGAGCTGCCACTCTTATCAGCTCTCCCAGGACCCCAGCTTAATGGGGGTTGCAGAAGATGGAGACCTCTTGTTAATATCTGATGGGGAACCAAGGAAACTGCACCCTAAACAATAACTATATACACCCCCATGGGCAGGATGCCAAAACATATGTGCACAGCATTAGAATAGTTTAATGAATCCTCCATTTCAGGCGAAGGCTTATGAGATATTGTAGTGTCTTGTGGTGCATTTTAAAATGTTTTAGTTTGAGGATGAGCATGAAAAGCCAATTACTGGAGGACCACATGCTCGCTAGCGTTAGCTCCTGCCAAATCCCCTGGGCTTAAAACCAAGCAATTATTTACACTAATTAGTGACAGACATTTGCATTTTCCCATTTCTCAAACGCGGCTTTGGTACAGTATTCCTGAGGTTTGTGAAAGCGTGCGAGCGGGCAGGTTAGCGGAGCCGCTCGGAGGGGAAACACGCAGGGCTGGTGTCTGGCACCTCCTGATCTGGGGGGCGGTGGGGGGGGGTGATGGGGAAGGGAGGACGAACAAAGCGCCAGATCCTCCAGCAGAGACGCGCGCGGGATCATCTGGCCCCACGTGCGATCAGAGCAGCAGACGGCACGATGCGAGGCGGCGACCCACGCACACACGGGGGGGGGGAGGGGGGCGAGCACGCCAGCGGAGCAGCGCACGCTCTTACAGTAGTCAGGGGCAACCGCTGCAGAGTCACCTTGCGCTTTGTGCAGAGCCGTTATTTATTCACCCAATCAGGCGTGGCACAAAGTACAATATGCCTTTAATTCTGTCCCCCGGATTGAAATGTATGATGTCTCTGCCCTTTGATCCACTCTCTCAGGGGGGGGCACAGACTCACTCATGCACTAGTGATGGCAAATGCACATTAAAAAAAACAGAACTCCTCCCGCACACATCTGCAGGTGAACAAACTGCAAGAGCCTTATTTAGTAGTTTGACTGTGGAAGGAACTAGATGTGCACACACTCACACACGCACGCACTCACTGACACACGCACGCACACACGCACGCACGCACACACGCAAATAATTGCATGCAGAAATGCAAATGAAAAGTACACTGAGAGAGAAAGAACAGAGGGAAGATGCTTCCTCAACAGCCAGAGCCTATAATGGAATAAAAATCACCATATACAGCAGAGCAGCCAGGAGCTAAAAGACATTATAGCCATAACTCTCACAAACAGGGGAAACCAGCGGGGGGAGGGCAGGTTCATAAATAACGGGCCCAGAAGGTGTCTGACAGTTCAATCCACGCACAGAGAGATGCACCTCCTCCAGGGCTGAAGGCTTTTTACACTTCCAACTTCTCATTTGCATGTAGTTAAAACTGAAGAGCTTTGATCCGCTCCGAGGTGAACTCACAACAGAGCTGACTTTTCCTCTTATATGAAAATAATTAAGGGAATATTACAGAGGGGAAATCCAAGCACACCAATAGAGCCCTCTGAACTTTTCCGTGCGTTCATCATTTTCTTTTTTTTCTCCTTGTATGTCTGTCATACAGGCTATAAGAACACTGCAGCTGTCTTGGAGAACAAAGTTTGAGAGTCGTGATGCAAAAGTGATGCAGTGGCTACAAAAATAAATAAAAAACACCAATACATACACAGAAAAATAATTGCCAACTCTTGGCATTTAAAATGCACAAAGGATAAAGAAGTGGGATTAGAAATGTACCAAAGAGATGGAGGAGGTGTGAGCTGGCATGCTCCGTGTGTGTGCTCTATAGACCTGGAGACTGCAGTCACATATCTGAGAGACGGGCAGAGAGAACTGACACAGACGAGAGTAGGAAATGGAGCCATGCTGCTCACTGTTAGCCCCACAGCTGTACCTGCACTCTCTGGGCTGTGTGGAGCCCCCGTGTCCCAGGGCTACCCGGTCTGTGCGTCCCCCTGAACACCCCAGCGCTGCCCCCCGCCACTGTCCCATCACAAAGATGAGCTGGGGGGCGAGAGGCGGGGGGGGCGGGGGGGAGAGTGGGGCGCTGTACCAGCAGGAGGGGGAGGATGGGGGGTGTGAGGTGAGGGGCGGCTCAATTAGCCGAACAATGAACTCTTAAAAAGCTCTCCTAACAGTGGAAATTAATGCTCACCAGGCATCCCACACAAGTCAGGCAATGTGGTAATCTCACACACGCCCACCCTGCAAAGCGCAAGCTGCTGCTGGAAATTCTCTATACTGTACATACACATTATAAGGTCAGTGATACAGTACTGTCTATATAAAAGGAATAATGCATATGTTTTGCATAAAGTAAGCAATACTATGGTCACTTGACAAAGAGCTTTTATAATACCCCATACTCACATAAACATCATAAAAACACAGAGGAACGTGTTTAACTTAGTACAAATGGCCTGGGCAAACAGGAAAGACAACAAAAAGAAGTAAGTGCTGGTGGTAATAACCCAGTCAGCATTCTATTTAAATGCATGAATATGAAATTTCTCCTTACCTTCTGTAAAAGCCATTGAGCGGCTGCAGACAGAGGAACTGCCAGTAATCCAGACAGAAGGCTTTTAGCTTGAGCATTGTGGCGGGGAGGCAGAGCGGAGCAGTGAGGTGAGGGAGCTCACGGCAGCATCGCGGGCTGCGCTTCTCTGGAGGAATCGCGCTTCGCCAGGCCTGACGGACGCCTGGGTTCACACGCCGGGAGCTCGACGAGGCGTCACTCGCTCCTCAGCCCGCAGACGGGGAGCATCCCTCCCCTCCCCTCCCCTCCCCTCCCCCTCCCAAACCCCCGCAGCCCCGCCCCCCTCACGCAGACCCGCCCGGTCACCGAGGACCTGCTCCCTCCTCAGCAGGCGCCGCGCGGGTGTGCGGAACTGCAGCGACTCAGAGCTCACACTCTCACCCCCCGGCCTCCTGTCCCCGCCCCCCCCCCTGCTCTCCGTCCCTCAGCGCCTCCCGTGTGGGCTCGCGCCCGTGCGGTCCGGCCGGTGCCGTACGGCCTCCGGCTAACGGAAGGAGGTAAAAGGAGGTGCTGCTCTCTCTCTCTCTCTCTCTCTCCCTGTAACCCCCAGGTCCTCAGCGCTGAATTACAGCTGCTCCCATTGTCTGTCATGCGCCTGTGACACGGACCGGCCTCACCACGCTCCAGCGGCACGACAATGCAAACAATGGCCCCCCTCCACCGGCGTATTAATTATGCTTTATCTAATTCCCGGCACCCTTTGCCAGTCGGGGCTGCGCGGAGAAAGGCTAATCACCAGACCCACATGGCGCGCAGCGGGGGGATCTGCTCGGCAAAAGGGGGCCGGCCGCACAAAGCCTCGTGGAGATACGCTGATGCCCGGTTGCTGGGGCAACGGGAACACGGCGATAAAAACTGCAAATGGATCCTTGATGAGAACTGCTGATTGGTCAGAGGGGGGGGAAAACGGAGGACGGACGCTCTCGAGTTGTGGAGCACATGCCCACCTCCGCTATGCGCAGAGAATCTCACCATCGCCAAATCGCTCGCATTGAAAAACAAAATGTATTCAGGTTGGACTCATTTGCATACCCGGGGTTAATGCTGTCAAGGGCAACGGAAGGGCAAAAAGGGGGAAAACGGGAGGTTTGTTACCCCTCATCAGGCGTAACAGTTCACTGAGCACTGATGAAGCTACCGCAGCTGCTGATAAAGATGACAGTGGGTGATGCTTTCACGGGAAGCGTTCTGCATCGCCTGGCGAAGATGCCCACGGGACCCGAGATGTTGCCTTTCCTTTCATGCTCTTGAAATAAGTGTTTTTGGGAGCATTATGCAGTGCGTGGACACAGCGCCTCATTGACACATCCTGCATAACACACAGTCACATGCAAGCGTAATGTGGGTGAAGACGTGGGTGGTGATCAAAGTATGAAATAAACACCAAAGACACCCAAAAAGCAACAGCAGTTTATTGAGGGGCTCCAAACACGAGTGATGAGCGATGAGCAGTGTGGTTTGAGTCCACACATTAGCAGATTAAAGCGCTGGAGTAGGGGGGATCCTCATCGTCATGCATGGCCAGAGGGGTGCACCCCCCCTCCCCCCCCCCCTCCCCCCCCACCCCAGCGCTGACTGGGACCAGGCCTCCCGGACCCCTCTCACGCCCCCCCCGCCAGGCACCGCCGGCCTCCTTTCACTCACTCCCTGGCACAGGCGTGGGTCGCCTCTGTTCGGAGACAGCCAGTCAATAGCGCGTGGCCCAGAGAGCCCGGCGAACCCCGGACAGGACTGAGCGCCCTTTGTGTGCGCCAAGACGGTGAGAAATGAGTCTTCACACCGCCGGAGAGAAAGGCCACGTCGGGGGCAAGCAGTATTCACAACGCGCAACACAAACCTGCAGTTTCTCCATTCCGTTCACTCATTTTTTTGTGTGGGTTTGGTGCATTTCCCTCTGTGATAATGCATGTGAAGTTAGCAGGCAGAAAAAAACATCTACTAGTTGTAAAGGCGTACTGGATTTATCTCGTGTGGTTCCTTAATGTGAGGAAATCAAAGTGAATTTGGTCTCACCCTCGCTGGTGTAATCCCCTGAGGAATGCCAAAGCGTTCAGGAGAGAGACTGATACTCATGCATGAGTGGGAATGAAAACAGCCACCCGATTAAGCCCAAAACATCAGAAAATCAGTCGGGTTTCTTGGGAAGAAGTTCCCAAGACATTGCCTAAAAGACATGCGCGTGCTCACAGGCACGCACACACACAAACACATTTACAAACTGTCTTCACTGACACACACACAAAACCATCGCTATTTATCACACCTTCATTCAGTACTGATGAAGAGGTAAAAAAAAAAAAAAAAAAGATTATTTAAATCCCAATGTTGGTGCCTTTCTGGTGTCGTTTCATTGTCCTTTTGAGCAGGTTTTGTAGATACAGCGAAAATACAAATGAAAGACAAGTGCAAGAGACTTTATGACCTCAAATCTGAAAACAAAGCCATCAGGAATTATCACTGGGAAAATTAACATTAAAATAGCATAAAAGCCCATCATGAATGTAAGAATTAATTCTAAAATTTGTTTTGGGACCAGTATGTTATTTATTTAAGAATACAAGTACGTGTTTAGTGATCATTTTTAAATTTAGCAAGAACTACCAAAGGTATTTTAGCACAGTTAGTCTTTTGCTCCAAATATATTACTGTATTCTGACTACCAAAAACAGCAGCTGCTACTAATGGGGTTAAATGGGTTTGTCATCAAAACAAGTGTCTAAATGAAAGGATATTCACTAATGTAAAGTTGCACTTAATTTTGCAGCAACGTCGATAAACATCGCTGCTTGTAAACCCGCGTTCAGATTAATTCAGCTGAAGTCCCGAGGGACGGATGCCATTAGAAATGGAAATGAAAAACACATGGCCTGTCTAAAATGATTTATTTTATTCCCCCTAGTTTGGGCTTAATGCATGTTCACCACAACGCCGGACAAGTGCTTCTTGGGCTGCGTCATAAAAAATATAAGCCTTTATTACAGTCAACAGCAATTCTGTATGGGTATACTGAGAGACAGTAAAATACTAAATACACCGAGTTGTGTTTTAAATTCTGCAATATTTGATCTTAACGAATGATGCAAGCATTTACAACCTCAGGCAGAACAGGACGATCTAACGAAAGCAGTGAGTTTGAATGTGTTACAGAAGCGCTGTCGGAGTAAGTGCATTTAAAAGTGATGAATAACAACGCGGCACGTTTGGTATCCTAGCAGTTTTAAAATGGCCACTCGGGGAGGGAAGTCCATGAAGAAAGCGAGCATATTGTCCGAGCAGACAGACAAAGGGCCGCTCAGGCTTTTGAGAATCTTCGCTCGGTCGTTTGCTTGTTAAGTAATCGGCTGCTCTGTTTTATCTCCTCTCCTTTACTGCGCGGCCCTCCCCCTTGCGTGAATGCAGCCGAGAGTGGGGTTACCCACGTACCCCTGCCCCTGTGTAAACAGGGCCATTGTCTGGCCCGTTCAGCGAGGCGGCCCGAACAGAAGGCACGCGCGACGCCAGCGCATTCATCATCGGGCCTCCCCGGCCGCGCCCGGCCGCCATCTTCCGGCGGCCGCGATTGAGACGTTTACGATGCCTTAATCACCGCTCGGCACAGGGAACACCTGATTACGGGTGGCCTGAGCCTTCGAGCGAGAGGGGGATGGGCAGAGAGAGAGATAGAGAGAGAGAGACAGAGAGGGAGGGAGGGAGGGAGGGGGAGGAGAGAGAGAAAGAGAGACAGAGGCAGAGAGGGAGAGAGAGGGAGGGGGGGAGAGAGATAGCAACAAAGCAGTGATTTCATTATTTTATTGCCTTAGTTTTAATTACCCTTCAAAACAATCAACAAACAAAACAATTTTAATGGCTCCATTAACCCATTTGATTGCATAATGTTTTGGCAACACTGTATTTTGTCCTGGAAAAAAATAAAAATAAAAAAATGGGTTTTTTCTTAGGAGAAAGGGAGCAGGGCAGAGAAAGAGAAGAAGGGAGAGAAAGCAGAGCTTGTTAAGTGGACGTGTGCCATCTTTCCACTGTATACACACAATGCAGCACATGGACAAAGGGGACCCCTGCAGCCTCTCACAAAGCCTCTCCTGCTGTTCTGGGGTCAGAGGTCATCACCGCACTCACACACCATGCTCGCCAATCACCAGCACCTCCCTGGAAGCACCAAGGCTGCACATAATAAACATCAATTCTGTATGAACTTGTCTGGAAATGGCAAATAAGCTTTAACATTTGAACATGTGCGTGCACAAATCACTGCTGCCAATAATGCTCTATATTGTGTGAAACGGGGAGGTGAGGACCTGACTGGGTTTGGTTAAGGGCAGATCAGCCTCTCCCCTCAAGAGCACACAAGCTGAATTATTTTCTTTTTCAGAGCAATAACTGCAGGATGCACATTCGTTCCAGCTGGTGTTTGGGAGGGAGGGAGGGTGGCTGACTGAGGTGACGCCGGGCCTGCCTGAGCCATTAGCGGGGGCGTACGCACACCAGGTGCTCCTGGCTGGCTGGCTGGGGGGACCCAGCTGCGGCAGAGGCTCCGTCAAATGAGCTTCAGGGGGGCCGGGGCGCTAATGGCGCCGCTCACCTCCTGGGTACCGATGCGTTTCCCCCTCCTTCGCTGGCCCCTGGAGGGCCGGAACGGGAGGGGACGGCGGGGGGGGGTGGAACTCATCCCAAGGAGACGGCCGTTTAAAG
This sequence comes from Anguilla anguilla, assembly GCF_013347855.1. Taxonomy (NCBI): domain Eukaryota; kingdom Metazoa; phylum Chordata; class Actinopteri; order Anguilliformes; family Anguillidae; genus Anguilla; species Anguilla anguilla. The sequence goes on along the minus strand of NC_049213.1, from coordinate 29,693,213 downwards.
AGCGTGCGGCGAAGCCTCAGACAAAGCCGTCCGCCGCCGCTTCGGAACGCGAGCGCCTCGCCGTGTTCTGAAGCGGAAAAAAACGTCAGACGACGCACGCTCGGCTCCTGAACCGGCTGTCGGGGCGACGGGCAGTCGAAACGAAGACGAGCGTCTGATTGCGCTTCGCGCCGCCGAAGGGCGGTCTCAGACGCACTTCCCTGACTCCGCGTAACGGCTGAGCTGATCTCACCTGAGTCTGCCGGGAAAAAGCGAAGCGCGACTGACAATAGCCTGATTGCTGGGGGAGAGGGCCGCTAAATTAAGCCAATCAGCGGCATTTATCCCGGCTTCCTCTGAGAGGCAGGCGCTCGGGGTAATCTCCACTCCAGCACTGCTACTTACAAACGTCAATACGAGACAAGGAGGCCTTTTTTAAAACGACACTTTGGGCAGGCATGAAAGTGGTGGAGCTTACCGTTACAATTGCAGAACCCCCGTCACAATTTGAATTCGTAAAACAATCTGTCCGTTTTCTGTGGAGCGCAAGGCTGTTGTTTTCTCACTCTTCGAGCTGAGACCCATGCTATCTTTTTTTTCCGGAGATGATAACCGGTGAGCCATTTGCCCGTAACGCAGATCTGGTCGTAACACCGTGGAGGATTAAAGAGATACCAGCAAAAGCACTTATGTACGGGAGCAATGATGATAACCTTATGGAGAGACTCTTTTGAAACACTTATATCCACGATCAACACATCGTCATGGGCTGAGTTTCCCCAGAAAGTAACTCTTACCGTATGCAACAAAACGCAGACACCAGGTGCGTACTGGAAGCATTCCGCAGATGATGCGATGCGCTGCGATAACCAATGAAGGAGCCACGTGTCTGAAATCCCCTGATCGAACCCGGAGCCAGCAGCAAACCGAGAGGGAACAGACATGCAGACATACTCTACAACCATACACATTGCCTCACTTTCTGGAGCCAGAGAGTACTGCATATACACCGGTCTTTATTATCGTTACGCTCAGTAACAGGACACAGTCTTTGAGCAGCCTGATTCTCTGAAGCCATGTGGTATCACGTGCCCCACTGATTATTTTGGCTATCCAGACCATCGCTTAGCGTAAAGGGTTACATGACATGAATGTACATGCTATGCATTCTTTTTTTTCTCAAGGAAACCCAACGTTCTCTGGATTTTACTGCACGCTGAAATGATTATTTGAAAAAGCACGTGCCAGAATGCCTTTCTGCATTGAAGAGCCCGCTGCACAAACACAGCCCAACTCCTCAGCCGCAGGACGCAGCTGATATGCAAATACTCGGCAGTTGCACAAACATGCGTATTTTCATAGCAATATTCTGCCCGGTGACCTCAGTTCGCAAAAATAATATCAACAGAGAGGCTTCCAGCGGTTCTTATTATTGCCATTAAGTCACTACACACTCCCCTCTGTGGAATAATCACCCATGGATAAGCCCATCTGCAGCGACACAGAAACTGTAATAAAAGACAGGAAAAATACTGCATCGCTTTAAATGGAATCACCACGGATGAGAAACATAATTATTCCCATTAAAAACCATTTAAAGAAAAGCAGAGGTTAAGCATTCTCACTGTGAATGAAAATAATACGAGGCTGAAGAAAATTGCAATGGTAAGCACTGCTCTGCCAGCTGAACATAGCACACACCTAAGACATACAAAAGGTTCATTACAAATATGTACGGTGCTCGAAGAGCTGACATTGTTCTAGACAAGATACACACATCATATGATACTGTAAATGTCAGCATTATATCCTCAGGAGTACAAGTTTCTTGTATCTTACTTCATTTGATGCAACTTCGTAACTTTCCTGTCAAAGTTACTGTACGCTGAAATGTGTTTACAGTTGTGAGTGAGCCTTAGTCTTTTTGTTGTTCTTATTTGTATATGTTTTACTGCTGGGTTGGTGATGTAATGTAATGGTTAGGAAAATGCCCGTGTAACTCAGTGGTTACATGTTTGATTCTCAAGTGCCACACTGCGATTAATTGTTCCAGTGAAATATCCAGCTGTATGAATGGACTATATATAAAAAAGGCTTAAATGATATGTGCTCTTACTAGGATAAAGTTGACAGTCTTAGGTCTGTGACTGAATGTCTTTGTGGAGCCCCATTCAGCCCATGAAGCCCTGTCCTCAGACCGCAGCACACGGGCAGCCACATCTCCTCTGTCTAATACCCTTTCATCCGGCACAGAGAGCAGGCACAGCCACATAACCCACTGCCCCTCCACAACCCACCCCCGCCCCCTCTTTGGCGCTAAGTGACCCAGGGAGCCGCTATCATCGCCTCATCGACAGGATGCGGCAGAAAGTCGATAAACAGAGGCGCTGAAATGGCCTCAAAACGCCCCCCTCCACCCCCCCACCCCTCCGGACAGGCGCCGACACCTGGGGAGGTGGGTAGGCGTGTAATTGAAGCTATTGTGCGAGGGACTCGGGCCAGCTGAGCTCCAGACCGGACTCATCGGAGCGGAGGCCCCAGGCCGATCCTCACGCGCGTCCCTCGTACGGCCGCCTGCTCGGCCGAGGCCCTCACGCGTGGCCCGGAGCGTAGCCGCCTGGGGCTTCCCTGGCAAAGGCCCCGCCCAAAGCTACTGAACTGCCCCTCTGTGCTCCTATCACACCTGCCTTTAAGAACGCGCAGCGCTCAGGGACACCGGCCTGCAGGAAGATAAGACAGATAAAACGGAGAGGTCATGAAGCGTCTCGGCAAAGATAAAACAGATTCGCTCCGCTTCCACTAAAACAACCGACTCCCTGTCTTCCACAGCACACGGTCCCAAAGAAAGACTCCTTGCGATCACTATTCATCAGAAAGAGGGGAGAAATTCGTCAAGGCGGGCCTTTGAAAGCAGGCAGGGCCAATTCCAGCCAAATGTGATATAGGTGGCTGCCTAGGGCGCCATCCGTCTGCGATCACAACCCCCAATTACACCCCCCCCGGGCACGCGATTGGTAAGTACAGGGCAACAGTGTTAATGATGTCATGCAGCTGGTGGCTCTTATTGGTCCACTCCGGGGCACATTTCCCAAACATTCCCTGTCCTCTGGAAGGCAGAAATTCTAAATTTGGGTCTCCAATTATATATATATTTTTCCCCCTCTGGGAACTTAATTGAAAAGAAAGCAGAAATCAGACAGTTTTTGTAACCTGCTACGACACTACAACATTCCAGGCTGATGCACTAATAAGCCAAACCTAAAAGCGTCTAAAGCCAGAGTCTTTGAGCAATCCTTGCTTTTCGCAGATACATCTTTCTGAAACTGCATGCCCTCCAGAGCCTCAATGCAGCTCATCTAACCCCCACCGAGGAGGCAGCTGCACGAGCCCTTGAGCTGCACTCCCTCTAGTGGCAAGTGATGAGGCCCTTCAGTCCTAAACACAATGAATATTCATGAAGGCCAGCTCATGCTTTCCAAAAGCGCTCTCTGAACAAATCCCCAATTTGGTGCCAGGCATGTGGATCTCAGCTAATTGGTTCCAAATAACCCCACGAGTGCACGCGAACAAATAAACAAATCAACAAACAAACAGTTGCAAGAAAAAAAAAATAAATAAATACATTTAAATTCATTCATCTGCAGGCTTTCATAAAATCACAGTTGCAGTTCCTTTTCGTAATGAAAGTGGGATTTACGTAATTTTAATTGATAAAAAAAGGAAAAACGTAGACCAACTGCTGTCGTCACAAGTTGAGAAATGTAATTTGTATGAAGGTTTTTCCGGTTAGTTTTTTTTTTAGCTGCCACAGGAACGCCAGCTTGATTAGAGATTACTCTAGGACTGATCAGCTCCAGAGAGGACACAGTGTCCTGACCTGTAGGAATCCCCTACTGTCACTCATCCTGCATAAAACATTAATCTGCACCACTGAGAAGGGCTTGTGGATAATCATCCACTGCACCACGACACAATTATGGCAAGGGGGCAAGAAACACATCATTCAATAATAAACATTCCTAAAGATGCCAACGCTGCATACATCTCCGGGATGAAGATGTATACTAGAAAACAGTACACTAATAAAAACAGTGCATGCTGTTCGCGGTCTGCAAAAGGCTTTAATAGCTGTTCATTTCGCTGCAGTCACATGGAACTTAAAAGGCTTGGTGGGTTCAGTTCTTTGCTTTGAAGCTTTTTTTTTTGCGCGGTATGTCAATTCAATAAACCATAAAGACATGAAAGTCAAAATAAATGTCACTGAAGTCCAGCTGATTCATCAGTCATCTGCTAACTACTACTGGAATGCCAAGCAGGTAGAAGAGGATATGCTAAAGGATAGACGAAAAATGATATTTATTGATTTTGGCTCAGATACTTGCATGCCATTAAAATATACATCGTGCCATTAAAATATACACATACAGGAACTCAAAAGACACTGAATCAAATGCAGGAGAATGCGTAAAATGCAGACAAACACATGCAAACTTCTCCGAGAGCACACACTCCATTAGGCCTGAAAAAGGCTTGTTTTTGGTAGGTTTGAAACAGTGGTTGATTGGCTGACCCAGAATAAAAGAGAACAATTGGAAGAGAACAGAGTACAAAGGTATGTCTACTTTTATGTCATCAATCATGACTATGAGCAAAAGAGAGCCTCTCTGTTATTGTTACAGAAAATTGGGTCATAAGAGGAGACTGTTATCTCATTCATTAGAGAAAATACAAGCAGAAAATGACACTAATTTGGGCATAACAGGTGGTCTGTCTGTTACACATTACAGGAAATACAACCAGGAGAGCTGTTCTACCTCTAGTAAATGACACAAAATGCAACCAGAAGAGGTGCTCTGTCTTTTACACATTAAAGAAAATACAACCAGGAGAGGTAGTCTGACTGTTATATGTTACAGAAATTCAACAAAAAGAGGAGTACTGGCTGATACAAATGACACAAAACGCAACCAGAAGAGGCAGTAGGACTGTTATACACTACAGAAAATGCAACCAGCAGAGACTATGTGATGTTTATGCATTACAGATGTGGTTCCTAGGTCAGAATCACCATGCAGCACTTCAGATTAGCCTCCAGGAAAAAAATGTTCAACAATGCAGGAAGGAAGACACGTCTCTCTGGGTGCAGAGAGGAGAAGGCAAGAAGAGGAGGAGAATACTGGAGGAGGAGGAAGAGGAGGAGGAGGAGGAGCAGGTGGAAGGAGAGGGAAGAAGCCACATCATCCCACGTTTCCCGTTATCTTGAAGGACTGCTACTTCCAGAAGATGGGCAACAGAACTGATGAGGAGAACTTTCCTCCCTGTCGAAGAGGGAAGACACCAGGAAGGCACTCTACAACCCGCCAATCATCACATCACAGTCCTACAGCATGAAGACACACTGAAAATGAACAGTAGCTTCCCTAGTGACTGCAAGAACCCACCGTTTATATAATTAAGAAACAACTACTACCTTTACAGTCGCTACAACAAAACTGTCACTAGGGAGATGCTATTCATACTGTACATATCGCCTGGTTACCATCTATTTCATTGATATAAGCTAATCAAGTCAAGTACTTTAAACATATTTTTTCAAAGAGCATGTAAATTGTAAGTTGTATAATAACGTATATTAATATGGTACTAAGTGAAGGGACTGAGACTGTAGTTATCCATAAAACAAAGACACAGCTAGCCACAATTTAAGATGGATTATTCATCAAACTACTATGGTCTGCACTGAATAAAAAGTCCAACTGCAATCTGCTGTAATTCCAGCTACATGAAAGTGACCAGGTTATGGGGTGAAGTTATGTGGTGAAGGTGAATTTCAAAGGAAGTTGGTGAAATTCTGAGAAGACCCAGTCCCTTGTAACAGATCTCATCTGGAAACTGTGAGCTCTTTCCTGATAATACGAAGGCCAGTGGATGCAAGCAAACAAAAAGCATGTTATTTAATGGGTAGCAGTTCCTTGTGATTTCTGCCTGCTCGAAAATGCAATGTAAGCGGAACGTGTATTTCCACTGTACCGGCTGGAGCCAGCTGAATGAGCGCAGGAACAGAATGTTCTGGAAATGAGCTCCCGGACGGATTTCCAGCTTCATCGCCGACATTGATGCCAGGTCCCTCTCACCTCCCTGGCCACAGACCCACCTGTATCCGCCCTTCAGAGAACCTCAGGAACACAAGTCTCCTGTGTAACACCATTAAAGTGTTCAATCAAGTCCCTTCCTGCTATTCGTTTGTGAATTTATTTTGCATGTGACAAAATCCAGGGCGATTTACAGGGATTAGGAAAATACAGAACAGACTACCTAAAAAAATAAAATAAACAAGCCGCGCATAGCGTAAAAAGCTATATGCTGCATATAATGAGTGTGCCATTTGGGAGTTAAAAGCATGAGCTTAATGGTTTTACTTCTGGTTTAACAGATAAAACGATACAATACCATCAATGTATGAATTCTGAAATGAGAGTTGAAGATGGACGGCATTCCAAAAGCAGTTCACAGATTATGGTGACGAGGAAGCAGCGTCTGGCTGATGCAAACACCGCGGCGGGGCTCGTGCCATTTGGATTTCCTCACGGGGGGGGGGGGGGGGAACACTGAGTGCTGAGACAGATTAACGGGCGCAACATGGCCGCTTTCTGACAGGCGTCTGGAGGAGCAGCTAGCCGCTCTTACACCAGTGTGCTGGCAGCGGGACGGGGGCAATGGCGGATCACGGCGAGGTAGCTCAGCGTTGGCGCGGCTCGCTCCCGGGGCGTGTTAGGACCCCCCCTGGCAGGGCCTTCGATTTCCGCCACGGCGCATTGTTTCCCATTCGCTGCAGCGCGTGCCGCCGTCGCCATGAAAGGGGTTTCATAATTACACCAATTAAACGCAATCAGTTATGGCAAGAGGGCGTGCATCAGGCCCGCGCAGTTTATGGGTTATTTACACAACTCGGAGACTGCACTCATGTTAGGTTACATGTAATTATTTCAAGTGCCGTGCCATTCATTAGCGTAATGACAATTAACACTGGCAATATCGGTGCCACAAATGCAGCCGGCCTGTCTGTACATATGCACTCGTATTTCTCCTCAGTGATTTTTACTGCGGATCTCTCTAAAAGCACTGCACTGTCAACCGGTGGTGCATTAAGCAGGTCTCGGATCATTCATGAGCTGGAATTACAATAGGCTTCAATAAGGACAGCAGACCCAAAACACAAAACCTACAATGCTGTCTGACACAGAGCAGTGGAAAAGATGCTGAAACACAATCCCTCCACTGCTCCAGAGACATCGTGTTAATATTTCTTTTACGGTTACAGAGAATTGCTTGCTGTCGATCAAAACTGAATGGGAATCCAGCAATGTAGATCGCCATGAACTACGCCTTGTCTGCCTATGGAAGACTTTTCTCTTTGTCTTCCAACAAAGAGGTGAGTGAGTGGAGCAGGTCTCTGCTTACCTGCACACTGAGAGAGGTACAGGGACTGTTAGCTGCGTATTGAACAAGGGAGCTGGACAGCAATACTGGTGCAAAGTGTCTACAGACCTACGACACAAGGAAAAACAAACAGTCAAAAACCCAGAGCCAGCTCACACCTGATTATATGAATTTAGAACTTTTTAACCATAAATAATGGTTCAATTTATGGATCAATTATGATTGTTTGAATGATTGGCGTGCACAATTTTGTGATGGATTTTGGTTTAATATAGTAAATTAACCGTCAAATGTTAGAAGATGAGTTTTTTTTGGTATTTTGTTCCATGTTGGATGAAAAGACATGGAAGACTGTTGTTTTGCTGAAATGGTGTAGCTGGGGGTCATAGGCTAATTTCTCCCCAAGAAACAGTAAATTTCTCCCCTAAAGATGAGTAACTCTGCACCAGTTTGCTGCACCATGACTCACAGTCCACTGCTCCTCCAATCCCAGAGCCACAGTTCACCCAAACTCCTCCCTCATCTGGAGACAGTCCTCTCATTGGATTAGGGCACCACAGGGGTGGCTCCCCTTAAGATCCTTGATGACACCCATTTTATTTTCCAAGCTGTTAAACATTGAGCTTGTTGTTTATTAAATGGCACTTCATAGCCAAGACTGGACTGAAGCGAGACAACTTTGAGTTTAAGTGTGTCCCAGATGGATAATAAGTCAGTCTTTTATGAATGGAGGTCAGTACCATTTGGGACTGGTTCCACTGAGAAGTGTATTTAACCACACATTACAGCAAATAAAACACGAGAATGAGGCAAGCAACTCATGCAGATAGTGAAATGATAAAAAAGGTACATGTTAAAGCAGCACGTGTGATCTGCGCCTTTACGTATGACCTTCATGTTGTTGTGGTATGCAAGGACCAGTAAATGCAGCGAGATGGTTGTGTTATCCATTGCTTTCAGTACAATAGGATCACACACATGGAGATGTATTAGGCTTTCATGGAAGCGCTGCTGGGCTCATACAAAATCCACAAACACTTGTTGGTTTGCTTAACAAAAAAGTCTTGCATCAACTATTGTGCCAAAATATGTGACTCTGAAACTCAAAAAGAGAACTAGCTTAGAACCTGTGAAAACAAACAAAAAACAAACGCCCCCAAAAATATCCAATTGCAAAGAGCTCAGTTGCATGCCACATAATAGCCCACATTGTGCAATTTGAAAACATCAAAATTCATTATTTATTACTTTGCACAAAAAAATGTTTCAAATAATGTACAAAGCTGTCTGGCAACACCTCTTCAGTCTGGCCATCTCAAAGGCAAGTGGGGCTCTCCATCCAAGGGAACAGTGCATTAAATATTGACATGGGGGCACATAAATGTTTTAACAATCTGTGAATTTTTGAAAAGATCAAGGGCATCTTTGGACAGATTTTCTTTATGAGAAACTCCAGTGGTACAGCAGAAGCATGAGAACAATTAATCACCGACCTGGTATTTTAGTTTAGTCAACCATTCAGAGCCAGACATTATAGCACACTACCGTGGGAGAACTAGTCTGTTCCATATGTACTATACTACTATTCTGGAATGTCCCTCTGTTTAGTTCTGGAATGCCTCTCTGTCTCTGTCTAGCTTGTTTCCTCTCTCTCTCTCTCTCTTTCTCTCTCTCTGTCTGTCCCTCTCTCCCTCTCTCTTTCTCTCTCGCTCCATCTCCCTCTCTCATTTCAGCATGATGAGTTTCTGTGCACGCTGGATAGGCCACAGGGGTGTGTTTTAGAATCCAGGTGAAAAGGTGTGGAAGATGAAAAGGCTTGTCCGCGCTCTGGAAGGAGGTATGCCCTGTGGACTCTGGCCACCCACTGATCAAATGGCAGCGCCACCCCACTTAGCTGGGCCATCCATCACCGGCAAGAGGCATCTCACAGCGGGACAGGGCGAGCCACAACTGTACAATGCCACTGACGGCACATCACTGCATAAACAGCACCCCAAATATCACCTCAGAACTGCTATTCCATTGCAGGAGTAGATTCGTTGGAAAGGCCAGTGTATAGAGTGAACCTGTACAAAGACGTTTTACCGTTAATTCACCATGGTAAAACCCACGTACAAGTTTTATCCCACATTAGGAACTATTAGGCTCTGCGCCAGTTATTTATGATCATAAAACTTAATGTAAATTAAAGTTAGGGTATTCAACATTTGCATATGGCACTTAGCCCCACAAGCTGCAGTTCATAAATGCCCCACACTGAAAGCCAATGGCAGTTTACCATGTAGGCGGGGACATCCAGAGCAGTGATGTCACAGGTAATAGTATTTACTGCGATAAGCAGGGAAGATGAGTGTCATGTGTTGTTAAATGAATGGGCTCTGACCCACATCGAGGAGCAAGTCACTGTGGAACACAACACAGGACAGTGTCAAAACTCATCGCTGTCAGCAGCACACGGAACACCACATCAAGCTTCGGTCTTCAGTTCGGAAAGCTTCGTTTTCATTTTTTTTCCTTTGCAAGGAAACCTGACACCGAAATTTGCACAGACAAGCAGACCGCTAATATGGCACACAGTGCCAGCGCTACCCAGAGGATTATGGGATTGCCAGTGGTTGTGATTAGTCACTGGGCGCTAGGAAAGGCAGGGCACTGTGTGACATAAGCGACCTTGAAAAAGTCATCCGATCTCCGGGCCGAGCACCGAGCAGCTTCCCCTCTCCGCCTGGCCCAAAGAAAGAAGCCAGAGCAATCACTGAGGAACAGATGGAGATGTTCCTTTCTTACGCAACCAGGTGCTTCAAGCTGAAATGATTGTATTTTTACAAGGTTCACTTCATTCCATCTAGCCTATGTATTGCCTGTGAAAATTCTAGTATTTTTCCACATTTTTAAAATTCAGAATTACCTATAAATGTTGAGACACAGTCAGCTTTCAATCAAGGAAGATAAGAGACCATTAATGTCCCCTTTATCTCAGAAAATACAATTTAAATATTTCAATAATGGCTACTGCCAGCCTTCATGTAATGAACCACTTAATCATTCACTCAGTTTAGCACAGCAGAATATCACTGCTGTCACACAATATTTTGAGTTCAGCAACATTGGCAGATTTCTCTCTTGACGCTTTATCAGCACAGACATCTCACTCCAAACACTGGAGACAGTGGCAGCACTGCCAAGCACATTCCTCCTCTGAAACAACACACAGATATAAACGCAAACACACGCAGCACCGTGCGCACACACACACGCATACACGCATACACACACACACACATTCTCCAGTAAATAGACATTCACACCAGTCTACGTTTCCGAGAAGACTGCTAAGAAACACACTTCAAACAGAGACCTGATTTGTATGCAGCTAAAAGCAAAGTGGCAGAATTCGCTGTGGCTGCAGAACCAAAGGCTAAAGCTGCAGCGCGGACAATGACTCGTCAAGCTGAGGAGGGATGGCAGCTCCTCCTTTAAACCGCCATTCTGAGGCGAAACTACGCCACTGTTTGGAGCCTCTAGACATAGTCAGAAAAAAGAAAAAAAAACAGCCTCACGTAGTTTCCATAAATAGCTCCGTTGTGATGTCACCCGGACTACGCAAGTACCGTCCACCTTCTCTTCTGTATGCACCAGAGGAGTCGCCTTGCTCCACGGAGTCATTAAGTCCTGCAAGTCTACTTCATTCTCACGGGACCGTTATCTGAACGTCCACAGCAAACTTAATCCTGCCGATATTTCACAAAGCAGATTTAAGATGGTCATCTGTTTATCTACAGCTTCTGTGTCACAGGCTCTCCTCCTCTTTTCTGTAGTCCAATGACAGCACAAACCCCATACTCATTTCTTTTTTTTTTTTTGTTCACAATTGTTTTTAGTTTTCCGACAACAGTTTCCTCACAGACATATGCATCCCCATGACAGTTCTCGTTTGGCTCGGGCTTGTGTGCAAATACTCCCAGCAGGGACCCAAAAGTGGAAACGCACCTCTGCGCTCCAAGATTCACAGCCAAATTCACTTCCAAACACACACAGGCACGCACACACAAATGCAAACACTCCAAAAACAAGCAAGAAAGACACCAGAACACAACACATACGTAGTAAAACATCACTCACAAATGTCACAAGGCATAAAGAACCCCCATTCTCTTTCTGAATTTTCCTAAACCCAGGTCAGAACTCTCAGTAATCCTGACCCCCCAAACCCCCCGGCCACCCCGGGTCACCCGTCCCGCAGCAGTGTACTCACAAACGGCAGCGTGCGCAGGCCATGGCAGAGCTGGCTGGGTCTGGTGTGCGAGCGTCAGGCAGCGAGGGGAGAGTGTGGGCTGAGCTGCACTCACACGCTGGGCATGTTCATTCAGGCTGGGGGCACAGAGGGACGGCACGCAGAGCGCAGCCTGTGATGTAACCGCCGTCACGCAATTCGTCAGCGGCGCCCAAAGCAAACAGGGGGTCTCTGAGTGGCAGCGCTCTGCCGGGGAGCCGCCGGGGCAAAGCCGTGCCCCCCCTCCTCCCTCGCCCCACCCCCCACCCCCCCGGGCCGCTGACCCCGCGGTCAACCAGCGGGCTGCGCTCGCCCGCTTCCGCACGTGCAGCCGGCTCGGCTAACCCAGCGAGCGTGTTTTGTTTATGCGCGGCAGAGTGTGTCTCCCGTCCCTGTTTGCTACCTCTCGTCTGCTAGCTGTAGTACGGTCCGCGGTGGAGAGAGATGATTGGTCCGCCGGTCTCCGTGGAAACAGGAGGATGTGTCGGAGGCACATCCCAGTCTCCCGACCCTGCTGAGGAAGCAACGTGCCTCCACCCCTGCTTTGCAAACCGAGGTGCCATTTACGATGAATGTACTGTCGCATAGACGGGCAAATACAGGAACTAATTAAATTCAGTACGTTTGGACAGCTGCTGGGCGGTTTAAATTAATGATTTTGACAAACAACTTGTAATAAGGTTTTGGCAAATGAAAAATGAACTGCAGATTTGATCAGTTTGAGATAATTATTGATTTTGTTACAACTGTTGTAAGTTGAAATAATTATGCAGGATGACAGCTGCCGTCTAATTCAGACGAATGTCTTTGGCAATGTGACAACATGGCTCCAGGAAAAAAAGGCTAGTCATCGAGGAATTGGTCAAAGGAGAGTAAATACTGGCGCATTTACAAATAAATAAAGTCAAAAATAGAAATGAACATTGGGGGAGGTGATAAAAAAAATAAACAAAAATAACATATTTCTATTTTTTTCCCACAGAAACGAAAAAAAGTGAAAGCCTTAACTGGTTCTAAGTACGACATTCATATTTTTAAAGCAAAGGCAAATTAAATTGACATTACAGTCATCAGCAATCCAAATACAATTTTTTCTTTTACAATAAAAAATCTATTTGGGGAGGGAGGGGTAGTGAGTGTTGAGGTGACCCACTGGACCTGTTACCTGTATGATTCATTTACATTTCACACCTGTCATTGTAGAATGAAAATGAATAAAGACATTTCTATGAGAAGGCACAATGAAAGGCTGAAATGTCAATCTCACTCGAGGAAAAATACTGCAATGTGGAGAAATGAGCCTGGGGTGTGGTGGGGGGCACTGCACTGCTACAGAGATGGATGTCAACTTTCTGTCACTTTTCACACAAGTTAACAGCTACAGTTACAGCACTGGGGGGAAATGCCTGCCTGACTGAGATCATAAAGGAATAAAGAGCATTATATGTAACATGATAATATTTCATACTCAACAACAGACAAAAAAAAAATACACACTCCAACAAAAACTAGCAACTGTCAAGATTGGTATATTGGAAAAAATAAGTGGATGGGTGAAACGCACACACAGAAACACTATATATGTGTGCGTGTATGTACAGTATGTATGTATATATAGAAATATATGCACATTAATGCATACATACACTTTTCATGTATTTTACATATATAAAATATACACATATTACATCATACATACAGTATGTGTAAATGCATATAGAACAGACAAATTCATATGGCATGCCTGTAAGATATCTGTGGAACCAACCAAACAAGAGCACAGACATGCATGTGTACAGAACCCTGCCTGTACATCGACACAGACTCACACTCAGTGCAAGTATTGGCAGGATTGGAATTGTATATAATGAGCGGAGATATATCTAACTCCAAATGTTCAATGAAATTTACCTCAGAAATCTCAGGCTTGGAAATCTCTGATTTCTGATGAGCCCAGACAAATGTCTTGGGTTGTGTATGCGCAGACATCCTGTGGAGGTGGGCGTGTCTTTAATGGGGACAGATAATGAGACAGGGGTTCTCCAGAGAGCACCCATGTCACCTGGCACCAGGAGCAGAGCAGCAGCAAAAAGGCACAGCGCATCTCCATACTGATATGCGTTGGCAAGGCTGTCTACCCAGCATGCACTGGGACACTTTTCTTCCACAGGGAACAGTGTGTGCCTCAGTGCTGCCTCCAGCTCACATAGCTGTTGATACACAAGGGAGTTTTTTCCACATCAAGTCTACCGTGTAACAAGGATGACACTTCTGTTGCCCAGACGAGAGGTGCATTATGGTATCAGGCTTTCCCTTGTATGGGGAACAAAACAAATCATAAGGAGATAGGCCTACAACATGTTTAAAAATGCACACTTACATACAGACAGACAGACACACACACACACACACACTCTAGGGATATTTTCATCAGCAGCAGGCTTTGAATGCAGCCTTCCTGTAATTTCGCACCCCGTGCAGCATTCGTTCACGGCCTGAGTAATGAAACATCAGAATCCCTCTGACAGTGGGACACAGCGGCGCATGTGTACGCGTGCGAGTCACGCATCGCCAACAACGCCATTAAGGCAGCTGTCACCTTGGTAACAAAGGGGGACCGGGGGCTGGGAAAAGACATCTTTTCACCCCAGAGTCCCGTTAAAGATCCCACAGACCGCGTTTAAGAGGCCCCCTCTCGCCTGTCAGAGAAACAGGCCTGGGACAGGGGCTCCATTCAGCCCCTGCGGTCCCAGCTGACCACCCGCCGCTGAAGCACAGGACAGGACAGGACGGCGGCCCAGGCGCAGGGGGGTGGGGGGGGGGGGATTGGGAATAAAACCCCTTTCACAGCCCGCCCTTCAGCCTAACAAATAGCCCTGCGCCGCTGCCGGCGGCCAGCGAGCCGTTTACCGCGCGCTCGGCACGCGCTCGCCCGTCTCGCTCCTGCCATCCTGCCTGTCCCCACCCCCCCCACCCCACCCCACCCATCTCTCCGCCCCCCGGACGGACGGCCACGCCTGGCTTGCCTAGCACCTGACAGAGGGGGGCGCTGGCTCCGTCTCACACCACACCGCACGTTTAGCTTTCAGCAAACCTCTCTGCGATGCCAGAGCGCCCCGGCGACGCGAGCGTGGGCCGCGCGTAAGCGTTAGCCGCGCGTTAGCGCTAGCCGCGAGGCGACTCGTGCAATATGCCGCTCTGAACGGCGGCCAGGAGCTCCCTGCGCAGCCAGGACTCGTCACTCCACGCTGCATACTTATCAGCCCCGTCTCCCCCCCACCCTCTCCCCTCCCCTTTCTCACCCAGCGGAAGAAGCAGCGGGGCGCTAAGCCTGCGCTCAACACAAACAGAATGAGCCAGGGAATACTTCTCAATGGGGAGATGTTCAGCACTGACCCTCAAGAGATGGTGGGAAACCAGTGGAAGCTTCTCATTCCATTACATCCTCCAAGGTGCCACTTCTACCATCAAATTCCTCATGTGAACCTCCTACCTTCACTGTTTTTCTCGTGGAACTCCTCCCTCTATCTGCATTTCTCTTGTGAAACTCTTCCATCTCATTGTAATTATCTTGTGAAACATCTATCTCACTGTGCTTCTCTGATGAAATGCATTTCTCTGGTGAGACCCCTCCCTCCTTCTGTTTTGCTTATGAAGCCCCTCCCACTCTTGTGTTTCTCTTGAGGAGCTCCTCCCCATTTTCACAGCAGACCACAGTTTATGTACTGTAGTCTTTTAAATTTCAACGGAAGAGGGCAATTATTTGCATTTCTGGGTTTGTGATATAGGCTAGTCTTGTATTTGGCATGGTTGTAATAGCTCTTATTTACTCAAACCCTGTCAGTAGGCTGTTTGGAATTTGCTGAAGCCGTCTGGTGGGTTAGCTGGATGCAATTTCATTATTATCTACATACACTGCAATATAAAGGGGAAATTTACACAACCAGATGTAGGCCTAGCTAATCTGCCAAGTGAAAGTAGAACCTACCATTGTATAGAACAACAAAGATAATATGACCAAATGTAATAAGAAAGTGCATAATATCGATAGTCAGCAGGTCAGCATTCACGACTAACTTATTGATGACACATAAATCACATGGATGCTTGTCTTTCGCCAAATGTACAATCAAAATTGAGTCAATAGATGGTCAGTAGCAAGAGCCATGTGTAAGACGGAGGTTAACGACTGTACTTCTCTCACTTTAATATCGCTTCAACATCATCCAGGATCCCAGGCAGGCAGTAAACCCAACCACATCATTCAGGATGTCTGATAAGTGGACAATGATTTAAACCTTAAACTTCTTTTTTTTGTCTTTCGGCTGCAAAATGTTCAACCAGGCTTGAGAAGAGCCTGTATTTAGGCGACTTCCTCACAGGTTCCTCTGCGCTGCTAACCCGAGTCATTGTGTGTCGGGCGCTAGGTCTGCATTAGCATTAATGCGAAACACTCAGCATATGGCACATTAAACCCCAGCCTGTTCAGAGACCCCTCAATCTGCTCAATAGTCTGCTTCTTATCCGGACACTCCTTGCTGTAGTACGAGCGGGACTGGCCACTGAGCCAGAAGTGCAATTCTGACCCCTTGTGCTGACTGCAGAGGTGGAGGCCATCCAAACACAGCCGCAGATCTGAGCAGCGCTACATTAGCCTCATTAAAACTGAATGAAAACCTGAGTGAGACCCCCGTGCCGTACTAGCCGTGCGTTGTGTGCACAGTAGTTCTATGAGTTGCATTTTTGAGCGTGTCAGTATTGTATCGTGTTTGTTCAGGGCTAATGTGCTGAGTTTTCTGTTTCAGTTCTGTATGCAGCTGGGCCACCCTTCAGTGGAGCTTCTAAGGGTGTGTGGGCAACTGTCTCCCTCCACTGGCTGCATTCCTCAGCTGTGGCGAAAAATCCACAGCCTACCAGCAGCTTCCTAACCAACGTGCGCTAAAAACAAACAGCCAACTTCGCTAACTCCCTCACTGAGCTACAGTACTGCATGCCTCAGCACAATTACCCCGCGGATATTCCTAAACACAACTACAGTGATCTTCTCAAGTGCATTCACAGATTAACTATATACAGTGATTGCATATAAGCAGGTAAATATTTAACTATTAATTCTAATGTCATTGATATAATGAAAATGACACCATACCATGCAATATATTTTCCTTGTACACATAAGAGAAAGTAAGAGAGACTATCAGGAGATTCTGGACTAAATCATTATGCATTTTGAGCACCACAATTTTAATTTTGGGACAATGCTTTAAAATCATTTTCTGAATTGATGCAAATGATACTACTATTTGATATTCTGACTGTCTGTGCAAAAGGCACAGAGCGGACATGGACAGAGCGCTGGTTCAAATGCTGTTTGAATGAGGACATAACAAAGATAAGATCAGCCACTTGAGAGCACACTGGCAGGACCTTTATAGTTACACGCTTAAATGTTATTATAAGGCCATTAAAGGTCTTGTAGCAGTTTTAAAAAGCATTGCGGTTCCAACACAGTACTGCTGGCCAACCTCCCACAAAAACTCTCTCTCTACATCTGGGCACCCAATCATCCTCTATGTACTACACAATCCTTTGCAATCCCTGCTCAAATTGATTCCCCAGATTATCACTGCAAATGACAACAGAGTTCTCACTTGACCAACCTGGTTAAATAAAATTAGCTCAAATCTGCAGCACACAAACAGAGATAGGAGTAGTACTATTGTACACAGACCACCATTTACATGGGCCTGAAATTTCATTCACTCATAATTCCCAAGGGAAGCAGCTCAGGCGTCATTTAAATTAGCTTCTTCGCTAAATAAGATAATTACCTTTTTGAAAAAGCAACACCATGGAAATGAACTTGAACTAAAAAAAAATGTATTATTATTATTTAATATTGTTTAATCTGCAAAATGAAAGCCCATGAAAACACTTGAAATCTCACTACGGCAAGTGCTGTACAGCGGAATTCTGTAACCTTTCTGAGAAATTCTGTTCAGCTGGCCATCCTGGACGTAATTAAGGTATTGATGTCTGGGGTGTGTGTGTGTGTGTGTGTGTGTGTGTGTGTGTGTGTGTGTGAGGTGGGGGGGTCACTGGAAGAGCGAGGATATGTACTGACTCCCACATCTTTGTAATTACAGAGTAGTGATGTGATTCATACAAATATTGTACTGAAACGTTAAAGTGTTATACAGCAAAAATGCTGGCTCAGAAAATTCAAGGGAGGGAAAAAAATTCCTTGGCAAAAAAATAAAAAATCTACTACCAGCAGACAGCACAAACAGCACAACTGTACTACCAGCAGAGGGCAGCGTATTTACATTGAAATAGCAACATTTCAGAAATAAGGCTTTAAAAACAACACAAGGGAAAAAAGGCTTCAGGCAGTCATTAAAACATTGCTTGCACAATGTATGACCCTGAAGTCATATGAATAGGAAGAGAAGTATATCCATTTCCAACAATAAGGCTTGATGATAAGAGTAGGAGATCACAAGACCCAACCAGCTTGTTGGCGTGTGATTGAGTGAGTCATACAAAACACCATTGCATTTGCATACATATAAAAAAATAGAAAATTTTGTGGTGAGTGTATGTGTGTGAGTGCGTGTGTGTGAATGCATGTGTGTGTATGAGTGTGTGCGTGTGTGTGTGCGTGTGTGTGCGCGTGTCCGCACGCGCATGCGGTGTGAGTTCTTTCTGTGTGAAACTCACACCGTCAGAGCCAAACAGCAGGTAGAACAGAGGCAATTACACACTGTAACATTTCATTCTAGGACTCTGCCTGCAGTGTCAACAAATCCTATTAAGGGCATGTCATGGTCAGACAACAAGGTGATGATGATAACAGTGATGATGATATAAACTGAAATAACAACCGCCATGAAGATAATTAACTGGATCCAGCCAACTGCTTTCAAAACATGTCGGGGAGCGATACATATACACACGCACGTATGCGTGCATTCACGCACACACACATCACACTACAGCGAAAATATTTTGAGTGGATTAAGGCTGTTTAGAAGGATGATTTGTTATTTATGCTGATATGACCTACACACATGCTCAGAATGGCTCAGCAGGGGGAAACAATTGTCTGAGCTGGCAAGAATTTTCTTAAACTCAAAGCCACCGGGGGCCTTACATAATTTCTTTTTTTTTTAAACACCCTTAAACGGACACTTCTAAAAATTTTTATTTTGTTATGTAGAGGCCTGTATTGACAACTGATCAATGATGTGCCATTAAACTGGACTGTAAGTAGCCATACAGTATGACACAGTTGTAAATCCACTGCTCTGCGTCACACAAGCAAAAGAGCAAAAAGAAGACTGGTCTCTGAAGCTGTGAACTGTGAACGGCTTGCAGAACTGTAAATGAAACTGGAAAAGATGAAATGAACTGATCCAATTAGTCCCACAGTTCTTACCATGCATGCATGCACACACGCACGCACACGCACACGCACAGACACACATCCGCATGCACATGCTCAAAGTCCTTCACCCAATCACAGAAAAGACTGGGAATGATCTTCCCTGCTTGACACCCAACGCTTTACACAAGCCGACCTGCTGGTGCCCTGGGCTGGAGTAGACCAAAGCCTGTTTAATCCTGCATGCCCTCTCCACCCATGGGCGTGCAGGCCTGGCACTGCAGCTGCTGACCTGCCCGGTGAGGCCTGGTGTGGCGTAAGTGCTTCTGCTGGGACCCGCATCATCGCCAACAACAGGAGACATCAGACACTACAAATACCAGCATCACCCTCTCTCTCCTCTGTGCTGTTACACTGTGGCCCTCACATCTAGGCACACAAACATGGGTGTACACACACACACAGACACACATGCGCGTGCACGCACACACACACATACACACAAACGCACACACGCACACACACACACACACAGACACAGATACACACGCACACACACGCGCATACACACACACACACACACACAGACACAGACACACATGCGCACGCACACGCACGCACACACACACACACACACACACACACACTTCTGCCCTGATATTTCTCACACTTGCCCAGATACAAACACACGCAGACAACCAGACATGTACAATGAGAGACATTCACTCATGCACACACACATACAGTAGAAGACCGTGATACACACACTCGAGCATACACATATACAGAAAGAAAACTGAAAAGAATGCACACAATGAGTGACATTCACATATTCTCATGCATGCGCACACACAAACACACACATGGACGCACACACACAAGCACACACACACATGCATGTATGCACGCATACACCAACCAATGTACAGAGACAAATAAGAAAAAATGTAGGCTGATAGATCTCATAGAATGTACCTTCTGAATCTTTTTAAGTCTATTTGCCTCATTAATTTCACCTTTAGCGCATTTGCTGTAAAAAGGAACTACACTACCATTAAAATGCAATCCCTGCCCTGCCATTCTTTCAGATCTAATTAACTTTCTCTGGAAGAGGAAAGACATCTGTGACATTTTCTGTTAATCAAAGTTGGGAGAGTGGAATTCCACCGCCAGTGTGATCTTTGACTTTCAATCAGAAACCAACTGTTCTACTTGGTTCTCGCTTTCCCATAATGCTCAGGTATTTACAGTGTCCGTAAGGGGGGAAGCCTGCGAGCTCCCTGTCTCCGTGGTAACAGGGTTTGGGCCGTGATGTTCCTACCTGGTCTGTACTAACAGGAGTCCACACAGGCTCCACCTCTTCTTGCTGAAACCATTCACAACACACCCTGACACATTACCCTGAAGAAATCTAAAGAATGTGTGCTTTTATATGTGTTCCTGCACATGCACATACATCATCACACACGCGCGCGCACGCACGCAAACACACGCACACACGCACACACACACAAACCCTACCATCACATACAGATGCAAAGAATTGACACAGCAGTGGACGTCAGCAAAGGGAGGTTTCAGCTAAAACCCATCAGGGGCCGAGCAATCTGTTTAACACAGCCTCCTCCCTGCTCAACAGTCTGTAGAACAGAATCACTGACTCTGCTCTCTCCAGGAACGAGCCTGACAGCGCGCTTACGACGTTACTGCTCATCCGAATTTCCTCCACAACACACAATGCCTCCCCTAAGACCTGTCAGACCGTTTTTTAAGGAAACACCTAATTCCGCTTTTATTCGATGGAAGAGGTTGACTCGCTCAAACCCATTGCGATTTAAATTCTTGTGCTTGGGGACGAAGCAAAACGCAATAAAACCTCTAATCTTAAATCTACTTTGGTTTCAGTGTCCTACACAAGTCTGAGCGGTCCAGAGATATCATCTCTACACCTTATTGCATTTTAAAGGATTTGCTCTGTGACATGGAATATATTTATGGACCGTATAAAACATTTATATAAAATGTTTGTGCCACCGGGAAGTACTGAGATGCATAATTCTCAAACTTAAAAAAATGAAAACACCCAAGTATACAGTAAAGGTCTAAGGGGGAATCCTATGAAATGGAAAATTGTTTCTCTTTTCATAGACAGTGGTGCCAATCCAATATTTTTGTTTGAGTCATTGGTTAGTACTAGTGCAAATCCAACAACATGATGCACAGGAAGCTGGGCTGTCTCTAAGCAGCATATGGAATGATGACGAAAAATACTTCTTGTTTTCACCTCAGAAATCGGTCTGAAATCACTGTGCTAATTGATTTCCCAGCATAGAGACGATATCTGGGAGCAGACTATGCTGCACCTGGCACCCTTTTCCACCTCGTGTTTTTCCACCATGAAAATCCTGTAATAAATTTAGCAAAGAAAAAGATTCTCTCAACATAATTAGGACTTTTGTGGGCTTTATTGATGCCCGCTGTGAGGATATTTCCTACGGGTATTCATTCAAACCTCACACATCTGTGGTACGTCAAATGTAAATCGTCTTTCCAAAAGCACACAAACTGTACGCACGATGACAGTTTCTACAGTAAAAAAGTACTCTATACATCTGCTTGATGGAAAGTACAGATATACAGAATACAGAGTTATTCCTACTGCACAATCTTCCTACCATATAATATCCTCGCTGATAATCACCAAATTTACATTACAAACACCTAGCAGATTCTTTTATCCAGAGAGACTACAAAAGTGGAGAGCATCAGTGCTAATCTCAGTAACACAAGTGTGATATCACCAACAGGGCACAAAAGCCCAGCTATAGCCATTATATAAAATTACATACTATTATCCCAAAAGGAAATCCAACACTTAAGAAAGGATAGTTAAAGAGAGTCAGGGGTCAAATTATTACACAACAGTAACAGGATGGCAACCGTATTGTTTATTTATAATCTTATATGTTCTGTGACTCAGTCATTCAATTGACTCAGTCATAAAGAAAGGCTTTGCAAAGTAATGTACATACTGACTCTCTGGGCTCTCCTTGGTTAATCTCTCTGGGACAGTCTCTGGTTAATGAATATTAGAACGAGCTCTTCTCTTGGTCACTACTGTAACCTCAAGTTTACCAACACCATGGGTTGTTAACAGGCTCCAACAAGCACACATTCACACCATCTCTCAACGCCGAAGGGTTGGACTCTTGGACACTCCTGTTCTCTCCCTCCCTCACACACACAGACACACAAACGCCACACACACACACACAGACGCACGCACGCACACATACATGCAGTCTCTCCATCACGTATACTCATATACACAGTCACACACAAACACACACACATTCACCCTTCGCTGAACCCCAGAGAGTCGAAGACAGCGGGCAGTGCCAAGGTGAGCAGCAGTGCAATGCTCATAACAGATAACAGAACGTAGGAACAACAAAAGAAGAAGAGGATAGGTGTGAAGAACCAGAACCGGGTGAGGAAGAGCACGGGAAGCACAACAAGACACCTGAAAGGAAATTTCTGCAGGAAAGAGGTGTTTCATTTCAACGTGGTTGAGTGCTTTGAGGGTCTGGGGTGTCAGGTACGTGTGATGAGCTCATCTGGGGGCCGGGGCTCAGAGAAGCAGCCAGACTGCCTCTCGCACAGCTAAACAGTCTGGATTCGTCTGGCTGGCTCGATTTCGGCCGCCCCCAGGACCATAAAACTGCATTCATTGAGCATGACCAAAACAGAAGCGTCTGGGTCAGCTGAACACGCAGCAAAGACGGGCTGCAGCGGAGGAAACTCATGCATGCTAGTAGAAAAAGGCACATTTTTACAGAGCACGAGGTCTGAAAACTGAACTAACCAAAATTCTTTGTACCGTCTTTGTTCTGCAACAGTGTCATATTACAGCCTACCCCGCTCGCTATAATGGAGATGCTGTATCTTCTTTTTATAATGCACATGATTTATTGGCTCATCCAATGCCCCTATCCAGGAGCAGTAACTAGTACCTCATACCTTCCACACTCTCTGACCCTGGTACAATGAACTGCTTCCAGTTAGCCAATGCCATAAATATCCAGCCGTCATGCTGATTAAATGCACAAGGCCAAGACGGGGCACGTGACCAGAGTCATACCCCTGTATCCAATAGCTACATATAGCAGCTGGAATTTAACAGCAATGCCCAATATATCCGCTTCCAAAGGCATTTTGCATAGTTAAGGTGGCTTTTATTTTTGGATTTGTACAATTTAAAATGTCTGTTTAGACTGACTAGCTCACATTGCGTACAATCAGCTAAAATGTTGACAAGCAAAGACAGAAGCTAATGCTATTTTACTGAAGCATGGTTGGGAACAAGCCCAGAAGGACATGGAGGAGATGTTTCCCCTAGTCCCAGGTTACCTTTAGTCTCAACTACCATCTCTCGTGGTTTTGATAATATATTTTCTCCCACAGCATTCTCTTACCGTTTGAATTTTGAATCACTGATACCGATAACATTTCCTTCTAGCAGCAATTAGCTCCAACAACCAGGTCAATGCTCAAAAGTTCCATGTTAAGACCCTACTTTCCCTAGGAGGTATAAATAATACATGCAATTATCTTTCCCACACGTGTGTGGCCAGCCTTGCAAAATCACACCAGGTACGCCTGCATTTACCCCTGTACTCCTGCATTGTCCAACCGATTTTCATGGTCTCACATTTGAGCCCCTCCAAAAATACACAAGCATTCAAGCTGAACTGCAAAATTTAGCCCCTGCTTGCCACATATTTAGCGTTCACTAAATACAGACACATCCATATGCAACACCAACTTGAAGAGATGGGCTGCTGTTTGCTTGTATTATCCAAAACCAGTAAGATACATTTACCCACGAATGGCCCAGTGCTTGCTAATGACGAGCAAAAGTGACCAAAATGACCGAAAATATAGGCAAAGGTAGCAATGAAAGTGTCCAGTAGAGGCCAGGGGGTGGTGACGCTGGGCGTAATCAAGTAAATTGCTTCAGCATAGAACATGCTTTGCTACAATTTAATGCTGTAGTACAGTACTACCGGTCCTCCTAGCAATTTATGTTAAATGAGTCAATTGAGTCCCAATTATGAGTTTGATAAATCATGACTGTCCTTCACAGCAGCAATAAAAAATACATATTTACTGATACAGCTTATGTCAGTAGTCAGGAAATCTTAAACTCCAACTACTCACACAATATTCCTACTTTCTTAATTTATACCTGAACTAATAGCAAAAAAATAAAAATAAAAATCAATGGACAAGTTGCACATCATCAGTTCAGTCACTATTTCCCAAGTTTAGGGCCGAGATGTAATTTCTTCCTACACATTGCCTCATCCTCTTACAGTATCATTTTGTGCGTTCGGCTTTAATACTCAAAGAGTGTGTGGGATGGCACAGCTGTCAAATCCGGCCTCGAGAAAGATCAGATGCAACATGGCCGTTCCCTCATTCGCACGCGTCCTGAATCAAGCCGATGGCATAAGCCTCAGCGTAGGCTCTGTACCGAGATACAATCTTAAAGAGTTCTGAGAAGAAAAGGGAGGATGCAAACTGCAACACAGGAGAGATGGAGAGGGGGAAGGGAGAGCGAAAGTACTTGAAGAAAAATGCAGTGCAGCATATTACCCGACATTCACTTGAAGCTGACAAGCAGAACCTGTCACAGTAAATTACTTTAGTCATCTTTTACGGGAGAAGACACTTCCGAAATATTTGGCCTCGGTCTCGGGTGTGCTGTAATTATATGGTGTAAAAGAATCAATTGAACAAAGTCTAAATTTGAGGCCAGAATCACATTTCCTACAATAATACCAGTCTTTCTCTTTAGGTGATATAATTCTAGCCTTTGAGCAATTAGTTATACGATTGAACAAAATTTTCATTTCAAGAATGCTCATTATATGGATAGATATGGGAACTGTTTTACAAATAGTGGAACCATGTAACTGAATGGAAATTATGGCATATGGAGCAGCAACCAGTTCGAAAGGTTGTCTGGAAATAAGATTTTGAAACAGTTGGCAGGCGAAACAAAGTCATACATGCTTTGGATGGTATACTAAGCTCAAGTGGTCGGTCTCTTTCCTCCGAGATGAATATAATTTCAGATTTCCTTCAGGTATAGTTGAGAGAGAGGTTGTGACAACCCCACCCCTTACTTGAAGAACAAAACACTGGTTACAATGGCGATGACCTTTATAGTCTGCTTGTATCCTATGATTTCCCCGCCACACCATATTTGCTCACTTTCATGTAATGATTAAATACACGGATCCATAACCACACATTGCCTGTCATTTGAAGTCAGACCAGCGCACACAGCATGCAGCACAGCATCTGTGGAGCAGACAACATTCTCCTGACCACAGCGAGAAAGTCCATGGGTTCAATGTCACGATATAGCACACTGTAAGGGCCTACTGTGGTAAAATATTACACAAACCAGTTATGGCCAAATGATCCACTAGATTTGGAAACGTTTGTACATATGCATGGCAGGGAACATCCATCTTAAAATAACTGCCCAACATGATTTACATATGGAGCCTACATTATGTACGTGAAGGCGCAATGCAAAAAATGAGCAACAAGTGTGTCTGCGTTGAATAAAACACCTGGGCGGGGGCTGTCCAGTCAAGGGGAACAGCCGCCGATGTGACGTAACCCAGAAGATCTTCTCCCGGATAATTCTCGTGATGAATGACGCTGAAAGACTGCTTTTTTTCCCCAGCTTAGCATTAAAACCCAGCTGCGCCGCCGCTCTCAATGACGCGCGAAACGGGTCTTGGGTTCGACTTCTGAGGGCCGGAGCGCGGAATCCGTCAAGGTCCTTCTGACAAACGGCACTTTCGGAGCCTCGCCAAAGAATTATTCGAGAGCTCTGAAAGATCGCTCGGACCGCAATTAGCCAGCGAGCGGATTAGCAAGCGAGCGGACTGAGAGGAGCGCAGCTGCCGACAGGGCGAGCCGGAGACCAGCTCCTCGCGCCACCTCCTCTCCCAGGCACCTTATGAATCACAGCCTCGTAAATATATTAACAGCCAGGTAAAAAAAAAAGGGGAACGCTCCATCAAGCGACTGGAGAATGCTAATCGATGCACACCTTACGCCCCGATCACACGGAACCCAAGCTGCGCTGCCTGTGTTGGGAGAAGGAAAGGCTGTGCAAGAGCTTGAGCATAGCACAGGCAGGGGCCGGGCGGGAGAGTTCTGGAGATGGCTGGATGTCCTAGTGAACACTCGCAGCCGCTAGGAGGTAGCAAACGGGGTGGGGGGGGAGGTACTCTATCAAAACGCAACTAATACAGCTTGCCACCCCCTTCCTTTTCGCTCCAACTTTAGATTTATTGAGAGCGACTCCAGATCAGACCGATTTGAGGAGGAGGAGGAGGAGGAGGAGGAGGAGGAGGGGGTGCCGCGCGGAGGGCTGTTTGTTCTCATTCCGCTTCTGGTGAGAAACAAGCTGAAGAGAAGAGGCCCAACACATCGGTCAGAAGCGCAAATATGCATCAGGCTACGCAGATGTTTAACTCCAATTACAAAAATGTCAGCCCCGCAGCCGAAACATACCAAACTTAGTGTTCTCTACCCTGTCCCCCCGCCTTTAAAATATAACCAGTCGTTTGGCTGTTAATAAACAAAGCCCATATTCCCCGAGCTGATCGAACGCAGACCGCACTAATTCCACTCAGCAGCGTGCAATCAAACCTTAATTACATTTTAATCACTTCAGCTACGCACATAATGAGGGTCTATAGCTCCTACAGGAAGGCCAATAGTGGAAGGATATTGACGACGAATTACAAATAGTTGGGTGCATGTTGTGCGCAGACCAGCAGAAGCAACAGTGCAGCAACGCAGTCAGCTGCGCAGAGGCTGGGGAGGATGGGTCTGGATTACTGATGAGCTCTATCTCAGCAGTGAGCGGGAGCGCTGGGACGGGGTGGTGGGGGTGGCGGTTTGACGAGCCCTGCTCACTTGCCCCAGCTCATGGCCACTCTGGACGTGAAGCCTGGCTCGGGCACCAGCTGTCTCTTCCATCACAGCTCTTACGCAGCACATCCACCAGAGCGGCTTCTTCCACGACCTGCTGCGGCCAGGGCCCTTCCCAGCATGCAGCGGGAGGGGTGTGTGCGTGTGTGCAGCAGGGGGGAGGGGCTCTCCTCGTGGTAATCCGAGGGAGAACCCAGCCGAAGCTGCTTTCACTGCCTGTCGGTGAAGCTAAAGACCTTGAGGTGGAGGGAGTTATGTAAAGTCAGTATGCACATGCAGATTAGTGCAATGCCATTGGTAAAGCCCCACCCAATTCCACAGACTACATTATAATAATTTAATAAAAAAATAAAAAAACAAGGTTATAGAATTCATTCACCCACCATCTCAGTAAGACAGCCACACAGACAAAGGGAGCTACAATTGTGTGTGCTGCTTTGTTTATTTCTGTTTTACTCTTGGTTACGTGGACTGTCACTTTAAGGAAAGGCTAGATAGAGAGTAATACTGTAAGAGGAGAGAGAGAGAGAGACAGAGAGAGAGAGAGAGAGAGAGAGAGAGAGAGAGAGAGAGAATGGATGTAGAGCAGGCAAGAGAGAAGGAAATATAAAAATCAGAGTGGGCAAAAGAAAGCAGCAGAGATGAAAAGAGAAAGAGGAGGAAAATTAACAAGTGAGAGAAAGAAAGGAAGGGGAATGAAAGTGGCAAAGAGAAGATGGCACAGCTGAGCAAAGAGAATACAGAGAAAGATTTTGAAGAGAGGGAGGGAGGAGAGAGAGAGGGGGAGAGGGAGAGACAGCACTCGAAGAAAAATGCAGGGGCAATTTTTGTGCAATAAAATCCTCCAAATTCAATACCCAGTAAAGCCCTCTAGAGTTAGGATTGAACACTGCATGCAGGGGGGCATTTTTTGGGATAGCAACATCTGTCAGGAACATTGTACTGACTTCACATCCCTGCTTATAGGGGCGCCTTCGCGTTAATCCACCGCATGCTCTAGAGTGTTAAATTAAGAGTGTCTGAAAATGACAGGCTTTCACACAATATCGCACTCCCCTGTTATTAGGGCAAGCTTGCACTGAACCTGCCATTTTATGGAGGGGGGGAGGGGGGGGCAAATTAGCATCAGTGTTTCTGTAAGAAAAAATTACAGGGATTCCTTTCTTAGAGTAACGCTGTTCCCATAATTGTGTTAATATGGTGCATCAATTATGACAAGAAAGCGATGGAGTCTTGCTCTGAAAACTGCCGCCTTTATTCTTTGTTTTCAAAAAACGTTGGGTAAAAGAAAGGCAGAATATACTGTACGGTAGACAGGTTTCATTGCATTGCACACAGACCTGGATATTAAAGAGCAGCCATTGTGAAGGAAACACTTCCTAACACAAGCAGAGTGATCACACAGGGAGGTGCCTGACCGCTGATCCCTAGCTTGCAGGTACGCCAGTACTCTTCAGTTTGGGCAGCCGTTTGCACAGCCATTTCTCCCTCTGTAACAGCTTTCACATATTGAAGACATAAAATAGAGGTGTATAGACACCATATTTCAGCCTCGTCTAATTATGCACAGCGTGAGTACGATACAAGGCTGAGCATCAAAAGAGCCGAGTCTCAGGAGAATGCACACGTCTTATCTCTTTGCTGATTAAGGAAAAGGCTCTTTCTTGGCAGATGAGAGTCAGTATGATAGTTTGCACGCTGCAGTACTGACAGGATTCTTTTCCCAGACCACACCCGTCTCCCAGCCCGAGCCACAGGAGGCTATGTGCACGGGGACGCGAAGAGAGCGGCTAAAGACAGCCAGCATTGCCAGGAGTACGCGGACGACAAGCGGCACAGAACTGCAGACCCATCACACCGGGATGTTTTCACACAGAAAAGCCTCACAATTCCAAGAGTGACAGTTGGTCTCAGACAATCGAGCTCTGATCAACACCCTGAAAAGGATGCACAGTGGGTCGATAAACCAGCTGCTCAAAATGCAATTTCCGTTATTCACTATTGTAGGTATATAATTGCAGCTAGCACTTACAGGAACTGCTAGATTCATGTTTTATATTTCCTTCTTGTTTGATAAATGACACTTTCTCAAAACCCATGGTAGCGAAAAAGGAAAAACAGAACTTTTCATTTCTACGACTGGCTGATTTTTATTAGATTGGCCCACGCAACTTGGTTTGAGCTCACAAAAGAGAGAAATTCCAAGAATTTCCTGCAGCTAATAATGTGTACACCTAGAAAAAGGCCTCGTGGCCTTTGCAGAGGTTGCTAATCCGATTGATGTCTCCAATACAAATATGTTATTTTACCCTCGCAAGTGGGTTTAAAAAAAATAATAATTTCGGGAACATGCTGCACATGCTACAAACCCAAAGAAAGCTTGTTGTGGGACATCACCGATGTGTATGTTATGGTGTGGCAATGCGCTGTTTTATGTCCTTATACAGTATATCATTGATAATATTCAAACAGTAAGTAATCCCTGATCACTGCAGAGACCCATTAAAGGGATCGATGGCTCCTACTCTCATAGTATGTCTCTGCCTGGAAATAATCTCCAAAGCACTCTAAAAATAACAAATCAGACTGGAGATCTTTCGGTCTTTGAAATATAGATGAGTAAAAAAAATGGGCCTTTCAATATTCCTGGACCCAATTAATTGATTTGTGAGATACGGGGTCTCTGTTAGAAAGCATCAAAACACAGCGCCCCAGGGGCTTCCGAGCCACTCAGCTGGGAGAAGCACTCATGGCCAGGGCAGACTGGGTCCTCTGAGGTTCAAGCCTGGTCTATGTCACCAGGAGGTCACAGTGGTGGGATATAACGGACTGTGTCCTGCTAGGAGCCGAGTCCAGGGAGGCTTGGGTTACGCTGCACTGGCTCCTAGCAGTGATGTGGCAGGTACACGGAGGCTAGCAGTGATGTGGCAGGTACACAGAGGCTAGCAGCGATGTGGCAGGTACACAGAGGCTAGCAGCGATGTGGCAGGTACACCGAGGCTAGCAGCGATGTGGCAGGTACACAGAGGCTAGCAGCGATGTGGCAGGTACACAGAGGCTAGCAGCGATGTGGCAGGTACACAGAGGCCAGCAGCTATCCTCAATAATAGCTAACGTTCCTGTAGTGGCGTGTGGACTACAGTGGAGGAGAGCACATGTTACTGCTACTGGTGCTACTGGTGCATAAGTGTGGAGGCACAGCAGTTCTCTGGAAGGAACGATGGGAAACTGCACGCTAAAAATAATAAATAACAAGTCCAAGTACGTAATAAAAAATAAAATAACAACAATAATCCAAGTAATCCATTCAAATGAGCGGCGTACACGGGAGGCGAGAAAAAAAGAAAAAAGAAAAAAGAAAAGCTGGAAACAGCCGGGCGCTATCACACGGCTGCCAGAACGGAAGGGAAATTAAGCTCCTCAGCAAATTTACTCCATCAGCGAAAGGTTTAGTGCCTGAGATGGCCATTATCCGTGGGTCTCCTGAATCAGCTAGGGCTGCGCTGGGGGCGAGGTGGGGGGGGGGCGGTGTCTGTGGATCACTTCTAGGCACCCTGCAAGCGAGGGTGGGGTCTGAACGGTGTCCAGGGCCTCCCCGGGGAGCAGGGTGTGGTGCAGACAATCACAGCAGTAAAAGAGAACGGCACTTTTAATCAGCTCAGAAACAAAGTGCGCACACACCGCCCAGCGCCAGGCACGCTTGCCCTAAATAATTCACAGGCAGAAAAAAAAAAAAATTTTAAAAAAAAGGGCGGGTTTTTATGTAGAAATGATCAGCATTTTCCTCCGGCTCCTGATGGCGACATGACTTCGCAAATCTCGCACCATTTCCTCGCACCGCTGGCTAAAGCTGCAATACAGCTGGGTTTCACATAAATATTTCACGCGCTCTCCAGAAAAAAAGAACAAACATGAAAAAAAAAACAGCTATTCCACTGTTCGACATTAAACCGTGCAGGCTTCCGGAACAGTCTCCTGTGTCATCGAGTTCCTCCCATTTCACTGTACAAATCTAACACCGGACAGTGACCTGCAGAACAACTCAACTCGCACTTCCGGTCCAAGCGGAGTGCTGAATCAGTGGAAATCAACACTCGGTAAATACGCTGGAGCTCGGATTACATTTCCACATTGACCCAACTGGCCTGTCTCAAATTGCACCCCTACAGCTGACAGCAGCCTTTTCAGTTTTACAAAACCAATGGCTGAATCCCCAGGGTCTGATCTGACCATTGCTCAATCAGTCTTTGGATAAAATGCAATACCTTCCACATTAAAATCACAATGTGTCAGATTTTGAATTTTGAACACGCAATAGGGATTGAGTAATATATTCCTTTTAATTCAGTCCTTCTGAAGGCTTTCCAGGAATGCCAATACACAATCAGAAATAACAATGTGAAAGCAGGCTCTGCATCTTGCTTTGACACAATCACACCATCACAGTAAATAAAAACGTCATAACAGCTGTCAGGGAAATGAATGTTGCAGGGAGTTTAATCTCAACACATGATGGAAGACTAACCTCCAACACTGCCTGAAAAACTAAATTATGTTAAGTTGTGCTTTGAAGTCACTTGCTTACTTCTCAATTTTATTTAAGAACATAAAGCACCCAAGTTTAAAAATACAGTTCTAGGGATTGTATTAAACATTTTTTTGGTGTGTGTGTGTGTGTGTGCATGTGTGGATTCAGCAATGCCTTTGCTTAAAGTTATACAAATATGTTTTTTATTCCACATTTTTCAAACGGCTAGAAGTGTATGACTGAAAGCATCAATCACAGAAACAGAGTGTTCTTCTCGTGCCCAGGAACGAGACATTGAACAAGAGTCAAAATAAATAAATGCCTTGAGCTGAACCAGCCGGGGGAGGGCTGAGGTGTAATACGGAACAAATGTGTCTTAGGTAAGGGCTGGAGCCACAATTTACCATCCTTATTCAGCGCTGCCACGCATAAATCTTAAGACTTCTTAAGTTTTCCATGGACACAACTGAGATGGGCAGAACAAATGAATTCCACGCTGTTAGGAATTACTTTCAAGTTAAGAAGTTAAAGGCCGCTCCTGAATTCATAACATTTAAAGCAATGGGCAGGGTTCAGCAAACTAGTGTTCCAGAGAAATGCAATTTGCTTTGTATTGGTTTTCTGTCACCTGTGGTGAGTTTATGAGTGGCGGACAGAAGGCGGATGCAGCATTAGTCCCCGAACGCTTCTGTAGCAGACATCATCTGGAACTTTCTTTGCGTAGGAATCTGGGTGTCCACAGTGCTCTGCGTTACGCAACATTCAGTGTTTGATTTAGGGCTGCGCTTTTGATGTGTCCCCCATATGTGTGAAAAGCAGAAATAATGATGGAGAAACAGAGAACGGAGGTTCAAAAAGACAGAGTGAGCCCCACTGGATCCTCTCCACAGCCTAGGCTGAACACCTCCAAAAAGAATCTTCCCATTTTCCATGGTACAAAAAAAAAACACATGCACGCACACAGCTACACAAAGAATTCTTGTACCTCTGCCCATATTCTCAGCACCTGAACTCCAAATGTGATCCAAATGTGATGATCCAAATGTGAACACTACCCTAGAATCTGGGCAAAACACACTACTCAGAGACTGCTCAGAAAGGAAAATGATTCATAACATCATTAAAGAAATGGCTTCTTTGATTTAACATTAAAAGCAGAGCGCAAAGCCAGCTCTCAACAGTTCTCAATCCAGCTGGAGATGGGAGATATTGACTTTTATAAACACTTTCATGTCAGGCAGTCCGGTTTTATTTGCAGTTACTGCGAGATGTATGCAACAACAGATCATAAAACATCTGGAACATCACATTTACCAACAATCAGTTGACAGTGCACCAGCCACTCTTCCCGCAACACCAAGACCAGTAGCATTTAAATAACGTGAGCTGCAGCCAGTTCAGATTATGCTCTGGTGTCTACAAACATGAACAGCATTTAGCCAATGTTTGACAATAAATGACTCCACGGTGGAAAGAATGCCACACAAAACATTGGTCTTGATAGGACACTAGACTGAGCATCAGTTCTGACAGGAAGCAAAGAATGAGAAGAGACTGCATTGCTTTAAAAGGTTCAGCGTTCCACTGAGCTCCGACAAGTACAGAATGTTCATAAAAAATGCATCACAGCTTGGTAAAAATTCATCTGATCCCCATTCCACCTGTAATCAATGCTGAACAGAAAAACTATACCTGCACAATTCTTTTTTTTAATTTCGTATTTCAGGGCACGATATTAATATTAATGTCTCTAATTATCTACATTTTTCAGGACACTGCAGAGTGAGAGATTTCAATGGAATATTATAACATTATTCAGCCAAAAAGACACATGGAAGATGTTGACTGATCCCTTGAAATGATTACCGTTTGTTATCGTTCTCCGACAACAGTTCCAATTTTATCTCTCGATTGATTTCCTCAGAAAGATTTGTTTGCGCAGTATGGAATATGAGCAGTCTCACAGAGCGTCTGTGCATTGGGCTCCCCAGGGCTTTCATCAATTGTTAGCGATGATGCTGGCAGAGAAAGTGATACTTCTTTATGAAATCTGTCCAAAAAGCCGATTTTCTGAAATAGTGTCCACATATGTTCCTGCTTCTGCTCTTTTTTTTTGGGGGGGGGGGGGGGAGCAAGGGAAGTGAATTTCAGGCAATTATATGCCAATGGGCTGCGGTAATGAATTTCAGGTTTCTAGGATTTTAACAGCAAGGAAAGAATAATACCTTCAATTCAGTACCCCTCTGTGCCCACTGGAGCAAAGCAGCTAGGCTATATAGCACAGCAATCCAAATCCAGCAAACATGACATTTAGCCTACGTGAAGTCAATATTAAAACTGTTCCATTACCATCCAGGCTCCACAAAGGGTAGACTTCCTCTTCATTGAGAAAGAGGTTCAAGCATAAACAGAAAACACCATACATTAGTCAACAGACCCATTTGTGACACCCTACTGGATTTGGGGCGGCGAAAAGGTAAAACGGGGAGTGGGGTGGGGTGGGGGGGACGGGGGGTGGGAGCAGCCAGACCATATGTACTCCTCCATTTCTCCACATGGTGCAGCATTAAAGTGCTCCTAATGCATTTGGAGAGGAGAGCAGAACAGGGCAGGGCAGATGGCGTAACCTTCACAGAAGAGAGCAACTTATGGGCACCTTAACAGCACAATCAGAAAATGAGTCTTTAAATCGGTGGGCACCCAGCTAGCGAGAGCGGAAACGGATATCTGAGTGTATGGGAAGAGACAGTTTGGAGATACAGGCCATGGTATGGAAGCAAATCAGATAATGGATGCCCACTCAAAAGGCAATCCGATTATCATTCTGAAAGGGTGCGCGACTCCGTCCGTCTACAAAAAAATGTTATCCGTATTATTTATGGTGTGCCTCAACCAAAGGTGACACTTATTAAAAAATATGGACCGTATGCTAGGCCAAGATTAAAGTGACATAAAAATGAATGGAGTTCAACAATCTATCAGCAAAAAAAAAAAATTAAATACAAAAATCCTAGATGGAGCTTTCCTTGCTGGGAATGAAAATGCTACGTCACATTATTTTTAAGCATCTTTGAAACAACACAAATAGCCAAGAATAGATTGTCTCCCACCCCTGTGAAGGTCTATGTTGAAAGTTGATGCACGTGGCCTGTGTCTGAATGACTGACATTTTCAGACACTGACTGTACGTGTTCTCTCGCAATACCAATGCCTTTCCAAAGGTTGGATCAATTTGTTTACTAATGCTGCAGCACACCAGGTCCCCCCCCCACCCCTCTCCCCCCCTCTCCTGGGGAGCGGGCGGTGGCGTGATTTGCACCCGTTTGCGGCAGCGGCACTGTAAAGTTAATTAACTGCCTTGTGGAATCGGCAGGCCGGTGACAGCTCGGGCGCTGGCCATCTCCTGTTACCCAGCCTTTAACAGTGATGAATTAGCCCCAGCCCTTCCCCCCCGCTCTCCCTCATCATCGCGGGCCGGGCTGGGGGGAGAGCGAGCGCCCGTCCTCCCTGTCGACGCATCGCGCTTCGCGCAGGAAGAGGACGGGCAGGCGCCGCTGACAGCAGTGGACGTATTTGCAGCTGACGCTCACCGTTTCCCTGAAATAACACCCAGGCTCACAGCACTGTGTCATTAGTGGACACGCACAACCTTCATGAGGATTATTTTTCAGTCCCTTGTAATTCCTGGTTGGCATCTACATAACAGAAGGAATTTATCTTACGTATATTTTTAAAATTTAAATAAAAGCTAAAAAAAAAGTGACAATCACAAGGGCCAAAATAAGAATCTATCATCTCGGAATAATGTACTGCCATTTTGAATTTTGATGCACAAATATGGCTAGATAAACTATA
The DNA here is from genome assembly GCF_013347855.1 of Anguilla anguilla. Lineage (NCBI taxonomy): Eukaryota > Metazoa > Chordata > Actinopteri > Anguilliformes > Anguillidae > Anguilla > Anguilla anguilla. The sequence continues at coordinate 29,657,729 of NC_049213.1, read as the reverse complement.
TATAAAAACTGAACCTGGGAGAGTTTTATCTATAAAGAGTTCTATAATCAGCCCATGCTACATCTCAGCAACACTGATAGAAAAATAAATTACAGATAACAGGGAAAATGTACTCAGGACAGCACAACGTGATACCCCAGTACACTCACTCATGATATCTGGGAAGACAGGATACACTTTAAGACCCACAAATATAGATTACATAACCATACATATACATATCTGTACGCATAATAATGTAGGCCTACATGCATGCACATGTATGTATGCATGTATGTATGTATGCATACCAATGTATAAATACACATATACATTGTATTTTGGATAAATGTATACCTAAGCTATGATCCTTTTAAAATCATCATCTGAACCGGAAACATTCAGCTTCCACTATGACAGTGCCACAGCAGGATGAAATAGTCGTGTGAGTACAGACCCATAGCGTGGTGCTACATGGCTTAGCTAAGAGAGGCTGGCGGTGAGCTCTGTAAATCAAAGAGCGAACACTCCAGGTAGCTCCTCTCTTATGTCCGCCATTTTCTGCACTTAACCCGCGTTCCCTGCAATCTCCTGGTTATAAACTTCTCTGACATGTTTTGCTCTCAGCTCTTGAGCCCAGGAGACGGCTACAATTCCCTTTATGCGCGGCCTTGGCCGACAATCTCAGCCAGCACGGCCAGCTCGGTATCAAACCCTTAGCATAAACGCTCAAAGCCCGCGCTTGCTTATCCCGCACCACCCCCGTCCTCCCATTACGAGGCTGTGGCTCGGCCCTGAATCCATCGCGCGCTCCATTTTTTTCTGTGAGCCACAGAAAATGCTTTTATGGTTCAGCCTGGTAATTTGGTCCTTTGACCATCTGATCTGGTGTAAATATAAAATGACTCTTTTAGGCAGTGTAGCAGAACTCCCTTGAGGGCATGAAAAATTTAAATTATCTGAAGCCATTTTAGCAAAAAAAAAAAAAGGTTTTGTTTATACAACAAACACTGCCTGAAACAAAGACATAGAAATGCAGGCCTACATAATTTAGTAGGAGTGACACAAATTAATATGAAATGTCTGCCACACACTATGAAAGAACATATTAACCAGACCTGGATTTACATTTCTTTTCTTCTCTGTACTGTGTCACAGAAGCAGAGGAACACACAGGCTGCAAAGACACACCACAAAGGCAACCATTGCAATGGGGGGAATTACCATTCTTCTCCTCGTAATGAAATGCACCGGCAACACTATACAGCAAAGCCGCCCAGAAATGTGGCCGCCCAGAAATGTGGCGTGTCACAGTTCAAAATAATCACTGAGGGAAGCAAACACTTCAACTTTTCATCTGCAATGCCATGCAGAAAATCTAATTGGATCTTAATTAGGAGCAGAGAAGTCCCTCCCTTTCAGGCAAAGGATGACTGTGGATTCATTAGTGTGCCGCCATACACGCAAAGAAAGAAAAACAAAGGCAGGGCAATCATTTAAATCACGATTTCCGCTAATACTAGCTAATGTCAATAGCACAGTATTCTTGAGAAAGCTATGCAAAAGGGAAAAATATAGCTTGTCAATGTCAATGGTAGGGAGCTGTTCACTGCGTCAACATCCCCTTCCCCATCACTACGCATTACTCAGGGCGATGGGCTTGCCCTCACAGGTGAGTCTCCAACATGAAAGGGCCCTCAGATAGAGGCAGAAGAAAAAACACTTTCTTTTCAAAAGACAAGAGTTTCAGGCAACTCTTTCTGTCATCTTTTCGACAAAAGGGAACCATTTCACTTAAAGAGGAACCCACACCAGAATCCTAAAAAATAAGAGAATTTAAATAAACATCCATCTTCAGCTAAAATACATGACAAAAAGAAAACTTTAAAACCTCTCTGTATAATGAAACTTCAGAACTAAAGTTTGAAAAATAATCACTTGAAAAAGTCAACGTTACTGAATAATGGCATCGTTTTTGCTGAAAACAATTCTCTCTGGCAGAAAATCCCTGCCTACCCAGTCGTAGTCAGGTGATTGATGTGTAGTGAATAGCCAATCAGACTTTATTAAACAGACTGTCCACTGTTTGTCTAGGCAATCTCAGTATTCCACCAAATTCATTTAATGTGACCGTGATGTGTTTGCCTAAAGTCATCATTAGTAGGCAGAACATTGCACACTTTACAACTGGTGAATTAAGAGACAAAAACACAAAGGGAAGTACTTTTTTCCACACTTCCACACCAGGAATTCAGTACAATTAGAACAATTAAATGCAGATGTTTTTAAAAGGCTAGAAAACATGTTCTTTTTACTATCGCAGTAACTAAAGTTCACTCAGTGAACAAATGACACCAATAAGGCTAGACAAAAAAAGTACAAATGAAAATCTTTTTCTGTAAATGAGGGAAACAGGAATCATTTGGTTATGTATGAAAACTCCTTGCTGGTTTAACTGTGTGTTTAATTGTGGATTTGGACTTGCCAGCACAAAATGGACTCTACACACGATTCCCCTCATCTTCATGCTTAGATTTTCCAGATGGGCTTCAGTCAGACGGTATTTTCGCTCACAAACAATCCCTGTAATTTGTGGCGAGCTTTCATGAGAGAATCAGGCAAATTCATGATCGTTTCGCTGGCTTGTTCTGATGTGTGAATGGAAAGGATGAAATGCAGCTTGGAGTACCTTTGAATTGGACTTGTTCATTTGAAAACCTCGAACGTCACTCACATGCCTATTCCAAGCTCAAAATGAGGAAATGAACCTTTTGTTGATAATAGAGATCCTAAAGTGGGCAGTATAAAAATAGAAAAATTCAATATATAGGGTATATTTCCCTCATAATTCATTCAGCGATATCTACAAATATTATTCAAGGGGATTAAGCCATTTTTCCCGGGATTTTTGCTCCTTGCTCTCCCTGGCCATCGGACACAGCTCTATTTCACTAGTGAATAAAAGATACAGAAAACCATAGGCAAAGTTGCAGTTTATCACAAAAGAAATTATAAAAAAAATTAAAATCACACACGGACGCAAAGGCCAAATTGACGATAGGAGGAGAAAGGCAATTGGTGATGGCTTCCAGTAGTATGAGCTCTGCTAGACAGCACTGCAGAACAGCAGGGCAAAGAGTTTGATGGCTGCTTGGTGAAACACCTGTCTGGGCTAAAGCAGAAGCGCTGGTGACAGATGGTGTCTGTCACAGTGATTATCCGTCCCCCTGCCCTCACCTGTATTACACCCCTCATCAATTACTGGAGCTTAGCAGGGCTGTGGTGAGCTTCAGACGCATCAAACGCCCCAGAATTATGCAGAGAACCACCAGAAGACAATATAGTCCCTCCTTTATTAAGTCCACATATTGAATCACAACAGCATGAATATACAATTTACAGTTGCAGTTTCATGAATATAATGAACGGCAAAATGCTGTTTTTTTCCCCCGTAAATCACACAACGGCATTCCATAACAACAGTATCCTTTATGCTCTGTGTGATGCTTTTCCTGAAGAGAGGGCTGTTACGCAATGATACACTATCAGCTTCTTATTTCCCTGCGATTACGATGGATTTCACAGATTATGAGACAGGCCACACTGGTAATTTCGAAGCTTTATTATTTCACTGTGCAGTGCGTGCTATTAGTAGAGAAACAGCTACACATGAAAGCTACCAAAGAATCCAGAATAAAATGGTCTTCATTATTTTAACTACTTTAGTTGCCCAAAACAACTAAAGAAAAATCAACTCCATATGGAAAAATGGTAATTATTTAACTTTTGTAAATTAAAAGCCATTACATTACAATGAATGACCTACATCATCTGGTCACCCAGCACTGCTAATTTGGACGCGGACCTCCAGTTCCCTTCGCTGAGACCACTCCCTTCCTTTCCCGTTTCACTGTTTCTACACACACACGCACATACACACGCACGCAAACAGGCACGCACGCACACACGCATCACCAGGCCGTACCACTCTCCCTAACTGGCCAGAAATTCTGCCCTTTGGTCTTGTCCATGTCTGGGTGTTGCCCCTGAGCCAGTTAAAGTTGGCTGACAGTGTGGAACACCTCAAGGTGCACACCGCGATCACAGGCACTCAGCAGAGGCTTTCTACTCTCGCAGTCTCGGAAAGCTCATTTGAATAAACAAACGAGCCAAGTAACGGCCCTCGTTAAATCTCTGAATCGTTTACTGCTCGGGCGATGGGTCTGGTGCGAGTTTGGTGAATTTGCTGCTGATAGGCCTGATGCTTTCTCTCACAAGCACAGCTGGGAATGGGTGCGGGGTGCAGGGGTGCTGGGGGGGGGGGGGAGGCTTTCAAATTCCCATCAGCCCTTTGAAGGCTGTGCCACAGTGCTCGGTCCCCCCCCCCCTCCCCCCTCCCCCCTCCTCTCCATTTCTTTTCATTTGCATAGAAGCTTTCAGGCCTCAGCTGAGCCTTGAGCCTCTGTAATGAACCAAAACACAAAGCTGAGATGGGTGTGAAAGACACACCGCTCACAGGAAATAAATCTCAAATACAGCGAACAAAAGAGGGAATTACGCACATCACAATAGTTTCTGTAAACAAGAGGACTGACTGTACGGCGGCAGACAAGATCTCTCCGCGGGGAATTGACAGTCTTTTGTCACAAGAAACTGATTTGAATATTCATATCAATAAAGGTGCTATGCATACAGTTCCGTCGCACGACAAAAGGCACCGTCGTGGTGCAGCGATGGCAGCAACACCGCCACCGACTGCAGGGATCGTTTAAGAACCCGATTTACCCCACTGGATGAATTGAGATCGCGACACGGATGCCATTTCAAGAAAGAAAAAAAGTGATTTTTTTTTCTTGCCGTGGAAGCGGAGACGGGAGATTCATGTCAGCTCTCTGTTCTGTGGCAGTTGAATATTTCCAAAGCTGCAAGTCAGGGCTCTTGAGTCAGATGGAAGGAGAGAGATTACAAACGCAATTTGGTATTTAGCAAACGCTCTTATCCAGCGACTTAGTAGTAGTACGGCAGCAGGAGTGAACATTCAACATGGGCAGGGTCAATGATTAACCAATGAGTGCCATGACAAAAAATAATGTGCATTGACCATAAGGAAAAGACTACAGAGCACACGCACACACTCCTAGTACAAAGTAAAAGTCAGAGCAGAGACCCTCCTTATCCCTAAGGCACACTCATACCATCCCCCTGCCTCATTGCTTTCATGGAATGGACTTTGAGTGCAAGACCCCTGACAGAACGGAGGAAGCTATCCGAGGAGAGAGAGAGATAGTGTGAGAGAAAGAGAGAGAGATAGAGCAAGAGAGAGAGAGCGAGAGCGAGAGAGAGCAAGAGAGAGAGAGAGAGAGAGAGAGAGAGAGAGAGAGAAAGAGAGAGAGAGAGAGATGCTATGGAATCTTCAACCTGTCCAATATAATACACTCACGTCTTAATATGATCTTCTGCTCCCAACTGCTGCATGTAGATGAATTCCTAAGACAGGGTCTGCTAGGTCCTTCAGCTCTATATACACACACTAATCGATGACTGCACTCACAGTATGGTTACAAAAGCAGGACAGAAACAAACTAAGCCAGCAAACTAAAGAAACTTCACTGCCAATGACAGACGTAGACCCCAGGGAGCATAAAAACTCTGACAATGACAATAAACCTTTCGATTATAAGTCGGGCCACCAGTTTGTCTCCACCATGTGACCTGCAGGGATTTATACTTGCATGTCAATGGTTATCCTCAAGGGATTCCCATAAGCACTCCAACAGCACAATTAAGGGACTATTCAGACAAATGAGTTTCTAATTGAGACATTTATAAACAATCAGTTGCTCTAATATGGGGAGAGTCAAGAAGGAAAGTGAACATGGATGGAAGTTTAAATGCTGTGAAAAGCATGTCTTTGAGCCATTGGTCCTCACTTCTGGTCCCTGAGAGCCACAGGGTCTACTGGCTTCATTGTTACTCAGCACATAAGTAGCAAAGCAATTGATACATTAAAGCAGTTGACACAGTTGGTTCAGGTCACCTGGTTTCTGGGTCTGAACTGGACACTGATCTTTAGGACAAATAAACAAACCAGCAGACTGTGGGTCTCCAGGACCAGGATTGTATCACTGCAGTAAAAACAAAAATGCATCCATATAAAGCAGGGGTGTCAAATCTCACCTGAAAAAGGCAGGTTTTTGTTTTAGCCCAGCACTTCTTTGAAGACCACGATCAGTTAATTTGTTAAATCATGAATTTATCATTAAAAAACTATTTTGTGCAAGATAAATGTTATATAACTGCTTTCATTTTTAATTTGGGTATTTCCCAGTGCTTTTAGCAAAACCAATCAAGCCTTTGTACAACACTTAAAAATACTGCAGCATGTCCACAGTAGTAAGTAATCAAACTGAGTTTAACATGCATTGCTTGTAAACATCACTGTCAATCATCGTCTATGCTTAATTAGTGGCAATTACTTTATCAATTTAGATCACTGAGGTGGTGAAATTGGGATAATTCTTTGGGAAGGGGCGTGACAGAAAGGCTATTGTGCCCTCTAGCTGGCGGAGGACTGAAGTACCATGCGAAAAAGCAAGGGGTGACAAACTGGTAGCTCTAATTATAAGGAAAGTGGAGTACACAAACACATACTGTAAGAGTAGTATTGAGCAAAACAAAATGCCTTAGTGCTTCATAGATACATATCATACAAAGTGTTTTCTCAAAAATTCAACCATAGCTGAATGAGTTAACCAACAGTGCAAGATGAGATCCGTTTCCAATTCATACTGAATACTTTTGTACTTTTATGACAAAACAATAAACAAACGTGCCAGAAGTGCCCATTCCAGCTAATGCAGAATTTTTCCATTTTTCCAGGCAAACAATAAATTTCAGCACAGATCAATATTTCCATGGGGAAAATGGTTGAAAACCATTGACAAAATTCTTCCATCAAGACAGCAGTATAGAACCCAAAGTAGCAATGTCATGAATTAAAATACTTGAGCCAAACAAAAAAAAGAATAAATTATGTAAACCGTTAAATTTACCCAAAAGATGCAGACTTCCATTGGCGACAGGGATAAGTTCTTCTACACAGTGGTGAAATAAGGTTGCCGGGGTTTTCTGTGACTTCGATAGGCAAGGAAGCATGCCGTCTTCAGTGTGTGACAGAGAAAGAGAGAGAGAAACAGAGAAAGAGAGAGATATGTTCAGCTTACTTTTCACAGGTTATGTTACTGACAACATTTTAGCAGAGGCAGCACAAGTAAATGGAATCCACAGAGTAAAATTACATTTTTATAACACGGACTAAAGGACAAGAAAGTCACCAGGTGTGAATGCACAGCAGCAAACAGAATGCAAGCCAGAATACACAACAGCAAACAGAACGCACTCTAGGGACCTTAAAACTGAAGTCAGGATACAGTAGAGTTCGGTTACGCTCAAAGAACAACATGAGCAACGGGTGCTCCGCAGACACAACGTAATGCCAACACTTAGTGCGCGTAGTCAAGTAAAAGTAACAGTGCTGACACAGCAATCGAAAGGGATAATGCAGGAAGTGTTCCTAATCCCAGGAGAGTGAAGGGCCTGTACTTGCACTTGATGTAAATTACTGTAAAGACCAGCAGCAAAGTCCTCGCCGCACACGGACTACTGAGCTAGCCAGGGCATTAAGCAAAACAAATTTCTCATTATTTTCCAGGGGACCTGCCTCGCATTTCAATGACTTAAAAGCGGGAATGGAACCCGGGGAGCTTTGCCGAATGGCATCACACACAGTAGCGTGGGCAAAGGCCGCTTCACGTGAACAGAGGGATGACGCGGGGATCGAGCAAACAGAGCCGGGGGAAGGTGTGAAATGAAGAAGGGTGTGAGACAGGGGTGAGAGGGGTCAAATCGCCGGCACGGAACAGTAGGTAACAACAGACTAATTAAACCACGCTTCACCGTGCTTTTTGGGCCAGGGCGACGCTACAGAGGCAAACGCAGGGGCCCGGCGGGGCCTGGCAGGGCCGGGCGGGGCCAGTATCCGCTCCCAGAGTCTAATTGCTAAGGAAGAGTGAGTAATGGGAGGATCGGCCACCTGTCACTGAGCCGGCTGCCCTGGAGGATTGATGCTGACTGACTGGCGGACAGGGATAATGCGCTCAGAGGAAGTACGCCCCAGTCGCCTCGCAGCCAGCGCCCCGCGAGGGGAGCAGAACATCGGGAGGGGGTCCAGACGCAAGGTGAGCATGACTGGATGTGCGCACACCCGTCTCGTTCCGCCAAACCCCCTGCCCCTCCTCCCTGCGGAAAACCTCGTCATTTCATTGTACATAGTGGGGACTGCCAATGAAAGAGTGTGTTTTACGTTTAGGCTCCATTTAACATTGCTTATTATCTCGACAAAACACAAATGCACTGCCACTAAATACACACAGATGCCACTAATTACAATAGGTCTGCTTGTTCAGAAATAAAAAAATAAATAAGGGAATGGTTGTTCAGACAAATATATGCTAATACATGGGCATACTCTCAAGATGGCTTCTTCGCAATGTATGAATAACTATCTATAAAGGGCAGAAAAATTGCCCGAGCTAGTATTTTAGGTTCTCAGTATTAAATCCAAACTAGGCGTCAAAAAAACAAAGACAATGCTTATGTGCTGTAAATATGCTACTATGGAGCAAGAATTCCAGCAGAATAGGACTTTAATTAGGCCTACTTAAACTTTCAACTCATAAAACCTTCCTTTCTGCAAATGTTTTGCAGTATTTTTATGTAATAACTTTTTAAAATATAACTTTCGTGCACTGAAATACAATCATTATTTAAATCACCCCTTGATAAACAGTACATAAATCAGCGAGTTTGCGAAGATCTTTTAAATTGGCTCCAGGAAGGGTACAACCGTCCTCCTGCTGGTTGCAACCAGCTCAAATTAATAAAGCTGTCTGCGAGAGTGACTGTGGAGAAGATGACACGTCCTGCATCAGCTATCCCTAGATCTCTTCAAAGAAACCAGCAGAGGCCTCTCTGATCACCCCACCCTCCCCCAGGGACACCTGCAGTCTGAGGAGCCGGATCGCATGGAGCGAGTCAAACAGCATCAGGATAAATATCATGGGGCCATCGGAGTACGACACACTTCCTGCCGCAACGCGAGGCCTGGACGTACGACGGCCAGGGCCCAGAGCTCACGCAGGGTGGAGGTGCTCAGTTCCATTAAGCTGACCTCCTTGCCCAGCGTTGCCTTGTTGAGCTTCCTCATTGACCTGCATCAGCCGAAACAGACAGGGCAGCTGCCCTCCCTCACCTGCAGAAAGGGACGGAACCAGCGAACACGGCCCGGCTATCTGGAAGCCTCTGAAAACACAGGCAGCCATCGCTTCGCTACGTTCATTCGTCCTGAAGTAGCACACTGTGGCTAAGGGTGCGTGGCCTGTCTCTCTCTCCACTGGAAAGCACGCTGCACATGGAAAAGGGGCTGGAGTGAACACCAGCGTCCACAACACGCCCCACTGCGCAGTTTGGTATTGGCATTCAAGGCCTTTGATTGCACTGCCTTGCGCTCAGTTTGTGTGTGTACTCTAAGGCTGTGCATATTTTCTGTTGCACAGCAGACACCAGCACAAACTAGACCACAATCTGAATGAATCTTTTCATCATTTATTCTAGCCTGCATTCGCAACAGGGAATTCATTTGATTTCCTTCTAGCCAACATCAGAGCGGACCAGACCCAGTAGGCCTAATGTTTTATTATGGGACAGTAATCAGAGGAACAAACATTTAATCTATTGGAGTCACAGAAACACATCATTTAGACTTGACGGAGGGGGAATCTAAAATTCTTGCACAAGGCATGACTAATATCATGCCTTAACTGAATGTAGTCTCGTTATACACTGTTGTTTCCTCTTACTGAATTATTAATTTCCTAATGCAAATGTTATTTCGTTTTCCTTTTTTTTGCAGTGGCAGTGTTAAGCTCTGTAAAACATGAATTATTAAGATTTTATCCCTTCCCTCTGTTAGAACTGTGCAACAGATAGCCTACAAACTAAATTAAGTCAACTTCCACAATGTGTCAATGTGGAAAACATTAGTTCTGATAAAATACTTTGCAACATGTGATTGCAATGTGAATAAGCTGTGCTTTATGCCCGCGTTTAAACCAGTAGATCTTATGAGCAAATGCAACTGGAGGACTGCAAGCTTCGCTTCCCTGGGACCCCACACCCCCCAGCTCCCAGCAATAATCCCCGAGCTGCGGGGTTAAACCCAACGGAGATTTCCCCTTGTTTCCCATATAAGCTTCCTGTTATCGCTGGAGAGCAGGTTCCACGTTACATAACTGCAATCGCCAAAGCACCCTTGCTCCATGATGTCACATATATCTGACGGATTGTAAACTCGCAATGCCAGCCTCAGATTAGAGGTTTCAAGGACTAATTGTACTTGGCACAACAACTGTGAGCTCCAGTATATTATTCTAATGCCACAGTTGAAATAAACATTGGACCGCGGTAGCCCCGCCCCTTCCCCCACACCACTACAGGATGAGGGAAAAAAATGACCTTCAGCAGCAAATATTTTTTTAGGACATCTGGGGCAACTGTTTAAACAACCATCACCTGACAAAGATTCTTACAGTAAACAGAAGCCTGTAATGGGCAAGTGCACAGCACTGGTTTCAACACTTCTCACTTTCCACCCCCCACTCCCTTACCATCAAGTAAAAGGGCACCTAGAATTACATTCTGAAAAACTCAAACTCCAGGTTTCTGGTTGATTGATTAACATTAGATAAGTGAGTTAAAAGAAAGATTTTACTGCATATAATTTTCCAATAAACATTTGCTTCTCAAAATGAGAGAAAATTTAAAGGCCCAACCAAATCTGTAGCTTACAAATTAGTACCAGGAAGTAACAAAAGCTTTGTAAAGAATGAGGGGTGACGTGTCCCTCGCTCTTCAAGAAAACGCCTTTGAAACCTGCTTCAACCCCAACCTGTCTGGACGGTGACCTGGAAAATCCAGGGTAAATTGCAATTAGTTCAAGCTCCTTGATTCCGCTGACTTACATTGACTGATTTGACACTTCATGAAATAGGTTCTTTGACCCTCGAAGGGGGAGAATGTGACCTACAAATATTGATAACAATATCTGAACCGCTCTTTTGTTTCCCGGTGAGTAGACTTGCTGTGTTAGACTGGGAATGAAAGGGAGGTCAGACGTTCAAGGCTAATGCACTCTTTCAGCTGATACGGTGTGAAGTTCGGTGATTTGGCCAACAGGGTCTCCTTCCTCTCTATTAAGTGGAGGGCTTGCCCCATTCACACATACGGTGCTTCGCGAACATACCTTCCGATATGAGACACGAGGTCTTGAAAGCTGGCTGACAGGACACTTCTTTTGAATCGCTGAGGTAATGCAAGCTCACTCTATCTAGCAATGCAATTTCACATCACTGCACAGCCTCTGTGAGCAAGACACCGATATGAGATGAAGCTTCACTTCTCTCAAAATCCCCCTGTAGTGATGAGGCCTAGACTCCATTCCACCCACTCACTGTCTGCAGCAATGCTGTGCTAGTACCTGGCAAATGAAAGCGAGAACGCTAAAGGGAATACTGAATATCTATAATATATATATATATATTTTTTTTTTAAAACCTCATTACTGTCAACATTTCATTAAAGAAAACATTCTATTCCTTTCACTGCTTCAAATTTAAATAGTACTCAAGCAATTACCTTCAGGATATCTGGATACTATACTTGCCAGGAGCTCAAAAAGTTCTCATTTGTAATATGCAATGCTTCTCCAGGGATGGGGAATCCTCTGAATACAGGCTACTTTCCATTATGTCCTTGTTTCCATGTGACAGACAGAACACTCATCTCCATAAAACATTAAACAATAGCACGGCAGAGAGCAAAACTCCAAAATGCCAGTTCCAATAAAGGTTTTATAAGATGAAAGCAAAAGTGTCGCAGCCAAATCTATTTCTACCCATTTACACCAGTTTACACCAATTTCATCGATCAAGGAAGTGAATCTGGTTTTAGATTCAGGGAAGTCATGTGACAACAGTCAGGGAGACGGTGGGTTTTAATTGAGCATATAGATGTAAGCATTTTGTGCTATATGCATTTGTGGTGAGAATGCTACTTCCGAAGCTAAGACGTGTGTTAGCATTCTTCTACACTGAATTCCTTCAGCGTGTAAGTGGCTTTATTGAGTGTATATATGTACTGTATATACATACATACACACACAATAAAGACCAATGCCACTTCCACTGCATACATATTCATTTTCAAGCTTATTTCATTAGGAGGGAAGAGAATAGTGTTTTTTCACTTTTGTGAACTGGTGAAAACATAATGAGTGGCAAAGAACAGTAGTTTTCATACAGAATGCTTGTTGGTCTATGCTTTCTGAATAAAACTTCAAAGGGGAAATCGCAGGCTTTCTCTGGGTCCAAAATTGAAGTTATGCTACAGACATAAATTAAACAGTTATTGCTAACACAAAATAGATTCTGGAGAAATCAATATTTTCCCTTCTCTGGCTCGCCTTGCCCGTCAATCATTTGTGGCCCTGCAAATAAACACAAGACTCATTTGTAAATGGCCTTTTCCTATTCTGGCTGACATGTTTTAAATGTGCAATGTCAGAATATTTGACAGCTGGCATACTGAATTGAGAGACTGAACCATAGTTCCTGGCATTGGTTTAGTCTGTAAACAAAGGCTGTTCCTGCTACCCCCAGGAGCTAAATTATTATTAAAGTAGATGGGAAATTCTCCTGAGTTCAGCCCAGTTGATTTTCTGACGGTATAGATTTGCTTGTGTCCGCCAAACACTTCAATATGAGCAATTTCTGAAAATCACAACAAAGACAAATCACTGCTTCCGATGAGGAAAATACTATAACACAATTATGCACACAACCATACATAAATGTACTGATTGATTTACTTTGCCAATTCATCCAGAGTTCTTAAGATATATATGAAAAAAGTATGTGAATTCTGGACTGCAGAAATGAAACCCCATTATTTAATGCAGTATTTGAAAAGGCAATACAGTAAGACACACGGGGCACATTCACTGCTCTGTTGGAGGCCAATAGGCCACGAGAGGCTACCTCGGTCCAGCAGCCTCAGCGGCTAAGAATATCGGTCTCAGACACACAAATTACCAGCTCTGACACATTCTCGCATGAAGTGTTAAACATTGCATTTGGAATTGTACATTTGCGGTTGTACATTAAAAGACTATTTCAAAATACTCCGGAAAACAGCCAGCAAACTTCACTACGAACCCGGAAAGAAGTCTGGACAATGTGCTGCAGTACCATAGTGCATCAGTTTTACTTGACTAGAGCAGCAATGCAAGAGAGTATAGAGTCAATTTTTAAAAAAATTCTCTCGCACGTCTCTGACTGGAACGTGAGGTGTAATCTTAACAGCTTACTCAGTGCCGAAGGCTTCCTTCTCCACACGTGTGCAGCGTATCATGGCAATCGTGGCCCTTATGGGAGAGGTTATTTATAGAAAGCAGCGGTAATTTCAGCGGCTTTTAATTATTAATGACAGCGACTCTTCGCCAAGTAATAAGCTCAATTTGGGGGAGCGACACGCGGCACTGCGGCGCGTCGGAGAGGCGGCGGGGCGTTGGCGGAGCGGCAGCTGCCGCCGCGCGGGGGGGAGAGAGGGCGCCGGGGAGGGAGGGGCGCCGCACATCTGGTCCAGATGCGGGACAGTGATGGCGCTCTGATGACGGCCGTTGGCGTCGGAGGGAAAAGCGGGGAGGGGACCGCGCCTCTCGTTCGGCGACAGATGGGCCCTCCGGCGCAAAGTGGCCCCGGAACCCCTGTTCGGCACGGGCTTCGGTGTTCCGGTCCCCGAGCTGGAACAGGGGAAAACATGCGTGCCACAGAAAGGTCTCTCCCCGCTTCCTGTTCCATCTGTTCCCCAGACGCAATAGGAGAACATCAGAACTACGTGCTCCGTCTCTGAGCTGAGTGTACGTTTGAAGTATGCAATGGCATATCTCCCTCCCCATCACACACAATGGAAATACCCTGGGTTGAGCTTAAAACCAAAGAGCCAAGCATGAGCCACAGGGGCTGCATTAGTACGGTAGGTTTGGAGCCCTGCAGAAATGTCCTCAACTGCAGCCCCTGCTACGCAGTTCTGTAAATCCACGCGAGCAGTCGTCACAATGTCACACTCAACTTTGACTTGCCCTCTCCTCAAGAGCGTCATGTCAGCACAGCGCATTCTATATTTACTCCAGGGAACGGTGCTCTGAATGAAGGGGGAAGAAAGCCAATACGACCTGCGTTGGGTGACGGGTGTAGCAGCGGTGTCCATTACATCCCGCATCCCCGTAACTGCAGGGAAAGGACTGCCTCTCAGGCAAACGGAACGCCTGAGGTGGATCTGGAGGGCCCACCTGGAATAGGTGGAGGGACCTGATGTGCCCTGTTCAAAAATTCCTGAGGAGGGGATGCACGGTGCAGCACAGCCCTCAAGGAAATTTAATAAACTGTAAAATATAGACAGAAAATATGCGCACTTATTGGAAAATATAAGAATAAATATATTTCACAGCAACATAAAATATTTAAACATCTGAAAGTGATTTCTTCGGTATATTTTTACACATATTGTATTTTCTGCTCTTGGGAATTGATTCCATTAATATATTTTGCAGGAAGTTCCATAAAGTAGGAGCACACTCTCACAAAAGGCTACAATTCAGTGTCCTTTATCAGATGGAATTCATCTGTGCTGTCTCCAAGGGTGGCACTGTTCTACAAGACCAGCTGGTCAGGCGGAAAAGTGGGCCGCAATTCAAATCATATCAAGAGTGTGGCTGTGAAAGGGTTTAAACGCAGTGCTAGCTACCAGATACCACAGAGCAGGTGAAGACAGGATGGACTTATTTACTGCCATATGGAGTTTGGATGAGCCTGAATGACACAGATACAGTAATGACATATGGTGTGCACGGAAATTTATATGTCCCGATTTTCAAATATAATTGGAATATGACTTTATAATACATATAATTCAAAAAAGATCAGAAGTTTCTAGCGAGTTCCAAACACAAGATGTCACAAACTGTCTCCTACAGCTTGTAAAAAAAAACTGTAAATTATTGAATTTCACCTACAGTAGCAGCCATTCTCAATTTCTTTCCGCACAGATCTCATTCCAGTTCTCAGATCAGTGCACCTTTTTTTTTTTCCTTTGCAAAAACTAAAAATATCACTTAAAGAACATTGGCTCAGCTCAATCAGTGCCAAATTATGCTGTCCGATACCTATGAAATTGCTTCTGCTGCGTTAGCAAAATATCAATTTATGTTGTGGTTTGTACACTAATCCTTAACATTTCAGAATTTTTACAGCTTTGCGTATTAAATTCAGACTGTACTGGTGGGAGGCGCACAGTTCAACATTCAGTATACAAATAATGAAAAGTGCTCTATCTCAAACCATTTTCTCCTGTTGGAAGTCAATACCAGAAATGTCCCTCAGCAGGGAAAACAACAGATTGTGATTGCTGGAGGGATTCATTAGGCTGCGATGCGATGAACAACTTGGTTTTTTGGTGTAATATACAAGGTCTCAGCCAAATGGCATTCACATCGAGGATTTGTCAATCAATATCTCAGCAGTAAAATACTTTCATGAAAGCAATGGCGATTTATGAATGAATAAAAATGTAGGTTATGATGCAACACATACTGTATATTGTGAAATATTTGCAAAACATGACTCAGTTTAAGACAACCACATCGCAAAAGGACAGTAAAAAATCAAATAAATGTAATACATGTGAGAAAGTCACATAGAGCAAAATACTACATAACAAACAAGAGAAGCCTAAAACCTGTTTTAGGTTTAGCAAGTTGTAAAACCATGTTTCTAAAAAGGCACGCATTACCAACAAATCTCCAGCAAACAGCTACAATTTACTGTAGCTACAAGAGTGTTTTTGCTCTCACAACAAGGAACTTGTTATTCTGTTGACTCAATTCACAGCACATATCTTTGGAAACCGAGGACAAGTATAACTAAATCTTGATCAAAGTTGTAATACTGCTAATAATACAGTCTCTCTCTCCCCCCCCCCCACCCACCCACCATTTGCTTCCCAATATGTATTCATCACCAGTTCTCAGTCCTGGTAGGACTCTCTCATCAACCCCACACAATCCTGGAGGGTGAAGACTAGCACTTTCCTCCTCCTAGATTGCTACTGCAGCCAGCCACTGCTTTTATTCATCTGGTTTTTGTTGTTACAGGTGTGATTCACACAGGTGTCGCACTATCAGTAGTAGCAAATACATCCCCAAGGGGATTCATCATTGGACAACAAATGATCCAGCGAGATTTGAATCCACCCTGGAGTGGTCAGCCCTGCACCGTAACTTTGGTGTCTTTATTCGGCGTGCCACAGGGACACCCCTCTCGGTAAGTTCTAAAGTCCATCTTGATTGATGATCCGGATATAAAATGGCATTCCACTGCTTTAAAAGCTGTCTCCTGTAAAGTAGCCGAGTGCAGAACCAAAACAGATCCATACTGTTGAAAGCAGCAGGAGCACGCATGCATCAAAGAAAATAATAACATGCTGGACAGTGTTGATGTAAGGTGCCTAGCACAGCACACTCTCAGAGGTAATGGAACTGAAAACTAGAAATTATATTTCTATAGCGTAAACAGCAGGGATAATAGCTGCTGCACATTCTGCTATTTTGTCAAAAGGCAGAGAATGCAATCTCTACGTTCTAAATTTCAGAGTGAGCACAGCCACAGCCTTTCTAAAATCCACCAATGGAAAATGCAAGGGAGGATCACATTCAAATATGTGTGGTTTCACCCACACAGCCATCTCGTAGCACAGCTGTTCAAACAACATTTTTCGACATGATTCCCCCTTCAGTACACTGTGCTAATTCCAGAAATGAAAGGGCTGATGCTCTTCAGAGTACCACTGTTGTATTTCAGTTCCCCAACACATCTCAGCTCCACTAACTGCCCCAGTCCCAAAGCCTCAGACTGACACAATCAGCTGAAATATATAAAGCATCTAAAAACTCATTTGTATTCCCTAGCACTTGCCTGATTGGTGTTTTTATGTTTTTTTTTTTAATGCAGATTATGTTGTGTATTGTTTTTTCCTCATATTATCTATGCTCTGTCATATTTTTTATTTTTATTTCACGAGGAAAAAAAAATACACCAACATACTGATGAATGTGACGGCAAAATCACACTTTCACGAGCTGGGAGAGCACAATGGGTTGAATGGTAGTAACAGAATTGAGCGTAATAATATTTCTGGCACTTCGCTCTCTGTGTGATTACTCCACACGTTCCTTTATCCCTGCTTCACCTTTTCTTGACACAATTTCTCCGACTCCTCAGACAAATTAATGTTCTCATTCTCGAGACCTACAATTACATTCATGCATTACCGGTTATTGTAGTCTCGACTGTATCAAACGCTGACGCACGAACCCAATTTCCTCCCATGCAAAATGCTCATCATCGAAAACCGTCCTTCGCATTTTTACCCAACAATTTGGGGTCAACTATGTGGATCTGACAAGACTGCAATTTCCTGCCCGATATCACCTGCAGCACATTTGAGCTGCTAGTGTTTAGATCCTCCTTCTGTCACAGGTCTGCTCTTCCTCCTGACGGGCTGGTTGTGGGATATCTTCACTGCCAGGCTCCGTCAGACAGCACGGAGCCTGGGAGGTCTTTAAGCAGCTGTGTCCTCGCTCTCAGCCGCACAGACCATGAAGGCCCCTGCTTCAGAGTCTCTCCCATGGCTTCCCTGGCAGTGCCTCTCCCTCCTCCACAGCGGCTGTCCCTATAGCTCACATCAGCTTCAGCCCCAATATGCCCCAGCAGCCTGCAGCTCGCAGAAGGCATATATACCTGCCATCGCCACAGATTCCAAATATCTTAAAAAACACACACACACACGCCCATGTATGCGTGCGCATACACGTGTGCGCACACACACACACACACACGCACATGCCCATGCACGCGTGCGCACGCACACACACACACACACACACACACACACGCACATGCCCATGTACTTGTGCGCATGCACGCACGCGCGCACGCACACACACACAAACTTGCACATCTATTTTTTAAAAGAACAATCCAGGCCGCCCACTGTTTTTGGAGTTGCCGATGATTTGTGTCACTTGATGCTCCTGCTGACTTATTTTTATGAGCTGAAAACATCTAGGGAACTTCTGTGGGAGTAGCAATCAAAATGCATGAGCTGAGAAATGCATGTGGGCATTAAGGGCAGACTTATCCTGTCCTCTGGGCATGTTAGTGGGTACACAGAGTAAAGGGGTTGTCAACCCTTCTTCCAAAATCCACGTTGAATAAAATATCAAACTTCAATTAACTAAATGTTAATATGCAAGTCACTCGGTAGCCTTGAATATTTAAACACACTGTACCCTTTGAAACATAAAGTATTGTTTCATGTATGGATTCATGTGTGGAAATTAGAAGCATTAATATAGATTTTTACAGTTACTGCCATTAACACTGTATATGAGTGCTCTTGGCTCTTTGAACAGAAAGTGCCATTTACGTGTACTCCTTTACATATTTATTGGCACCTCGTCTTAAAAGTCAGGCGGTCATCCTCAACTAAATAAAATATACAGCAAGATTAGAAGATTAGAAATGAGCAGTAAATGCTTAGTTTCTCAAAACACATTGTTTATCAGAGTTCTAAGGACCACATAAACATTTCCAGCATTAAAGCCAGCTTTGCAACATTAAAGGCCAAGGCAATTCTTGGAATTTCTGGTGGAGTATGACTATGCATTGTGGTTCTACGCAGTAAAATATGTCTGCTTAGAACCGCAATGCATACATCTAGTCATACTTCACATGAAATGGCAAGAAATAAGGCCAATTTTACAAAATAGTGAATACAGTTCATACCTGTAAGGGTGCATTTTTGTGGTTATAATGTGTGACTCTAATCAAGATGGCGCACATTCTCGTTAGATTTTTATAAACTTAAATGGCAGCATTAAATACACTGTCACCGATGGACTGACTCCACCTATCACATAACATAACATAACATAACCATAACATAACTTAAGACGAGAACAGGCCATTCAGCCCAACACTGCTCGTCTATTCCTATCACTAAACTGAACTTAATAATAATAACTTAACATACATGTGCATGTATTGGGCCATTTCACTGAACATATGTGCATTTGCTTGTATCTACATCTGTACAGCTATCTAAATTCTGCGAGTATGGGCATGTCTGCCGGATGATGCAAAATGAATCTCCACAAAGACATAGAAATGTCAAACTGCAGCGTCCTGAAACCGAAATAATGAAAACAGCACGCTTTGCATTTTCAGTCATACATCTGTAATTCCATCAGCTTTTATCAAAGGAACACCAAGATACTGAAAACAACTGAACTGAAATAAATTGCCATTGTTACATTGTGTCATTTTTCCAAGAGCCTCCTAAGGAATCCTATCAGAAAAGGTCTATTTAAAAGCACTACCAATCAGAATGCTTTCAATCACACGTGCAAATCAGGCTCTAGAGAATTCATGCTCTTAAATAAAGTCAGCTCAGTTTCACATTGAACTAGTATATTATATTTATAATAAAATCCATGCACTCAAACAAAGATCTGTATTCATTTAAATGAAGTAAACTTAGGCTGAGTTGTTTGTTACAGTGTTACTAAGCATCTCATGTTTTCTTTACCATAGAGAAATAGGTACTAGCAGCAGGAGGGAGTGAAATTATAAACCTTGAAACCTTGGGTGGACCTGTCAATCTTGCTGATCTGAATGAACTGGTATTAAAAAACACCTGTACACAGCAGTGTGCCATGACTGATTCAGAATCGAGGCCCAACAATGAATCCAACAAAGTGAGTAAATTGAATGCAAAAAAGAATCAATTTGAATTTTGACAATGATTAATCGTATAATATTATAAAGAGACTGCGTATAAAAGACTGAATGCTTTATAGATTATTAGAATACTTGAAAAATAATTGATAGAAAAAAATCAAGGACAAAATACTGTTACTGTTGACTGCAAATCGGCAGGCGTTTAAAATGTGCCATTTCAGTCCGATTTCCTAAAGAGCCATGGTGCAGTCACAGCTCTGCTGAAGGCTGCCAACACTTCATTGGCAAGTGATAGCCGACACCTCCAGGGGCAGTTCTTAGCCTATTATCATTATTGTTTCACATCTGTGTGCTTCCAGTACATATTAATATCTTATATTTCACACTGATAAACCGGCCCAGATTCTGCGTTTGCCCTCTCACTGGGCTCTTTACTGCCCTCACAGTAATGCTCAAGTCAAGAACACCTCAAATCCAGCACCTTCATACTGAATGAAAAATAAGAAGGACAGTTTTCATCATAACAAGGTATGGAAAATATATCTGAGAATGGCCTGGATCCCAAGTTATAACTTCAGTACATGCAGAGCTTCAGAGTAAACCTCTCAAATACAGAAAAATTACAACAGATTTTATGCCCCACATGCAGGCATACTAAGAATTTCTAATCAGCTCATTTGTATATGTAGTGCCACGATAAGTAACAAAAATGAAAAATATATATACAGTGAATTAGCACATTATAAAACATATTGAACTATTCCTGCTGTACTCTCGATGTACTTGCATGATTCCCGATCAACTGTATACACAGAACCCTGGTCCATTAACCAGCCCCAGAGCTTGCCTGAAGACAGCTAACAGGCAATCTTTCCAAGTTAGCAGTATATTCTGGAGAAACCCCTTAACCAGGTCAATCCATAAGCGTTTTTCAATCACAGGTCACAACACATCTTGTTGGTACTTTCAAACTGCCTTGAGCTACTAGCAGGCACTTCAGACACAATATAAATCCATTCGATTCTGCATTGTATCATGCTGTACATTTAAGGAAGCTTTACTCAGGAGTACTACTATCACTGAAAAGATGCAGTCAATTAGCACTTCTTTGGAGTTTCAAACACCTTAAGTCTAAGTCTTTCATGTCCTCAGATCCATTTTGTTAATGATCATAATGTGCCTGTGTGACACAAATCCCTGAACTGCACTTGCTCTCATTGTCAACATAGGACAATTGCTCTGGGATGGACTAAATACACTCAGACCTGCTCTGAATTTCTCATTCATAATGATGCAAAAGCAACATTTTGGGATAATAAATAAATCAGGCAGATAAGGTGACTTACGATGCTATTTCTGTCACATGTTCACAACACAATCATTGGGCAAACTTTCCTGAGCGCGCAGACTACTTTGACTATTCTTAGCCGGCACTCCTGGAGGACGCCTCATGTGAATCGCAGCAGGGCTCTCTGTATCTGTGTTCTGTCAGGAAGCATAGCGTTCCACTGCATTCACGCCTCCCCCAGGGCAGGAACAGTTACGGCTCATCCGCACCGCTCCGTCTGAGCCACAGGTCAGACCAGCACACAGCCGCGGAGAATCAGCCGTGAAAAGGACCACCAACAGACACGGTCAATAAGGCTTTGTCAAACAGAATGCATTTAATTGGCTGATTGAGGTTGTGTCTCCATTGAGACCGCACAGCTTCACCATTCAGAGCGCACAACTGACCACAGGAAATGCTCTGACATTAAAGAGATCGATATAATTAGTATTATTTTTCTTACGTACCTGACACCTCGTGAGCTTTCACATTCAGACCTGCGGGAGAAAAAGAGGGAGAGAAAAAATTAAGTCAACTAAGAAATAACTAATGTATTGAGACCGGTCAAAATCACCTGACCTACTTTACAAAAGCAGTGACCTTACCTATTAATTTGCAATGCCGATGCCAGCCATTTTATAAGTATAATTATGTGAATTAAGCTACATTTAAGGTAATAGGGAAATAACAATTTAAAAATTATGATTGATATTCCTTGGATACTACATTTACTTCAGTCACAGTACCAGTTGTATGCTTTCATTTATCATCACTTGGCATCTGCGTAAAGACAGCTAGTCAGTCTCTAATTACATTTGGTCACATGATGCAATAGACAAAGCACACTGGGAACATCACTTATGTACCTTTGTGGTCAAACATAAATTCGATTTTGTGAGAGAAAAATTAAAGCAAAATACATTGGGAATCATATGGCAATAACCTACTAAACTGAAAACACGATTTTATGTTATTTGCTTTTCAGACATGAACCAGCATCGGCTCCGCAAAAGCCCAAGCTTCCATCGGGTGGAATTCCCCATGGTTTATCCGCTGTATGGAAAGGCACTGGTGAGGGCCACAGCCCGAGCAGAATGTGATGGAGGACTGTAATATCCAACGCCAGAGCCAGCGTACCTCAGGCGGCTCTTCAGACCAATGCTGTTACATTATTCACGAAGCCCACCTTTGAGAGACAGCCTTGTCAAAGGCACTTACGTTTACCGTGAACAAAGACCAAGGCCATTCAGACATACTGCTGCCAACTTTCCAAAATGCACTCATCACGCATAACAAGGTGCCACACATTGCCACGGACAACGCAGCAGCACAGTTAGAGTGACTCAGTGTGCCAGGTTGCCTCGTTTATCTGCAAGGTGCATCACATTAGGCACTATTACACATCCAAGTCCAAAGTCTCCTGATGGGCAGAATGGAATAGAACACAATCTCCAGTATTGCTGCAAATAGCCTATATCTTTGGGACCTGCAAGTGAAATGGTTGATATTCCACCTCTCAAGCACTGTGTGCAATAATTAAGGAAAAGCAGAGTGTTTCTTGGGTTGGAACAAATCAACTTTTCTCAAAGCAGCCGTCATGGGAAATTGCAGGCTGATCTAACCAAATTAAGCCAGTCCATTTTCAAAAATAGAAACTTTTAGAAAATGCAAAATCTCTTATGGGCTTAATAACAGATGAAGCATAGCTTTGGCTAGCCACAAGCCCTCTGGAATGTCATCCAAATGCATTTTCGGGATATTTTGAGACTCGAGTAGTTGCACGCAGACACGCACGCACACGCACACACACACACACACACACCTTCGCTCTCAGAAGTGAATCTCTTCTGAATTTAATCTAATATGTTCCTTCAGTTGGAGCACTTCCATTTGAAAGACCACATCTAGCCAACCTTTACAAGAATGACAGCACCCTCCACATCTCACAGCTTCCCTCTCTCGTTTACAGGCATCAGCTTAATAGGTCTCCTGTCCCTCTCTCCCTATGCTCTCAGTTGGTCGGAAGCTAGTTATAAAATAAGGGGGTTCGATATAATTCCACAGAACTTCTAGGCCAGGTATCTGAGTCATTTCTCAGGGATTAACAGAGTCGTTGGACACCTTGCTGCCGTATGCGATGAGACAAGTGGGCTCACATTAGACTACGATCAGTAAATTAACCACATAACTTTATGAAAGTCCATGAAATCAATGGACTGAGATTCTTAAAGGATAAAGGAAGTAAGGAAGAGAAGGGCTTAAAATTCAAATTGTGGTTATATTCCCCAGAAGTGACAACTGATTGTCTTCTTAGTTATTTTAAGAATTATAACCATTAAATTGTAATAAACACTATCAGACTCTCGTGACCTGTTCAGCAGATAAGGCCAGGGTAGGCTTGTATCCTCCGCTCATTAATATTCATATTTGTCAGACACTGTATATGAAAACCATTCCTCCTTGCTAGGATAGAGCAGGTTGTCCAGTGCAGTAACATTAGACAACCCGGCAACACAAAAGAAAGCACCATAAGCATTTCCATCGTGTAGGTAAACCTGCAGATCACTCAATGTGCAATAACCAGGGTTCCCACTCATTTCAGGAAATCAATTTCCAAGACTTTTCAAGGACAATTTCCATGACTTAGACTTACAGACATGAAACAAGGACAATGGTAGCCCAAAGCCGGTGGTGGACCGGAGGGGGGGTGGGCAATGTACCATTCATGTGCAATGTGCGAGTACCATAACCATTCAAAACTTTGTGTTGCCGCGTAACCTCAGCAGCTAATAAAAATGAGAAAAGCAGAGAAAAATACAGAAAAATATGCAATCTCAGCTGTAAATATACTGTTTAATAGCTTGACTTATAGCCTAGCCTACAATTTTCCAAGACCTCACAAATATTTCCAGGACATTTTGTAAATTTTCTCATTTTCCAGGTGTTTTCCATGACTGGAAAACTAGTCAATAAATTTCCAGGTTTTCAAGGTTTTCCAGGACGAGTGGGAACCATGAATAACGTTGTCACACTGACCCTGAATAACGCTGTCAACCCTGTTATGTACATAACTGTCACATACCTAACCTTGAAGGCTATTTAATTATTGCTGACTATTACTACCGCCTTCCCGACCTATTACGCATCTGTTCTGTGACCACCGGGAGTGTCACTAGCAGTAACAGCTGGGAGGGAGCTGAAGGGAGGGACGGCACCATGCCCCAGCGCTAGCTTTTTGGCAAAGCCACATTGTTTTTGTAGATAGTTTATGAAGCCCTTCCTTGTGGAAATGGGCACAACAAATATTAACTTTTGGGGTTATTGCAATAATGCAGTGCCCGTGGGCCTCCAGAAATTAAGCCCGTTTCTTGTGAGTCTCTTCATTTTTTGGAAAAGAAAAGAGTGTATTGGTTTTTCTACATCCAGAGAAGGCACAATGTTTAGGTGACACAAAAGTGGCAAGAGCATCATTTACATATTACAATTAGGAAGGATTTTAGTGACATACATTGTATCCAGTTAACCTTGCCCACGAAAAACCTGACATTTAGGGGAAAGTAAATCAAGCAAGAATCTTTTTTTGGGGGGGAGCTTTTCGGCTTTATTGGACAGAACAGTGTAGAGAGACGGGAAGAACAGGGGAAGAGAGAGAGAGACGTGCGACAGAGGTCGTGCGGTCGGACTCGAACCGCCGAAATCGCAGCTTGTAATGAGCATGTGGACAGTGCCCTACCGGCTATGCCACGAGACACCCCAATCATTTTTAAATATTTCTGGGTCATTTGTGAATACAAAAACAACACATTAGCAAAGACTTTGCGGATTTCAGTTTCCTGGACCTATAAGTTTAATTTTTACTAACAGTAAACTTCAAGCTGCAACCTTTCAAAAGTGCATACTGCCATTTAACCAATACCCACCAACCAACACCCTGCATGTGTGCTAGCTTTATATTTTTTATTTTTTTGCTGGTGTACGTATATCTCAAGAAAATTCTGCATGTACATTTTTCAGTTTAGGTTTCGATCATTGTCAGGTCATTGCTAGAGGGGTAATTTGTTTCATAACCACAAAAACTTTTTTAACAAAACAAACATGCTCCCAAAAAACTCTTCCAGGAAGATGTTAATGAAATGGTGATATGGTGCACTTCTTTACTGCAACAACAGGCACTGTGACGAACTGCGAGTCACATATACTGTAGTGTTTCAATAGTTAAATTTGAATTACAGGAAAAACACCTGTTATCAATCCTAAACTTCATGTTATCAAGTTTAGGATTGATAACATTAATTTTATATTGGTTCATTGCATTTCTTAAACAATCTGGGGCACGTAGACCAATTTCTATATAATACATTAAAACACAGTGTAATCTTAGCCAACTAAGTGCTTTGGGGGGAAAAAAAACTGTCACCCTGAATTTACAATTTATTTTCATGTCTTTTAATATCAATACATCCTGAATCCCTTCACAAAACACTTGTGTACACAATGCCAAAAAAACTTGAAAACATCTAAATTCTACAGTAAATTGCATCGGTCAAAACTGTCATCCATGTCTCTAAAGCAACCATAAACCTTTCAAATTCATTCAGAACATCCTCAGTGATGTACCAGTTACCCGTTTAGGGATTCAATCAGTTTTCTACTGTAAGCCAAAGGGAGGAAGCACAGTGACAGAGGTAGATAATTATCTCACAACACTATCAAACTGCCATGAAAACATGCACTATTTCACAAGGTAATTACCAAGGTGTCTAAAGAACAAACAGTAAGCAATATACTCCTTGGATAAGAAGAACAGTAGAATACATAATAGCAAGAACAGGCCACTCAGCCTGATCACTAAAACTTCACACAAGAAATTTAACACAGTATTGAATTCAACACGACCGAAAACAAATGACAAAATATTTCCTATGTTTTACATCATTTAATGAATTAGGACAATACTTTCATAAAAAAATATTCTAAAAACCTGTAACGTAGGTGCCAACCCCACTAATTAATATCCAACCCCATTGTTTTAGAAACCCAGAATTTCCCATTTCCTGTTGATTTTCTCTTCTCTCCCAGCAGCGAGAAAACAGGCACATGGACAGACGCCTCCCTTACAGTCCAGCATCTGGCCAACTCTCAGAACCCCAAGAGAATGTCAAAATGAGAGGAAAAACAACCTAGAAACAATCCACACAGCTGAACACCACTCCATATGTGCCGACACTTATTATTGAAAAGCTCCTTAAATATCATGTGGGGAAAAACAGACGAAATACAATTACCCACACGCACCATGGCTTTTTTCCCAGACTTAGAGTGTAATGACTTGAAGGATTAGTCTTAATTAAACTCAGCAGAACAACTGGGGTTTCAACCAAGCAAAAAACAGCTATTTATCTTATATTAATTGACTGCTTGGTTTTGAAAAGCTTGAAGCCGTCAGCATCATCTATCACAATTTCTGCTCATTGGAATACATTTTGAACAATTTCTATATATTTGCATAGACCTGCTTTAAAAATTGGAGCTTTAGTCATAATAGTATGGTGCATTGAATCCACAGTGAGATAGTGTTTCTGTGAAACTCTCAACCAGTTTGAAATGTTAAAACAATCTTGCTGTACTCCATTGGAATAACAAGGAGTAAACAGAAAATGCATCCACCATCTAATTTCACAGAAATGTCAGAGCACAAGTAGATACAAACTGCAGTGAAAGGGAAGAGAAACGTAGACTTGTAATTATGAAATATAACTACGAACAATTTGCATCGTCTTATTGTCAACACTTGCCAACACTTGCTAAATGAAAAAAGGGCAATTCGACCTGCCTATTCCTGATGTTGCTATGACTCATCACTGCTATGTTATCCATTTTGCACTGACAGTAGACTCATTAAAAACAATTAAAAACATGATTCAAATAAGGTGACCAATCTTGCTGTGGAGTAAATATTTTCAGACAATTGGATAATGTGCATTCATGTGTTGAACAGTGTCCTGACATTTACTCTTCATTTTTATTATCATTTTTATTCATTCATCATCTCTGTTTACATAGCAGTAAGCAATACAGCATAAGTGATCATATGAAAGGCAAAAGGGCAATTTCACATAGGCTAATACACAGCACGTGTATACAACTTTCACAATGTATATGCAAATGTATATTAGAAAACATATCACCAACATAAATTTGCCTATTTACAATGCACTCAAACCATCATACTCATATAATCTCGCAAATCACAAAAACATAAAAAACATAAACAAAGCATTGTTACCATGGAGATTAAGTGTCATTAGCCTAATTTTTAACCTTAATACTTCCTATTCTGGAAATTGTCATATGTTCCAAATATACATAAATAAAGAAATGTACAGGCCAAGATCCACCCACACACTTAGCCTATTTCAATCATCCAATAAGCATGAACAGTGCCCCAGGCAGGCATTTTAAATGTATCAACAATTACTCTTGCAAACCACATTAAATCCATCTCAAACAACACGTTGGGAATTAAGCTGAGGGAAGTCAAATGATGGACATGCTCAAAGACTCCACAACAACACTTATTGTTATAAGTTATGATGTACTTTGTGCAATACAGTAGATCCTACATAACATAGTAATAGAAGTGAGCCTAAAAAGAAGAGTGATAACGGAATTAACATCTGCCAATATTGCTATATTACAGAAATATTACACAAACGCTTCTTTAATTTCGCGCCTCGATATTGGCAAAAATTTCTGAGACAGCAGCTGAATGCCTTTTTTCTGTATAACTGATGGATGGCATATCATGCAGGCTTTCATTAAAATGAGAGTCCTTCTGACAGCGATAATTATGAAGTGGTATTTTGTTTCTACAGGTTATGGATGGTTTCGTCACTGTTGGCTAAGAGTGGGTGGAAACCTTCAGTAGCATAATAAATATGCAACATGATATAGCAAGTCTCCCTTACTATAATAAAGAAAACTACTAAATTAATTGCATAGGAGCAGAAATATTGCATATTAAATAAACCTTTGAAAATAATCTTTCAGAAAAAGATGATGAATGAAGATTCCAAACCCCTCCTTTCCATATAACATATTTATGAGGGAATATTTTTGAGATAATTTTTTATAATTATAATAGTACAATAATAAATCTACACATGCAATGATGAGACATGTCAAAAGACTTTTCAGATCAGATGTCTGTGGTGGAGATGCCTGCAAATTTTGCAATTTGTATTTTTTATTTTTTTTAAAGATTAATGATAAACACAGTACAAACTCTGAACCTCTACACATATTGACTTGGTCAAAAATCAGACCACGGTCAGACATGTTGTGATAGTGGACTTGCTTGCACCACCAGATCAAAAGTTCGAAGGGCTCAGGATCGCTAGCAGCAAAAAAACCGACAGAAAAAACTGCAGGCCAAAATAAGAGAACCGAAAGGTTTAATGTATCTTTATAAAGTATTACCTTCTTCTCAGGACAGACCCAACTCAGCTGCAACTTCAGCAACACCTCACACTCATTTTCAAGTACAGCAAGCATATCATACTCAAAACAGGCTACATGGCAACACTGGCTTACGGATGCAACGCCACTGAATCTCTTTTTGTCTTAATATTTCAACTGTCTCACCTTCACAACTCAGGGTTTGCATTCTTACCCAACATGAATTATTGAGCTGAGCCGCCATTTCTGTTCACTGTACTTTCCATGTCCCATTAAAGGTCAGATAAAGTCAAGCCATCATACTCTCCCTCTTCCTCTTCCTATTAAATCCACAATAGTTTAATCCAATAGGGTAATGAAATTAACCTTTCCACCAACTAGGCTCTACATCACAGCCCAGAAGGAGAGCCACTGTAAAGACATGGGTCTTCCTGGTCTCCTCATGGAAGGCTTAGCCTGCAATCCGAAGACCAACCCAAAGCACTGACAAACATCCCACTTCTGCACCGCTTCTGCATTATCATATCTGAGGAAGGTAGAGGGCTCGCTTGTGGTGCTCTAGCACACATTTCTGTAGTGTCCCTGGTGACAGAATCTCTTTTTCTTTGCATTTCATACCAGTGCACTGCCAGTGACCTTTTCAGTCTCAAAGAAAGTCGACTGTAATGCATTTTGCATTTCAGAGGCATGGTTTAAATTTTATTTTATTTTTTTAAACAACGCAAACATACACAGAGTGCTACCATGCTCAGTGTGTAATGCATGCCACATAAGTAGCTGGCAAAAATGCACATGCATTCACTTGAGTATCAGCCTGCACAATAATTTACATCCAGCTCCTGAAATACTGTAATATAATGAATCTACTAAACTAAGGGACATGGACATGGCATGCCTTCCATCTAGAGATATGAGAAATGTCAGTTACAGTGCTGGCTAATTAGTTACTCTGCCAGCTAATTAAAACATTTCTTCTTTTTTTTTGTTTGTGTAGACAATTCTTGAAATAGTCCTTTGCTGCACATACTGTACGTCATATTATTCACAAAAAAACATTTAAGCAATTTTGCAATTCTACACTTGTGCCAACATAGGAGTTAACCTGCAACACTACGGGTTTGAGACGGTATTTATTAATCTTGTAGATAAACAAACAAACGAACAAACAAACGAACGAAACCCTATTCATAAGCTATGCATTCACACAAAATACCATGTCAACAGTGTATAGGGCGGGGCTGCTGGGTGGCTCATCTGGCTAGGGAACCTTTCTTGTTCTAGTTCATGGAAGCGCCCCACAATCAAATCCTGAACGTGAGCAGTGCTGACTGCATGGCAGTAGTGCAGCCCAGGTTACCCAGGGTTCAATCAGCAGTGATCCACATCTCACTGTAACCCTCGTAACCTCCGCAGGTTCATCAGGCTCCTGTACTGCAAGTCGGCCTGTTAAAGCTCACATGAAGGGTCTTCCTGTGACTCAGCTCTGTTCGAGCTCCAGTTTCCAGCTGGGGGGTGAAAAATGACGCTCAGCAGCATTTGCTTTGGAGGAGAGCACGTGTTTATCTGTGCCCTCCCAAATCAATAACGAAGGATCCACTACGAAACGTCAATTACAATTGGGTATTCAAAATTATTTTTAAAAAAGGGTTTACAATGTGGGTTTAAATGTCTGGGTTTACTTCTCTGCAGCATATCTGACAAAGCTCTGAATACATTTTGAGCAGGTGCCTATTTTACCATGTGCATTAGGCTTATTGATCAAATATTTGAACTGGGCTGGAGGCTGAGTAGCCCACAAACAAAACCGCTTCTCGCTCGCTGCATGCAGATGAGCACCGCATTGTGACGGAACACAGCAGCAGCCATTCCCTCAGCGATGACGCTGCTACGCAGTATTACCAAAGATTTCTCAGTAGGGGTCCGCCCAGTAAGACGTCTGTGAAGACACTCCAGTCAAATCCACCCTCTTCTTGTCATCCTGGGCAGTGCTCTCAAGAGAAAGTACAGAAATAGCTCTTCAGAATGACGACAACACACTGCCAGTTTCTTCGTTTTTTGCTTTTTTTTCTTGTTTCAATTGTGGATTTTTTTTCGCGGTAGTGAGATGTCCAATTTTGTAATGATGGTCGCAATAGCTGCTTAAAATCTCAGTGATAAGAAGAATGGTGCAAAACACAAAGAAGAACAACAAAACGCAGGTGTGGAATTATTTTACTGCAGATGAGTAAAAAGATAGGCTTCACCAAATGGTTTGTGGTCGAGTGAACATACTGTAGGACCCCGACTTGATTATCACACATGCTTACTTTAAAATCACCCCAGGCATAGGCCTGTATCTCCCTTATGAGATGGAATAAAATTCCAAGCTTGCTAATGTTCCACTTATACGCGTAAATGGTACTGAACAGAATTCTCCTTTTTTAAATTAGAGATTGCATTTTGCCTTCGTGAATCAGAAAGGGATATGGGTATAAGCCACTCAGGCACTCCAGTGAAATGAAAAATTATGAATGATTCAGTGGATGACTGGCTAGGTACAGGCAGGAGTCCTAATTATTCCGGACATTTCTGCGCCCAAAAACAGCCAAGTAGCTGTCATGACGCGCCCCCATGATTCCCTCATTGAAAGCAGTGATGCTGGAGTCTGCCTGCAGTCATCAAAGATGGCAGCCCAGAACAGTCTGAAGAAGAAAACCCACAGACCCAAGGCCTGTTATCTAATGCCAATGCAGCTTTATTGATTCTTGCATAAACAAATGCATAAGCAATAAAACAAAAGCCCTATGACCATGTTTTTTATTTTTATTAAGAAAACGTACAAATGATATAATTATCTCACAGTGCTGGATTTATGCACGCAAA
Organism: Anguilla anguilla; assembly: GCF_013347855.1. NCBI lineage: Eukaryota > Metazoa > Chordata > Actinopteri > Anguilliformes > Anguillidae > Anguilla > Anguilla anguilla. Next base: position 29,626,133 of record NC_049213.1, on the reverse strand, counting down.
AATTTTCACCTCTAATTTCCAGTTTAGGATCTCTGGAACAAAAAAAAAAAAAAGAGTTATGAATGACAATACATTTTAAGGTCTTGCGTTAACCATTTAATTGTTTACATAATATTTTGCATAATCAATATTTTAATATTTATACAGAGGTGTCGTGTTCAGAACCCTACATTATTCCAATGAACCCGGGATACCATTCCTAACCCTAATATTCTTAACTGGTGAGGAATCACATACTCAGCTGATGGCGTTGAGTGTTCAGAACCCTGGACAGTGTCCCATTTCCCCGCGCAGAGCCTGGAACAGGGACCCTCTCCAGGATGAATCAAGCCGGCGGGACTGCAGAACTCTAAAGCATCTAAACGGTGATTTAAAGAGTGCTGCAGTGCAGGTTTGGCCTTAATACCAGGTTGGGTACATTAGAGCAAATCAGCCTTTCCACAGCAGAGAGCTCCCGGCTCCCCTGACAATGAAAGCACTCCACACAATCAGCATGCATTTACACGGGACCGTTCCCACTGTCTCAAGTCAGATTTCGCAATCGTTCCAGGAAGTCATTACCACAAAACAGGGTCACTTTGAAATGTCACAATTCATTTCATTATTCTAATTACCTTCAGGCCGTCTCATTTTCCCCTTCACCTAAACCCAATATTATCATCCCTAGACAGTCCGGACTGAGGTGGCATCAGGAAACATTATGGCAGTGTAAGGCAGCCTGGAAAAATTTGTGAAGTACCGTTCCACAAGCCATATTGCAAATCTCTGTTCACCAAGGAGGACAACTGGAGCGTACTAGAGGTCACTGCTTTGTGCTGAATCATGAATAAATTCTTATGGTCGAGTACGTTGGAACAATCAATAACAGGCAACTTAGTGGAAAAAGCTTATTTCTCAATTTATCAAACTTACTCTTCCATTCAATGAAGTCTAAAAGGACATATGAAGGTTATTCAAATGGAGAAAGCTCAGATGGCAAAATTCCACATTGTAATACACCAGTAAAATGTACAGTCCCATGTGAAGACCTTAGGACAATTGTGACATAAATAGGAATTGGTTCACTCTATCAAAGCAGCATAGATCCATGTGCTACTGTGTTTGCATATCAGTTAGATTACACATGTTGGAAATGTGACTTGTATGTATCCAGAGGCGTGCCAGGACTGAATTCTCTGGCAGGGAGACAGAACGTCAGGGGAAAAAAAGCTATTTGATCATAGTACATGCTCACATCTGATTAAAAGCTATAAAGAAAATTGGACAGCAGCATCTGGTGGTTCAGAAACAACACTGTCTGCCACTACGGAACTGGAGAACAACAACTGTGTCTCAGAGAAAAATCTGAGCAAAAGCTACATTTTGGACTTACTAGCCAGCTACTGTATAATGATGTCTTGACACAGAGGCGTAACAATAACAGCCAGCTGTGTCCAGCCAAAGACCAACTTTGACCAGCCATAGACCATCCAGAAGTGCATCTTAAACCAGCTTAGGATCCCAGCTGGTCTCAAAATTGTCAGCAAGAAATTTGATAGGACTAGCTAAAAAGCTGCTGGAGATACATTTGGAACGTTGTAGTAGTAGGCTGGTAGTAGGAGCAGTAGTAGTAGTAGTAGTAATGTTAGAAGTAGTGGTGGTAGTAGTAGTAGTGGCAGTAGTTCTTTGAGAGACCTAGAAGAATGGCCAAAGGGCATTATAGTTGTATTCATATCTAGAACTTGTAAATGGCATCTAGTATATTGTTGTTTAATAAAATTAAAAGCCATTTTCCTGCTGGAAACCCTGGTGTGGTCCATGTACGGGTAGACTGTTATTAATTTTAAGGCTTTTCATAATCACTGTGTTCAGCCATGGGTGAGTGTGTGCGAGTGGGCATATTGCTTACAAAGGTTGAGGGTATTGATTAAATAATGAAAAGGATTTTAAAGGGAGACACAGCAGCAGGACTGCAGGAGCCTAACAAATACTGCGGGAGAGAAAACCAGGAGGAGGCGGGCAAATCACCAAAACACTCTCACCCAATCACCAATCACCAACGTCGGTGAGTGCGAAATGCCGTCACGAACGCACAGACATGCCAGTGATACCAGGCCACTGATGTCGGAGGCTGAGGACCACAGAGGCTGGAGGCCGTGCTCAGAGATATCAGTCCCTATGAACCAAGCCCCATCGAGGCAGATGGGCAAGTGTGAGAGGGGAAAAAAAGACAGAAGAGAGGAGCTCCGTGGGGAGGAACAGAGCTCTGGCACAACCTGGACGCTGAGGGGAGTTCGGCAGTCAGACGGCATGTGACACCAGAGCGCGTACGGGGGTCTCTGAGCGGCCGCGACACCGCTGAGCGCCCTTCCTAAATACCGCGGTTTAATTGCGCCGCACTGACTCATTACGGCCCGCTGGGTATGCTGTAATCTGCTTAAAGGCACGCGCGGCGGCTCGCGCCTGCCTTCTGTTCAAAGGCATTCTCTGCAGCAGGAAATCCAAAATGGCATTGGCCGACAGGAGAGAGAGAGAGAGAGAGAGAGCGCTTTCGATCCCCGCGAGCTACGAAGTGCACCGCAAACAATCCGTTAACCTCAGCGCCGCGAGGAAGAAGTCCAAAAAAAGACTGTGAAGTCTAATTGAAACCTTCAAACTTTATTAACAGACAAAAAGTATTGTGTTGTGTTCACCGAATTGAGTTTTTTTCCCCCCAATGTTTGGGATATTTCACAAAATCAGACTGGCATCTGGACCTGAAGGCAGGCAAAAGGGAATGGAGGGAAATGTGTTTGGCACATATTTCAGCCAACAGACAGTCAGAGCCCCACTACACCCTTAAATAACGTGCAGCCTTAAAGTTGCAAGAAATCACAGAAAGCTGCTTTTGAAAGGAAGGTGAGTAAATAATTTCATAGTACTGGGATTCATCTACAGGACTGGCCAGGCAAGGGCCTTTTTCACATTTTCATTTGGTCTGGGGTAACGTCGGCTGCCATTTCAAAGTCTGTCACATTCTAATGAGAGGCCATTCATTCTACCGTAGCTGCAGGACGCACACTTCATTATGAATGAGCCTGCATTTTCCAACATGCAAATTACCGAATGCATATATTTCCACAGGGCATCCACATGAAAGGAAGGAGTGCAGCACACCGCTCCACTAAAGACCAAACGGATCTTGAGGGCACATTAGAAACAAACTCAATCATATAAGGAAATAAACAACATTAATAATCATTGAGTATGAAGGCTTTATGCAAATAAGAACATAAAGAATGCCCATAATTACACATGAGGCAAAAAATATGTTAACAATCATCATAAATATTTCAAAGACATAGTATAAATAATGAATCAAACAATCAGTGGTTACCCTTATAACTGTTCTCTAAAGGGTAGTATGATAGACATACTGTATAAAATATACTAGCTTTTACATTACTACTCTAAAAGAAGCCACAGTTTTACTGTACTGTGCATACATGACATGGCATCTGCCTAAACTTGAATTGAATAAGAGTATACTTGAGATATGTTCCTTCTATACTAAGGGAGAATGTATTTTTAGAATGGTCACAAGCTACCCAAAGCTTGAAGAAGGCAGTGGCTTTAAAACTACAATTACCTTTGTACTGTATTCTAAAAATAACTGTGAAATATACTGCAGAAATATAATGAAAGCATGACCTCGGGGCCAGAAAAATAAAAGAAAATAGCCACCTCTTTTCTCAGAACAGTCCGGAAAATGAATGTCCCTTAAATAAGAACTGTACACTTTGCACATTGGTACACAGTGGGCTAGATAACCATAATCTGTTCACACCACTGAGACATTCAGGCCTTTGACAGATTAGATGTCTCTGCTGACTCACTAAATGCTTAAAGGAAAGTACCACAGATGGCAAAGATCAGAGAGGATGACGGCCCACAAGAACTCAGTTCCATAACAAATTCAAACACTGCCAAGACATCCACCCTTACTATTAATAACCACAGTATCACAAGGACAAAGCATGCACAAATTTAGAAACAAGACAAAGTTCATTTTAAAGTCAATATTATAGTGCTTCATTATTGTGCACCATTCAGAGTTTGAGTTATTCTGACTTCAGACTGCACAACATCGCTGCCATGGCTGTGCCAGAGTTGTCAGAGAATACCAACTACAGAAAGGGTATTTTCTGATTAATTAGCTAGCTGGAGATTCAGAGCCAAGTGCAATGGTCCTGCAAAGCTTTCAGATATATTTCTGGCCTGACGTATTCTCTGGAAAGGGTTACTTTTTTGCGTTTTACACACGCATGCATGTGCATGCACACACAAGCACAGCAGTCTTCCTTTAATCCTATTGCAGTACTCACATAAGGGCAGTGACCTTCAGGACTGCTGTCCATATGTTCTTGTCACAAGCTGACTCAGCACTATTTGAACAGACGTGGATACAACCTTTTACAATGTACACTAAAGAAACCATTACCATCAGGCAGTTCTCTCATGCTTAAATGTACATATCGAAGTTCAATATCTATATGTTATTGTTATGTCTAATGTTAAAATTTTAATATTTGGCAGCTGGTTTTTACATTACATTACATTTATTTGGCAGATGCTTTTATCCAAAGCGACGTACAAAAAGTGCATTTCATGGTCATAGACAACTGCTAAACACAGGTTCAGTAAGGTACAATACTTATTTTGTACAGCTATTTCTAGCCAAGAACACAGTTTAGTTCACACTATTCAGACCTAACCTCTGCAAAGCCAACTAGGCAGAAGAATAAGCTACAGCTTTCTTTTACAGAAAGACGGAGTGCTTAGAAAGAAAGACAGATTTGCCATTGATTAATTCACAAATACAGTAGCCTACCTAAACCAAATTCTGATTACATAACACAAACTGCATGTGATCAAGGGCTTATCTTCTTTATGTGTCTTAGGTTACTCTGCACTGTTTGAGCAGATGAAATAAGAGCAGCCCAGTAATACCACACAAGGGTCCACTGGTAGCTTGCAATCCTTTGCTTTACCTCATAACAATCTGGCAATGAGGCCGTCAGTAAAAAAAAAAAAAAAAGATTTTTTTGGCAAAAACATTGCAAAATCACTTGCTTCTCTACAAAGACTTCATATCTTGGTCGCCGTTTATTTGAGGTTTCCTTAAGTACCACCCCCTCCCCCCGTTCTCAAAACAGGAATACCCATCACTTAGGTGAAGGACCTGCGAGTTCGCTGAAGATAAACTCTGAGCTCCAAATTTTGACAGGCTGGAGACGATTCTCGGCCGCTTCGGTGAGATGAATGTAAAAAGGCCTTTTTGCGGGAGACCGCAGCCGAGCAGATTCTCCCCAGCGCACCGGAGCCAGGTGCGCCGCGCCGTAGCCATAGCCGTAGCCACGCAGGCGCGACGTCGGGCTGCTCCTCTGTGAATATGGCACGTTAGCTCGCCGCTTGAGCGTCCTCAGCAAACACGGCCACGGACGCTAACCTGGAAAAACTGCTTAATAATGCATGAACCCTCAAATCCCTCAGGAAATATCATTCCATGGGAAGATCTTTTGGCTTGTTTGCCGATTGGTTGAGGCCCTTTCCCTGTCAGGGTGGAGGACAGCCGCGAAGGGGGTGGGGGGAGGATTTCAATACCGCCGTTTCCTGTCACCTTATCTCTCTCTCCTCTCCCGTTCCTGCCATTCAGTTTCCCCCCAGTGCACGCTGCAGCTGTGGCCTCTCTTCCTCTGCGCCTTCCTGTCCTCTCCCGAAGCCCGGGCGGACGGGGCGGCTCGAGCAGGTGATGCACTCCGCCTCAACGCTGCAACTGGAAGAGGGGCTGCCATCTCCCCCCCGCCATTAAGACATCTGCCCTCCTATCAAAACCAGCGCTCAGCACGGGGAGGGGAGGGGAGGGGAGGGGGGTGAGAGGGTTCATTGAGGGGGGGGGGGGGGGGGGGGGTGGGTGGTGTCGTGGAGTGGAGAGTGATTAATGACACTTAGAAATATAATTATGCATATTTTATCTCTATTAGTAGAGTGCGGCAAGACACAGCTGCGGGAGCTCACTGACTGTAAAGCAGCTGGACACGTGGCGCACGTGCTACCTGATAAATTGAAATTATTTTAAGACTGAAGGCAAAAAAGTGAAAGTCATTTTCAGCCAGCTGGTATGAGCCATCCGCCTTTTCTAATTTTAAGTATAATTCAGTCGCGGTTCTATAAATGTACCCCGTACGTTTCTCTTGCATCTCTGTCTGGAGGAGAGTCACGCTCTCAGCGAACGGGACACGGTTCAGAAATTTCTGCCACGCATATAATTACACGATACATTTGAAGAAAATAACCGCTAATTTTTATTAAAGAGCTCCCCGAAGTTCTTTTGCACAGTGATTAAGTTAAAATCATCTATTCAGACCAAACTTCATAGTGCTCAGTCATACGTCAAAAACGGCTCTGAGGGTCGCTCTACCAAAAATAACAAAGGTAAAATTATCCCCATGAGGAGATGGAGGACGAGCCTATTTGTATCCTGTGCCTGAGTGTCTGCAGCTGTAGTGCGTGTGTGTGTGTGCGAGAGAGAGATAGAAAGAGAGAGAGAGTGTGAGAGAGAATTATGCATACTTTGCGAGGCCAAAACTCAATGCAGTGGCAATGTCCTTAACACCAAAGAATTTAAGCGTAATTTTCCAGTGTGTATCCTTTCTTTAATTTGTTTTAATGATCAGCTACTGAAATACTATAACTACAGCTTGACCACCAGTCATGATAAAGAGCAAAAGTTCAGTTGGACTGACTCCAGGCCCAAGCGCATTTCTGTGTTGTGTGTGTGTGTGCGCTTGCCTGCACGCATACGTTTAAGGGCGGGGCGCGTTTGCGCCTGCCCCTGGGTCAAGGTTGAGCCAGCAAGATGACCGCGCGGTGGGGGGGCGGGAAGCGGGCAGTGTCATTAGCAGGTGCTCCAAGCAGACAGACAGTCACAGCTTGAGGCTTTCCCCAGGAAGCCTGTGATGAAATGGCACAAATAATGAGAGCCATTATCAATCACAGGCAGGAGGCAGCCGGGCCAGCGCCCGAGCCGGCCAAGGAGGGGAGGGAGGAGGCCACCATTTAGCCATTTCAGAGTTAAACTGGGAGAGCAGGGCTGGAAGGCGATGGATATTCAAATGTTAAGAGAACAATACATTCAGTAAAAAAAAGATAATTAAACAGAGAAATTTTTTTTTGAAGCCACTCATGTAACATTTTTCTTTATTAAACCTGATTAAAGTGAAAAATCAGATCATAACCCCCAGGTTCTGAATGCTTAATTTACGACAGAAACGTACTCCACTTGATGAGCAGACTGTTTCGAGATATCGCAACAAATCCAACAGCGGGAGAAAATGCACTTTCCATTTACAAGTCCACAGCAGACTACTGTGCCTTATGTAATCCGTGTAAGCTATAGGAGGTGACATAACCACCACCCCATGGAACAAGGATCTAATTTGGGAACAGAAGGCTCTTATGAGTTCACTGCAGTTTGGAGGCAGTGAGAATAGCCAGGTCATTGTGCTGATGAGGAACCTGAGGATTATGGGTTGAAAAGCACATCTGCCATCCAAACAAGCTCCCATCTGTGGGATAGGCACAGTGGCATGCGACCACATTTCAGTGGATGAAGCTTCACACGCTGCACAACATTGCCAGTCAGTCGCTGAGGAAGGACGTTTGCGTTTGCATATAATGCAGAGAATTGTAAAAAATTATAAAAATACGCTAAATTCCAATTCTAGACTACTACGCAGAACAAAATAGTGAGACCACACATCTGCTGGAGGGACAGGCTACTGTCCGCTTCCATAAATTAAAATCATACTAGTCCTGCCAGCCCAAAATGAGCAATCACAATGCACATGCTGCACAGTCTACTTTCCAGGGCCCCTCTGCTAGTGTGACCTACGCTAACAACTTCAAAACAAACCACTTTTGTCATTGATCTGGGTCAAACTTGAAGACAGTATATACTTAAAAAAGCAACAGCTTCATACTTTAATTGTTTTCATTTCAGAAAAAATGTAATTATTATAGTGCACTGAAGTTCAAACTTCAAAACACTAATGAATGCAAGTGCTACAAAATGGGTTAAATTGAGAGGGGCCTTGTTGATTGCATTATGTAAATTCTAACAAAGCAGGTTCTAATCATTGAGCATACATTTTTTAAAATTTAAAAACACGCTTTAACCACAGGCTATCACAATTTCAACATGGTAATTAAGAACACAACATCTGTAAGTACAGGATCTTTTATTTATTATTTCTGTGCTGGACTACAAGAACTAGAAAGCTATGATGGTAAACCCAACAGACTATGCAAATACAGGCTCTTATTCAGAACTGGTTAAATGAATAAATTGACAAAAGAAATGAGGGGCTGGCAATGAATTTGGCTGGCAATGAATTTCTGGATTTCTCTTTAGAAAAGCACCCTTGCTATGGAATCCGTCAACAAAGGTGATGGCAGAGGAGATGCCAGTGGCAAGGTTGGTAAATGCACGGAGGTGTGGGATTCTCCCCCCCACCCCCCCACCCCACCCCCGACACAGACTTCCCTCTTAGAGCCCAGGAACACAGGCAGTCCCTCTGGGCACTACATCTTACAGCATGTCTCCGTAATCTATTAACATAAATCCAAATCATCTTCATTAATCATCAAGTAATTGCAGAAAGGCACGTCTGTGTAAAAGCAGGCCAGGCTGAAATCACCATCCGCAAGCCTGCTGGGTGTTATGCCTTTCATATTATGAGCCTAATTAAAAGGCCTTCAGAGAATTCTTTTGATCGCCTCGGGCCTCGACCTTTGGCACTCGTCAACCACAGTGACAACGGCTCCTCAACCACACTAGATACTGGCACATGTCAGGTAGACCTCACATGTCACCACGTGCACTCGGCAGAACCTGGAGCTCCAGAGGGGCAATGTGTGCGCAGTAAGGAACGGAAGAGGGCATTCAATCTCTGATTTCCAGGGAACGCACTTCAGAAAGAAAATAAACTTAATTTATCATTCTGTTCTTGAAGTAAACAACACACTGCAGCACTCTTGGCTGTGAACGGACAATATAGTTGTAAACCTCTAAACTCCTTGTGCGAGTTTTCGCTTGAAAGCCATCAGTTTAACTGTATGGCCAGTTGTTGTTTTCCGTCATCCCAGTGTTGGCAAAACTCTCTAATATCATGCCAATAAAACACCATAAATTTGAAAACGGAATTGTCCAATTGGCTGCCTCATCCCCCAGTAAATCCTCCATCACCTACAAAAACAGCACTGATGCATCAAAAAACAGATGTCTTTTTATTGATCTTTTTTGCTGTTACAGCAGCAGACCTTTCATTTTTATTTTGTCCTGTAAAGTTGCAGCCTTACCAACATCTCAGCAACAAAGGCATGGTCCAGTTTACAGCTCTGGATCCCCACAGACAAGGTTTTAAACCCAAACACTTCATAAAGGACAGAAGACGTGCCAAGCAGGAAGCATACCGAGTAATGTCTTCGGGTGGAAATAAGCATCAGTATCAGAGCTCTTGAATGTGTGCGTGTGCGATAGCACATCATTGGACTTGCTGGGTATTTTCTGTCCATTGGCGCCGTAAGCAATGGAGAGTCACACAGTGTTACCATCACATACGTGTACCGCTGGCCAGATTGCACATTGACTGTTCTGGGCAGGCGATAGCAAAGAAACAGATCAGGATCTCTGCGTAGCTGCAGGCTTTCTGCTTAATTGCATCAACCAGTACAGTCTGATTACTTCCAGCCCAATTGATCTGAGGTTTAGCACATCCGAAACAAGAAGTCGTCACCAAACATGATCTTAAGCCATTTGGTTGAGGCAGCTTGGCATCGTTTTATAACGCGGACGTATGAAATCCTAGGCCACTCAAATTGGGAACGAACTTCAACTGCATATTAATAAAAACTAATATCTTATGCCTATGTATAATTCAGCAGGACTTGTATTCTGCGATGGCCCTTGAATACGCAAACCAGGAACTGTGGAGGCCTTACATATTAGATTTCTAATTTTCATGTTGGGGGAAATCAAGAACACCCATTCCAGAGTGGCCCATTTACTGGAACTTCTAATTGGACCTGACTGTAACTGCACAAGGAATGGCTGACCAGTCTCTCCAATTTGACAACAGCGAATAATGTATTCAGAAATTCCACACCTTCACATTAGTTATTTTACCACATATCAAAATTTTGAAAATAAGGGTTATATCTTTCAATTTTCTAAGACCTTGGGTAGAAAGTAAAATCTTAGCTTGAAAAAATCACAAATGGAAAACAGCCTTCATAGTAAATGTTTGCTGCAAATTAAAAAATAAAAAACAAAAGCTGCAACCGATGTGGTTCAAGTATCTGTGTTGACCGAACATCTGAAAAGGGAAAAAAAAAAACATATGGACTAAAATGAGTGATTTACAATTTCTGTATTTTTTTTTCCAACATTTTGTTTTCAGTTTGTTGCAGATAGGAACAACGGGAGCATTCAGCCATTTTTTGAAACTAGCACAGGCTGGTGAATGAAGCAAGGCCTTTGATAAATGTCACTGAATAGGACATTAACACTTAAGGACAAAAATGCATCTGTCCCTTAGACAATGAATCATTTGAGATTTTACTGATCCAGAGACCAACAAGAATGAACTATTTATCACACATGAGTCATGTGAAAATGACTTCTCCTTCTTTCTTTTGACAAATGACGATATCTGTGTGAATGGAGATGTGAGATTGGTGTTTCGCTTGGCAATGACTAACTAGTGGGGGGGATCTCTGCATCTTCTGTAACACGGCTAAAAGATGAAAAAGAACTTCAGTACTATTTTATAAAGATTTCACAGGCACTGCAGTGGGGAAGATTTATTGGTTGCTGAATATTCAGCACATTCACCCATTGCTAGGTATGCGCATTTGCAATAACATGGCTGCCATGGCTACTCCGTTCTGCTAATGTGACCACCGAGCAAAGCACTGCAACAAGACAGGTTTCAGGTACTGTGATTTAATTTGATCCTTCCCAACTCAATTTCCCCAGTTCCATTATAAAACAACAGGTCCAAAGACCTTAGCAATTAAAGTGCATTTTGTTGCAGAAGTTATTACATTAAATTCAAGAAACACCAGCATTTGCAGTAGGCCAAATGGATTTCACAAATGCACCTGCAGCCAACATTTCAAAACTTATTTGTTTTTAACCACTTGTAGAGAGAGAGAGAGAGATGGCGCATGAAGACATTTGTAGTTCACTACAAAAATTTTAAATTGAACATTTTAACAATGTACGGTGTGGTGTCATACAGCATTCCCACTATGTGCATAGAAAACATTTATATAAAACACTACACTTACAAACACAGTCAGATTAGATAATCTCAAGCATAATACAACCCCGTCCCTTTTTGCATATATGCAGTGTCAGAGCATCCTTTATATATTCCCTTTTGCAGATAAGTTCCGTAGTCAGGAGCACCTCCAGCAGATAAACAGCCGTCCAGGGGACGCACATGCAGACAGGTTCACTGCTAGAGAATTTCCTTAATGAAACACTAGAGTAGACTGCTCTCATACAGACAGACTAATAGCAAGCTGTGCTTAGACTGAGGCACAGAGTCATAAATATGTGCCATGAGGTGCAGCAGGCAGTTGCTCAAATGCCATTCAAAATAAAAAAAGCTTTGAAGCAAACTAGTGCATCTGTGGTAGGTGGTTTTCAATAGTCAAGTCCAGTTGCATGCTGGGAAAATGGGGTAGTGCACAATGGCACTCCAACTTAGCCTCCATAACACATGCATATGGCACAATTCCACACAGCAGCAAGGACTATGTGAATTGCGCGTGAAAGAAAGATGAAAGAACTGTCTACATTTCAGCACGCAGAAATAAGATCCATGACCAGGAGCGCTAGCCTGAAAAGAGTTTCTGAATCGCTCAAGCTGAAAACCATGTCACTGTGAAATCTCATCTCAAACGGCGTAAGTGCAGCTCGAAACGCCGGAGGGCGAACGCGGAGCGTGGCTGCTATCGTCAGCTGGATCTCCACCTGCTGAAGGCGGCTTCGCTCCCGCTACCGCTACCGCGCGCAGGCCGACGGGGATCCCACTTAAACGGCCACAGCCTCATCCTTTCAGGTACCCTTCAGCCGAGCGGGGCAGCGGAGCAGGCCCCGTCGTTAGCCTGCAGACGCCCCGGAGAGATGTACACCGGGCGCCTAATAAAACTGTCCCGCGGCCTAAATTTAAAACCTCTTTGCGGCGGTGCGGTTTACTGCTCCTGCCTGCTCCGCACTCGCACGTCCCTGCCGCGTATCTCCGAGCTCCTCGCAGAGGTCACGGTACCCGATCGGTCTGAGGTCTGGATCAAAGCTCGCCACTCCCGGGCCGGTCTGGGGGCGGGTCACCGGGGAGACGTTTAACCAAAGGCGTAACACCACACAAGCCAATTAAACCCTGATGCCACACCTCTGCCTGGCTCACACAGCCTCCATTGCCCACTGATACTAGGGAAAGAAACACCACTCCTGATGCAAAATGTTTTGAACCACGCCAGGTTTTACTAGATGTAGATGTGTGAACAGTCTGTCAGTGGATTCCACGCAGTACATGCACGTGCTTCTAGTAAGACCTGGAATGGCACAAACTGCCTTGCGTTAGTACTGAAATGATCGATACACACATAGTTTACACATTCAATGTCTTATTGCAGGAATATAGGTCTGAAACTGTTTTCAACTAGCAAAGGGCCAAATTATGTCTATAAAAAAATAGAACACATTTAGAACCCGTCCACGTTCAGAACATAGCAATATTACATCCCCAAAGTATTACAGACCACCAGGGATGGCAATCTGCCTGACAGTCAGAGGCTAGAAATATTACAGGGAACAAATCACATTTGCTTGATTCACAAATTCAATTATTTGTGATTAGGTACTTCTTGATAAATAGCAAGCTGCTCTGCGTGTTGCTGGGAAAGCACATTTCGAACATTTCACCTGTCAGCAGCAGTTCAGCAACCGAATACACAAAACTGGCAAATCAGGGCTGGGGGGGGGGGGGGGGGGGGTTGGGGGGGGAGAAGATCTGTGAAACTAGAAGGAGATTAAGATGGTTGGTAGTTGTCATAGGTCTCGCCTATTATTCTCAGTGGATTATTTGCCAATACCTCTCCGTGGTTCAGTGACGCCCTGTGAAACGGAAGGTTCAGGAATTTGGAGCAATGCTGAGCACTCATTTGAGCACAGGGTATACCTCAGCAAATTAGCAAATGTCAAGGTTAATGACAAGCAGGAGGTACGTCTGCGAGCACTTTGTTTTTCCGCATAACGGACACCACTTCCTGTCAGGCTGGCAAGTGTTGGGACAACAATTCGCAACGGTGGACACTAAAATTAAAGCACAATGCCAGAGTCCACTGCATTGTAATTTTCTTCCAGCACGTGTCTCATTTACTAAACATCTGCTCACACGGAACAGCTGAAACCAAGCTGAGACAGAATGCTAAGGACATTTTGAGCACTGATACATGACTGACAAAAATTCTATCGTGATCAAATTTTAAATAGCGTGGATACCTTATATTGGTCTATCACAATACTGTGGATTTTACTGTAGTGAGGACTATACTTGAATCTCCCCATGCTAAAGTGACAGTTTCTGAAAGAATGGAAAGACCTGAGAAATGATAAATATGAAAAAATATGATACAACAACATAAGGATCTTGGTTCAATCATCAACAAAAAAAGGCTTGATCACCTTAGAAATAGAACCATTTAAATGGAAAAAGTCACCTGAGTATGTTCTCTGAGAGGAAACCTAATATAACAACATACTATATTTGCTTACATAGGCCTACATTTATTGTGTTGGCTTATACTGTATAATTAAATTACGCATTCAGTTCGCATGATTGTATGCTTTTCATGTGTCAAACATTCGGTTTTGCCATCAACTTTTTTTTACTGTATATTGGTAACATTCATTTGTTCTGAGGATTTGAGACAAAATGTCATATAAATATATCAAATGGTTTTGCAGACATGGTTAATAGAGCATCCGCTTAATCTCGTCATATTTTTGATTTTGTTAATGCATGAAGATTCTGTATGTGCACTGCCGTTTGTGTGTGTGTGTCACATTCAATTTTTTAATAAGAGAAATGGAAATGATTAGAAATCACGCTTTGAAAAGTGCCAAAAAAATATAATCAGAATGCCTTTTTAAGATACATCTTGACTATATCTCAAAAGGTATTTGAATATTCACATGAAAATCTGCCTCAAATCTTTTTTTTTCCCCACAGTACAAATTTAAAGGCTACAATTTGAGATGTTCAAAGGAAGAGGAAGATCATCAGTAGCCATTACAATGAGGAATGATTAGATTAGTATCATGCTTTTCATCTGTGAATACGGACTGCACATTGTCTGAGGGAGACGTCAGGTTAAAAACGGTTTGCCCAAAAAATGGTCTCACAGTGTGAGCGACTGACTGACAGCTCTCAAATCCGCAGCTGCACTTAGCCTCCGGATGCTGTCACCTAGAATCACCTTGAAGGTTTCTGGGCACGAGTGAGTGACAACAGCAGATACGAAAGAGTGAGAAACACAACAGAGAATTCACACAAACAAATATCACAAGGGTTCTGCCATGCGGAGGAGTCTTGAATAAGTTATGGCCGTATTATCCACGTCTAGAGTAAACTCATACGGTGACATTACCCACAATCCTGCAGTGCTCACATAGGTCTGACGCGATATACTGTAACCAACCAAGCATTTACTTAATGAGACTAGTACAAAGCCATACCACTCCCGGAAAGGAAGGGAAACTTTGACACAAACATGCCTCTGGGGGATTTACTTAAAACCAAAGCAATGACTTATGTTTACATTGTCAGGAAAATAATTATTTTTTTAACCTTAGATTAGGAAACCTTCAATATAAACTCACAGGCAGAACAGTTTTAGTATGAATACTCAATGCAAACTGGTCAATAAACTGTACCTGGCATAATTTTTAAAAACTGCATTCACCAAGAAATTGTGCTACAAATGTGATTACCCTGTAAAGTGTTATAAACAACAAAATTTATGGCCTTTCACATCTACGCAATTATCATCACATTTCAAATATTTCCCGTAATACACAGTATGTCCCAAAAGGAATTTTGCCAAAGCGGTTAATGCTATGGTTTCCTCCTAAATCACATTAAGCAGCCCTGCTTTTAGCTGTTCCCAGGCAACATTCACTATGTCTGAATCTCACATTTATTGCATTTCTTATTCCTCTTTGAAAATTTGTGATAGTAAATTTACTTTGCACATTCAATTCATTTGTCTGGTAAAGAACGCAAACACCTTTCAATTTAATGGCAGTTTCTTTTCTTTTTTTTCTCGTATCGGTGAGTTGGGAATTGTTTCATTGCTGATAACGCCCTGTCTTTTTTGTAGTGTGGGATTCCTAAACGATCGCCACAGAGGGTGTTTCTCCAGGGAGACTGGGCTGCTCATCAGGGTAGCAGATTGGTGTGACCGGTGTCCTGCTCTCTTTCAGGGAAACCAAAAGCTGATTGCTCTTTCTGCATCTGAAATGAACGAGAAATGAATTCCAAGCCCAAGGCAGTGTTCCGCGCATTTCCGAGCACAAGCACACCAATTTGGCAGAATTCAGACTGAGATAATTCAATGTATATTCATCAATATTGGGCTTACTTAATTCACATGAATGTTGATGTTTTTTGCTTGTTCAAGCTGCATTAAAAACTCTCTCTACTTACCCGCGCTCCCATGCATTCTTTACCAGATTACAATTTCCCAATTAAAAGATAGTTCTACACAACAACTGCATACAATCAATTATGCCCTCTTATCATGTTGCTAAACGATTCCACAATATGACCGTGCTGGGTTTTACTGAAAATAAGCATTCATTCACGTTTAATGTAATGTCACTGCAGAGTTGTTCTAAACGATCTAATCTGGACCATGCAGGCACAGAGACAGGTGGGAGCCATGTTTGCTGAATGGACTCAACACAACTCTATGGGACAGAGACCAATGTACACAACTCCTGCACCAGGCTTTTGAGCATGACAGAGGCCTTCAGTGGCTCGCAGATGGACTTCTCTTCCAGATGACATTCGGGGGCCTCCATGCAGCCCTGTCAGTCAGCCCCTATCCAGAGAGTACGCCACAGCACTGGAGGTGACCGCACGATACGGTACGTTGGTTTACTGCCTACAGTAAGGGCCCTTTCCTCACACCTCTGCCCTACCCCTCCCCCCAGGCTAACAACCTCTGCGGTTTCATTTAGCCTATGTAAAGTCCGTCTCTAGATGTATAGCATTATGTAGCATACTACAGCTGCTTTGCACAACTCTCTGAGAAATCACAACACAAAAGAGAACATATTGGTCCTACAAACTCAGAAGTGCAAAAGCCCTTTCAAATGAACTGACCTCTCTTCCCACTGCTGTACAAATATCATTGACATTTCAAAATGAATGGTTATTTCTTAAGTGGTGTTGCACTCAGTACATAATTTTCTGTGGTTCAAGAAACATAAAAAATAAACATGAATAAACTTTACGAATGAACTACTACTGTAGTTTTATGTTCATGCAACATATTTAAATAATTTTATGTGTGGCAGTTCTACGCAAATTAATTCTTCAAATGTTAATATAGTCATTAAACTTGACGCCTCGATATATGCAGGCTTGAATGATGAAATTGATTCCAGACCGTTTTTATGGTATATTTGTTGCAAAATTATTTATTGTACTGGATGTTTATGCAATCAAGTCAAATTATGTGCCACAGGAACGATGGCGTGTGTGTAATCGACTGTGATGAGTTTGTGTATGTGAGCAATGAGGTTGATTTACTCTGGTTCACACCCTTTCAAGCCACATGCTGATGAGGACCTTGTGTGGTCAAAACTGGTCTGCGTTTTAAATTTTATTCCAGTAACGGACCTTTACTCCTTTCTGCTATGCACAAAAGCATCTGAAGTGTTTATTTGTTAATATAGCCAAGTGTGAAACAATATCATGGCATCAATGAGGGCTAATTTTGAAGTGTAGTAACTTAATGCTGCTGCTGTCTTGGCCAGGGATCACTTGGAAAAGAGATGTAGGCCTAGATCTCAATGTGACATCCTAGGTAAAATAAAAAAAAAATAAAAATGGGAGAAATATAAGCAACTGACAAACAACTGCACACATGTACATAAGTAAATGCACTGGTTACTAAAACAAAGGCATAAGGGTCGCAGTTTAATTTCACCAAAGTCAAGACCACTGTGTCATAGAGAGAACAGAGGGATTTAAAAGGGAAGGCAGGAAATGTCTGCTTTAGCAATGAACTGAGCCTTTAGGACCAAGCCTGGCTTCATATACTGCAGTCATTTCACAACCTGTGCAGCAACCCCACTGCAAGTTAATTTAAGCAAATCACGGAAGGTAATGAGATAGCAAGGTTCAAGTCAATATAACAGATAGCCTTAAGGTTTCGGAGCCATTCACTCTGTGAAGCACTCTTCAGCAATAGTTGGGTGATAGATGGCTCCCATTTACAACACCTTTGATAAGATCCATTGGGAAATCTTATCTCTTGCTGTTCATATGAAACACAGCTAAGAAACATGATCTGTAATAGATTTTGAAACACCCTTTCCTTTCCTTTAAGATGACTATATATTAGGAAACCTGGATCAAGTGCTCTTTCAGATCAGTGGACGTCCATGCACTGTTTAAGCTGCAAACATTAGCTAAAGGGAAAATTAACTACTAATAGTTATCAGTTGGCAAACTTGGCCTGCATATTTAATAGTTCCCCTGCTTCTCCTGCTGATTGTCAAAAGGAGTCTGTATGTACAGTACTTATAATTCACTCAGCAAATGCTGTGCATACAGTATGCCCATTAGAAATATAGAAATATGTATAGGAGTACCAGAATGGTAATAGAGCAAACTATTGTGAACAATGCTGAAAATATAGGCTACATACAAAAGCTTTTAAAATAATTAAATTTAGGAATTAAATATGGCTGTTCCAATAGGATGCATTTCATTTAAAAAACACAATGGATAAAAAACTACTTCCATATTAAGCTAATAAGGTTGCAATAGTTATTCTGATTAAAGGTAGCTGGGCAAGAAAAAAATATATATAGGCTATATACTGTCAGGAAAGATCTTAATTTTTAATAATTAGGCCAAATTAAAGATTTCCATTAGAAATGCCAACAAAAGATATTTGGCTGAACTTGAGATGTTCACAGGTCATACAAAGGATGAAATATAAAACATAAAAACAAAATAGCAGAATGGTTTTCTGCTGCGAGTTAGCATACATGGCTATTGCATAACTCAACAACTGTCAGTCTAGTAAATTATGTGCAGTGTGTGACCAGACTAAGCTTTCACAAACAGAAAGGCAGTCAGTGAGAATTGTAATTCTAAGAAAAATTTAAATGCTAAACTGGTGCTCCACAGACCACAGATTTCTTGATTGGAATTCTAATTTGCAGAGCTCCACTCTAGTAACCAACGTCCAGAGCACCATTTCTCCACAAATCGATCAATAGAAAAAGCAATCTCAGCAGAATTAAGACTATATTCCACGGACTGCTTGACTGTGTCAAAATACATAGGCGACATGATGTATTTTTTCTATAAATGCTATGTGTATTCATGGATTTAAAAAAAATTTTTTATGTGACTTTTCAAACAGCTTGTAAACAAACATTAAAATGCCTCTTGACTTCTCCATTAACTTTAAGTACCTCCCACATCAATATAATTGTGAGCGAAGAGACTACAGTCTAATTAGGCCTACATCACGTAATTTGGAATCGTGGATTAAGGACACAGACAATAATAAATCGCAGTATAATTAACATCAATGACATGGCCGGTAAATACAATTCTGTCCGTCAATTGAATTGCATATAAAATACGTGGATTCCTAAGACCACTCTTACAGGGAGGAACTGGTTGACTAAAGCTTTGACCATTTCTAGGAGGTACTAGTTTTACATTGTGCAACAGAAAGCAATTACAGTGACAGCAAAGCCTAACAGAGTACTGCCTAGACTAATTAATGGGTCTAGTTCTATCCCACGATGGATCCATCACCTCAGTGTTATGTTGTGTTAACTGAATTCTCAATCCTAAACCAGTAATAAAAATGTATCCAGTAATAAAATAATTCATTTGACAAGGCCTTGTTTATGAAGGCCAGAAGAAAAAATAAACATTTGCACATTGTGAAATTAATGTACTCACTTTTGCACAGTGCAACACAAACTGATGTCAGTAAATCTGCAAGTAACTAAAACAATGATAATGGGATTATTGTTGTTTTTTTATATTTAACATACATATTATTATCATTATTAATATAATTTTTGATAGATATTGCTGTAAAATTATAACAGCACCCATAACTGAAATCATCCTTGAATTATCTTAATATTAACAGTTGGGTAACTAAATACATGGCGATTCTTTTCTTTAAGTCAACGTGCCGATTGAATCATAAATTACAGTCAAAGAAAAAGCCATGCCGGTAAAAGAAATTGCAGGATGACTTGATTGACAGCCAAGGCTTTTCTGATTGGTGCAGCATTGTATTTTAGGGTAGTTCAGCCATTCCGTAGTGTCATACTGTCCATCAATATTTCCTTGCCTTAAAAAGCTTTTCACTTTGGTATACTTTCCTCATCTCGCACCATTTTCAAACGGCTGCCTGACAAGACAACCCGTGGGTGTTACTGACAATTCTCCGCCATCTTAGATACCATCTTTTACACACCTCCTGGAGAATTTAATTCACAAACTAGCGCACTGTATAATTTATACTAAAAATTATCACCCGTGCACATATCATTGCTATTTAACTGCTGATATACTTTGTGTTACAATATTCCTTGCGCTTTGGACCCAGTATCTGTAAAGATACAGCACTTGACATCATTCTCAATACGACAAAGTGACAGATTTAGAACGGAAGACTATTGTAAATAAGGGAACAAAATGGGACGGCATCATCACATGCTTTTATTGTCGGTATTGTTTTGCTGTGACATCATTGAAGTCAATGTCTCCTGATAGATGAAGTAACACCCTGTACCTTCATCTGGCTTCAGTTTTGCCTCAGGCACTACCGCACGGAACGTAACCGCAGGACATTAAGCAGGTACACAACGAGCAGCCGCAACACAACAAGCGGAATACTGACTAATGATGGATTAATGGTCACATAATGCAAGGCTCATTACAAAACACAGCAAATTCAAAAGGTATTTCATTTGTATCAATATTTATAGGTTTATATTTAAAAACACAAAATACTTCTGAAGCATTAAAATTGGAGTTAGATCCCCAAGATAACAAATTTTTAAGTAAACCAATGAAACACTTAGCCTACTCATACGGGACGGGTACATACTGTATAAATACTGCATTCATTTAATTATTAATTTAGCCTATTTATTTGTATGTTGATTTATTCTCTCCAAGGAATGAGAAGGAGTGTAAAATATAGAGGAATAGGACAGCTAACAAAGAAATCAAAACCACAGATTTTAAAGACAATTCTAAGCAGCAGAAGAAATCAGCTGTTAATGTCTGCTAAGGATGTTTGACAAGAAAGTAGAGCCACGTTTTAAATATTAAATAGCAGGGACAAGCAGTGTAAATTGCATTAATTGCCCATTATGAGTGCAAAGCGTGGTAGTACAGCACTTGTGTCCATGCTATAGCACTGGTACTACAGAGGGTGTCTGAATTTAATGGTCCAGGCAAAGAAGGTTCAACAGGCTTGCATACAAAGGGGCGGGTGCCACTGTTTGCTCAGAGCGGATCTCTTAAAGTCCAATTAAAAAAGCATCCCCTGCCAGGTGGTGGAGGGGTCAGGGGGATAAAATGATGGGCAGAGCAGGAGGGCTCTTCACACGACTCTCCCTCTTTTTAGTCTAATTACTTTCAGCCATTGGCTTTGACGGCATGTGCATCGCAAAATATTGCCAAAAAATAGGAACCAGCCTCCCCCCCTCTTCCATGAGAAAGAGCAGCATCCAACCCATAATTCGTATTTACATTTTGTGAAAGAAAACGGACTTGTTAGAAGCTTGAATTACGTCCATCAGAATCTTATGTATAAATATCTCAACTTCGGGACTAATGTAATGCAATTTTGCTGTCCAGAGGTCACAAATTCAGTTCAGAGCATGTTGGCCATCTAACCCTGGAATGCAGCTTGAATGCTTGAGCGGGTTTTTCCAGATGGCTTGGCAGAGATAACTTGCCAGCCTTCCACTTGGAGGTGCAAATGAAAATATGAGCTGACACTACGGCTTTCCAGGAAAAGGCAGATTCCTTAATTGGAGGACAGCTGAATAGCAGAGTAATATATATGTCCTTTGGCAAATGTTTTGCTGAAAAACAAGCAAACAGAAACATCCATTCCTTCTTCTTGGTTCACAGTAGCTGCTCTCATTGCTTGTCAAGGAAGCAATTTCCAGTCCGAAAGATATTGCATTTAGACTACAGTGCAAAACTTCAACTTCGCTAACAGTCTTTACATATGAACATTTTTTTTCCGAAAAAGACTGTCAAACAAAAAAATGCTTGTGGCAGCTTAATTTTGCCAATTAGACGAAAGGCATTCCAGCGACACATACCTTTACGGTATGTGCCTGTTAAATCATAAAACAAAATTGGACTCTTTTGTGAAAACAGCACTTTACAACACTTCAGGGACAAGGCTGAAAAGTTCTACAATGCCCAGTTTCAAGTTAAGAGTTACAGAATGTGAAAGGGTATGATTTAGAATAATTGGTTAACTACATACTGGATATCTATTTTTTTGTGAATGGCAATTGCTTTTCTGGCACAATATATAAAATATACCTTAAGTTAAACTGTTTACTTTAGATAGCTATCTCTATAACTCTGCAGTTGCACATCAGAAGAAAATAACTGTAATAGTTTGCTTGGCAGGCTGCAGCAGTCTAAATGTAACAGTGTTTGTAATGTAGCAGTGCGCAGTTACAGTGCAGCAAGGTAATAATGGGACAAATGAGCATGATTATTGAAATTAAATAAGGAACTGAACAAAGCTAACCAAGTAGACCTAAAAACAGACATTACCGTTCCTCTCACAACCTGACTACCCCATGAGCAACTTCCACTCTGAAGAAACCTTTTTAGCTACTTCTGCAAACCCCGCCACTCTGGAAGGGGTGGCAGCCTCGCAATCATTTTTCATGTTAAATTCACCCCATCTGAAGTCTTCCTCCCGATTTCTGTTACATCTTTTGAATACATTGCATTTAAATTACACAATGTCATTGCTGTTCTTATCTATCGCCCCCCTAAACCAAATCAAATTTTTCTGTCTGAATTAACTGAACTACTCTCTGCCTGTTCCGTCTTCCCGTCTACTGCTACTGGGCGACTTCAACATCCATGTCGACTCCACTCAGTGTACACCTGCCTCTGACCTCAATGTAGTCTTGGACTGTTTCAACCTTACTCAACATGTACACTTCCCCACACACTCCAAGGGCCACACACTTGACCTTGTCTGTTCTACCGGTCTCAACATCTCAAACCTCACCAGCTCTCTGTTCACTTTGTCTGATCACAGACTGATTCATTTTCTCTTGTCCACCCCTGCCCCTCAGCCCAAACAGTCGCGAACCATATCCTTCAGGACCACCAACTCCATAAACCCTGCCCACTTTGCTGCTTCAATCACATCTGCCCTACCACTTGACCGCACTGTACACTCCCCTGAAGAGTTCGCAATTCAGCTGTCCACCACACAATCCAGCACCCTTAACTCTTTTGCCCCCCTCAAAACTAAGCTGGTCACTTTTGCCATTCCATCCCCCTGGTTTACCCCCGAGCTCCGTGCCATGAAACAGACCGGCCGTCGCCTGGAGCGTCTCCACAATAAAACTGGTCTCACTGTCCATGCCCAAGCCCACCAACTCCACATTCAGACATACAGAGATGCCCTTATCGCTGCCCGATCCTCTCACTATTCCAACATAATCCTATACTCCAACGGAAACCCCTGCACCCTCTTCTCCACTGTTAACAAACTTCTCAACCCCCCTGTAAATAATACTACATCTGGCTCCCCATCACTGTGCAACTCCTTCCTAGAGTTCTTCCACACCAAAATCACCAACATACACAAAACTCTCACCTCATCCACACCCCCTTTAGATGAACTACTCTGTACTACTGTTGCCACCACAACTTCTCCCCCCCCCGGTTTTACCTTTACCCAGATTGACAGTGCTTCACTCACCAAACTCTTTTCCTCTGCCAGATCCACCACCTGCTCATTAGATCCCACCCCCACTGCCCTGATTAAAGCTTGCCTCCCTACTCTCTGCCCTTACTTCACCAAGCTCATTAACCTGTCCCTGACCCACTGTGCTCTCCCCTCCATCTTCAAGACTGCTGCCGTCACCCGAATCCTTAAAAAACCTGGCCTGGACCCAAACACCCTCTCCAACTACCACCCCATCTCCAACCTCCCATTCATGTCCAAACTTCTTGAAAAAGTTATTGCTTCCCAACTCCGTTCATACATGACCGAAAATAACCTATTTGAGCCCCTTCAGTCCGGCTTCCAACCCAATCACAGCACTGAAACAGCCCTCACCAAGGTGGTAAATGACCTCCTCCTATCCTCTGACTCTGGTGCATATAGCATACTCATCCTCCTGGATCTCTCTGTCGCCTTTGACACAGTCAACCACAACATCCTCCTCACCTGTCTGTCTCACCTAGGCATCACTGGCCCGTCTCTCAACTGGTTTCACTCATACCTCACAAATAGGTCAGAATTCATATCTATCCATGGTCACACCTCCGATCTTGCTACTGTCACACAGGGTGTCCCTCAAGGTTCTGTTCTTGGTCCCCTCCTTTTCACCATCTATATGCTTCCTCTTGGCCCCATCCTCCGCAGCTTTGGTCTCAATTTCCACTTCTATGCAGATGACACCCAAATCTATATCAGCTCTACATCCACAAATCAGCCACCCACTGCCATCATTGAAACCTGTGTTGACACACGTCAAATCCTGGATGCAACACAATTTTCTAAAACTCAACTGCGAAAAAAACTGAAATTATTCTCATCGGACCAAAACCCCAGCTCACAAAACTACACAACTTCTCCCTCACCATTGATGGTTCCCCTGTCTCCCCCTCCCCCCTGGTCCGCAACCTCGGTGTCATACTCGATCCATCCCTCTCCTTTGAAAAGCACATCAACAACACTGTCAAGGTTTCATTTTTTCACCTGCATAATATCTCCAGACTCAGACTCTCTCTCATCCATCCCGATGCAGAAAAACTCATTCACGCCTTAATTTCCAGCAGACTAGACTACTGCAATGCACTCCTCACTGGTCTTCCCTCCCGTCTCCAACACAAACTGCAATTGGTTCAGAACTCGGCTGCAAGAATACTGTCCAGCACATCCTCCCGGTCTCACATGACCCCTATCTTGAAAGATTTACACTGGCTCCCAATCACATCACGCATCACATTCAAACTCCTCCTCCTAGTTTACAAATCCCTAAATGGCCTCACACCCACTTACCTCTCTGATCTCCTGCTCCCCTACCAGCCACCCAGACAGTCACGTTCATCCACTGCTGGCCTCCTCATCATCATCCCCTCTCAGCGCCATTCTTTTGGCGACCGCGCCTTCTCAGTTGCCACCCCCAAACTCTGGAATGCCCTCCCTCCTGACATCCGTACCTCTGACTCACTCACCTCCTTCAAATCACACCTTAAAACCCACCTCTTTTCCCTAGCTTTCCCTTGATGTTTGTCTTCCCCCCCTTTTTTTTTTCTCTGAATTGTATGTTTCATTGTATGTATGTATATATGTATGTATGTACCACTTATTGTAAAGCGTCTTTGAGTTCGTGAAAAGCGCTATATAAAATAAATGTATTATTATTATTATTATTATTATTATTAAACCTGCATATAAAAACATATCATTGCCATTAATTCCAGCAAACCAATAATCCCGAACTGGCTGATATGTCCCTCAGCAGGTCTTATCACATTAAACTTAGCTTTGGATACTTCACTTTACGAAAACAAAGAGTCAACAAATGAATTCAAAACGTAATCATCTTCTACATCTGTACCCTTAAGGGCTACTGCCTATCAAAAACTAAATACACAATCAGATATTGAGAGTGGTTTCCTCACTTCCACCATGTTACGTCTGAAAAAGTAGGCATGACTTGCCCTATTTGATCCGACACAGAAAGGAATAGGCTACATATAGCGAATTAGGCCTACATACACAGTATAAGGCAAACTGGTGACACGAACACACACAGCTCTGCACACTTGCTTGGACAGACCATGTGAATCCTTCCCCCACTGGCCTCTCAGCCAAGGCTAAATCTGCCAGTTACCTGTGATCAGCACAAAAAGAAGAGCTGATGTTGCAGACTGTTGACCAAACACAAAGAGGCCTACTTCACTCACACTTAAGTTAAAAAAAGGGAGAGGGTGTAATTATCAGCCGTGTCAGTTCAGCCGTGATTCTGGGTACCCTGCTCTGCTATATCAACCCAGTGTCGTGAGCTGCATCTCATGGTCTCATAAGCCTACGCACTCAATACCTTCAAGGCAAACTGTCTACAAAAAAAGCTAGCTGTAGCCTATTCCATTATGACTTGGCAGTGTCCTTTGTGAAAGTGTCTGGCATTAAGAAATGAGGCCCCACAAACAAATGGCACTTTGTTTTTCTACCCACTGCCCTTGCCATGTTTGAAAGGAGCTCACAACAGGCTCGTCATGTTCGAAATACTGGATACAGAAAAAGATAAAAATAGCCTGGTGACTGTTACAAAGATGTCTTTTCACTTGCTTGCTATAAATAGTTTCTCTGAAAAATACATATCAAACGAACATGTGTGCCAATGCACTGAGCTAGCACATTCACGGGACCTTAGCTACAAAATGCCTATCACCGTTCACAACTCCCGTTCATACTGGAAAAATAGTTTTATACCCTAAACCACCAAGGCATTTTACCAAGCTTCTGTCATTACAGAACTGTCTACAGCAAAACTCAGATGTCCCTCTATGGCATGAGTACCAAACAAGTCGTTACTACATAATGGCAAGGAAGAGATCTGCACAAATTTTATAGCAATTATTTTTAAAGCAATTCAGCTGAAAACATCAAATATTTGAATTATTTATAATAATAATGTCATAAACAACCTATTGCCATCTTTATCCCTACCAAGTAAGCAGAGTTCAAGTACACAGAATTCTCCTTTTCCTTTTTTTCCCCTCAGTTTTTTTTAACAAAACCAGTTTTCTATTGCCAGTGCACAGATCAATGTAATTTAAGCTACTAAAGCATACTTAAAAATTCCTAATTTAGATGAATAATCTCTATCATGTTTAATTAGGATCAAAGCAGAAAGACAGAGTAAGAGCTAGAGGGTTGCCTCTATGCACCATCATTCAGGAAAGAGAACACAATGAATTGACATGAGGGCTCACAGGGTACAAATTGTTGACAGCAAAGAAAATAAGTTTAGCTGTTTGCTTTATTTCAAGGATGCATGATGCATTTTTCTGCATGTGTGCGTCGACCAAGTTTTCATTGGTCGGTTAGTCGCAGGAAAAAAAAAAACCCTCAAACTCCATTCGGGAGCTGCGCATTGCCTTTAAAAAGTTATTAGACTATGTCGGGCAGGAAATCATCCAAAGTGTGGGATCATTTCGAGCGTGTAAAGGACGACTCCAAGAAGGTGACATGCAAACTCTAGTCGACTAGGAAAATTTTTGGTCGGGGGCAGCCCTAATTCTCATCATAATGAAGTAAAGTCCACAAACACCTGACACACTCAGAAACACTCCTCAGGAGGCAGGTGTGGATGTGTCACTGCAAAAAACTTCACAAACAGAACTACAGAGGCTACACTGCAAGATGCAAACCACTAGTTAACTGCAAAAACGGGTTTGCCACGTTACAGTTTGCTAAGTACCTAAACGAGTCTGCAGAGATCGGGAAAAAGAACTTGTGGACAGATGAGACCAAGATTCACTTAATGGCAATATCAAAGTTTGTAGACCAACAGGAACAGCTGCAAGATCCAAAGCACCCCCCTCATATGTGAAACGTGGCAGTGGGGGTGTTACGGTTTGGGCTGCCACAGGTACTGGCTCACTTGTTTTCATTGATGAAGCGATTGCTGACAGCAGCAGCTGCAGAATGAATTCTGACGTGTACAGAAGCATCTAATCTTCTCAAGTTCAACCAGATGCCTCCAAACTCATTTGACAGCGCTTCATTCTACAGCAAGACAATGATCCCAAACATACTGCTGAAGTAACAAAAAAAGTTTTTCAAAGCCATAAAACTGGAAAATTCTTGCCGGGCCAAGTCAGTGATCTGATCTAAATCCAATTGAACATGCATTGTATATGCTAAAGAGAAAACTTTAGGCATCTAGCCCCTGAAACAAGCAGAAGCTGAAGATGGCTGCAGTATGCCTGACAGAGCATCACCAGTGAAGTTACTCTATGGGTCACGGACTTCAAGCAGTCATTCCATGCACAGGATAAGCGACAAAGTACTAAACACGACTACATTCATTTACATAACATTAATGTGTCCCAAACATCATGGTGCCCTGAAATGGTGGGGGGGGGGGCTATGTATAAAAAAAAGTGTTGCAATTTTGACATGGTGAAATCAAAGTGTATAAAAATACCCTTAAATAAAAGCTGAGAATGTGCATTTCAACCACATGTTGTTTGATTACAAATCTAAACTTGTGGAGTACAGAGCCACATCAACAAAAAAAGGCTTTGTCCCAAACATACATACACACACACACATACATATAATATATATACTATATATATATATATATATATATATATATATATATATATATACATATACACACACCCTTTGCTGTATATACAGTACATATACACAAATACAGATGGCAAAATACTAATAAACAGGAAATGTATCTAGCTTTTTATCTCCCTCTAGATTTCTCTGCAATGTGGCCTACTGTTTTAACAGGGAAAACACAACTTTCATAAAAACACCCCTAACAACAGAAAATTTCTCCTGCCATTACAGAAACACCCACTGGTCTAATCCATGACTATGACCACACCCACAAGCAATAAACATGAATACTCCAAATTATTAGCATTATTTTCATGTCGGTCAGCAAGTTCTTGAGTGGGAAGTATTGTCCTGTGAATGAATCTACTGACATTTGATGCTGACTAAGCATTTCACAGTACCCCTCCATTTGATTTGCAGTACAGTATATCTATCCAGATAATGCACAGTAGGCTACAGCCTAGCCGTAGATGAAATCAGAAATTAAATGCTCAACGTTATTCAATACAACTATGGAGTGCTTAAAAAAGAAACATTTTATTCGAATAGTCAAAGCCTGCAAGACCCTATCAGCATGGACTTTTTAAACACGCGTAATTCTGTATGACAACAATAATTATTGATTCAAACGTCTGACTGAACGCATTCATGATGCTTGAGAAAACAGATTCATGAACGGGTGCACTCTTAATGAATTGGGGGAAAAACCAAGTCATTCAACGTAAACCACAACGGCTGGCTGACGTGTATAACTGCGAAATTTATGTGATCTGCTTTCCTTCCAAAAGCTTATACTGCATTCCATAAATATCCCGGATTAATACTTATCTGTGCAATAAATCCACTTAAAAGACTAACACGCTGTAGCTAGCCTGCAACTGCAAAAGAAGTCAACAGGCCGAGGATAACAAACAAGTAATTTGTGTCCGACGTCATTGTGTATGATTGATAAAATATTATAAAATGCTGATTAAGCGAGTTTAATATTATGATTTTCCCAGTTAGAAATGGGATCGCTAATTTGTAAATCAGATACTTTGAATTAGCTGCTGAAAATGAGACACTACCAATAAATAAAACACTCGAATGAAACCGTCCGTTGTATACTGAAAGGGTGGGTAGCTAATCCATAAACACGACGATACATGAATTGCAGAATATTTTAATAATTTAAAAGAATTGACGGTTGTAATCTTCACCGTTTCAAAGACCAATCAACACCGTTTCGCACGACCAACACATCAGACGGGTCAACTGGGTTTTTTTTTTTTTTTTCAATGGTTGTTTGACATTTCCACACGGCTAACTAACCATCACAAATCAATATGCTACCGTTACACATCGCATACGGCTATCGCGCTGCTTGCGTGCACTGTCAAACACCCGAGATTGATCCCAGTCCCACAGTGCTTTTCTGTTCTAGAGCGATAATTTACGACCAGTAGTCTATGCACCGGGAAGGGTGATGATACAACATAACGTAAACTTTTGACCAACATATTTTCAGTAAAACAAAACAAAGCTTAAAGCGAGGAGGCAGTATGAAATCTGGAAAGGGCTGACTTGTGAAAGGTGTCAGCCTTGTTTTTCATACAAATGTAAAACAAGATGATCCGTTTCCTATGTCAGCTTTGCTTGCTTGTCCGCAGCCTGGCACACAACTGCAGCACCAAGAAGAGCCAAGATTATGTACCACAAAGAGATGCTACCAAATGTGAAGTTTGGCGTGATTAAAATGCCTATTGTCAAGGCAGTGAAATCGCCATAACACAACCAGTTTGAAAGAAGAAAAAAAAACCACTCACAACTAGTCTATCAATTAGCCTACGTTTGGCAGCAGGGTTGAAGAAAGAAATACAACCACTAACATTATTCTGGTAAAACAAACTTAGCGTGGCAAAAATTATCAAATTATTGCTATGTTATGCTCTTTTCAAATGTCGACACTTTCCCAGATGAGTTTTTCGTTTTCTATGAGTGCCATTGCTTTACGCTCACTACCTTCAGGATAAAGATCTTGTCTAACTGAAATAGAAACGAGATGTAGAGAAAAACATTAGGTGAATGCACGTTTGTAATTTACCAAACATAGCCTATCTATCGCCGTGATTTACCGGGGATTCCGGAGGGCGCGCTCAGGAGGACCCTCTGCTCTCTTATTCATTAAAAAGGCATTGCAATGCTTTTCGATCAAGTCGATTTATTAGGCTACCTTGATACATAGCCTGGCGTTGTAAAGGTTTAGGCTACAATTTGGAGTGGACAGTCAGTACACACAGAATTCAATGTTGTGTACTAAGATACTAAGTATCTGGCTGATTATAGTAAAAAAAAAAAACACCTGGGGTATTTGTCATGGCTCTCCTTGTGGATGATGGTGAGTAGCCTACAATGTAACGTTGTGCGCCCAACTCACTTCATCGCTTTGCTTACTGTATGGACCGTTTGTTTCATACCTGCCCAACCGATAACTAGACTTTAATTCGTAGATTTGCGTTCTGGAGTTCAACACTGTCTTTAATGTAGGATATTGTCTGTGTAACCGATTGTGATTATTTAATAACTCCATCACATTTGCAATGGCATGCCTCCTGGGAAAGGGAAATTACTTACTTTTCTTGAAGCACATTTTCTTTGATGGCTCCTAATGTGGGATGGCTATTGCCTTGTTGCAGTCTGCAAGTAGCCAGGTGCCGCTGGTGTTGGTCTTTCAGACAGGCGTTTTCCTTGCATAGATCGGCCACTTGCTGCTCAAGCTCTTCAATCCGGTTCTTTTGCTTCTCCAGCAGCTCCTGCTGTGTCTCGATTATTTTATTGAGCTCCTTTAGATATTCCGCAGCCTTGCTTGGGTTTTCGGTCGGGTTTTCCATTTCGTGGTATCTCCGGTGCCCGTCCATCTGAAATTCTATCAGCTTTACTACTCGCTCTATAGCCGGGCGCCCTCCAATTCCAACTCGATGTGTTTTCTTCGCTCCGCCATTGTTTATGTTTGGTGGTGATTGGGTGAGTAAAGAAGTTGGTCGGGCGTTTGTCCGCAGCAGCGCGCCGTCCAGAGGCTCTGCACCACAATAACTAACCTCTGTAAACCACTCCGTGGATAGGAAACCCGCTTAACCCTTTGCTGGATGTCCACTCCGTCGTACTTCTTCAGGATTGCATATTGGCGTTTAATATCGTTTTGAACCGAAGACGCTCACCAGCAATTTTACTTAATTTTACTTAAAATTTTACTAGTCTTAATGTTTTGTTTAATGTACGAAAAGCAGGTGTGATATGCAAATAAGTCTATACAACAATATAAGAATTTGCCCTCATCAATAATATTCTTTCAACAGGTATCGTTTTAAAATCGCTATAATTTACGATGCACCTGCATACGATACATAATTTATAATTGTTTTTGTCCAAGCTTTATTGCAAGTTGGGAGTGCATTACTTCAGTTGAAATCGAGTAGGCCTACTCGATTATTTAGTTTGCACATGAGGATATATTACTTAGAACGGCTTTTTCTTGTTTTCTCTGACATATGCTACATTATTGCTGTCTTACATGGCGTGAGTATTGGTACATATGAATGTTTTGAGGGTTGTGACCCCTGTTCAAAATATTTAAAGTATGTAGGCCGGCTAAGTGGCTGTGATAAATATGCTATTTTCATTTTACTCTCTTCCTGAAATGTGTGCTTGGCCTTTTGTCCAGAAGACCACTTGATGGGTCTCGTACATTTATTTTTTTATTTTTTATTTTTGCTAGTCCATGAAAGCTTTCTGGTTCTTTTACTCTGGCTCTAAAAAGTGTCTGAAAATGACACACCTGTTTTAAAAAAAAGACAACTACAGATGTTTTTAGCACATCTGTTTGGGGAGTACACACATACACACACACACACACACACACATGCACAAATTTCAATAATTGATATAGTTTTTGTGTTCCCCCCAGCCCTCACCCATGACTGTCTGTAGTAGCAGAGTTTATGACGTGCTGCTCTAAACACCCTTGCTCCACCCAATATTCCATAACCATTCATCACTCTTGCTTCATTCCTCCTCGATCTCTCTTTTATTTCCACAATGAGTGTTTTCAATGTCAAAGCCCTGGTCAATTCATCAAATGATAATGTGAGGATGCGTCAATCAATCAATCTGAGTGGCAGAATGAGCATGGAATAAATAAGTGTGTCACCTTTGTGGCATTTCAGAATGTAAAACAGCAGTAATACAGTCTCCCCTCTCTGAACAGGAGGATGACGAGAGAAACTGTAAGCAAAGGTAAAGCTGAGGCAGGGAGCAAAGGATGGGGTTGGGCCATGTTAGTGTGCAAACGTGCGCGTTTTCTGATGTGAAGTGTGGCACATTTTTATTCAGAACTATATAAAGCATTTTCCCTGCAGCATGGAAGATGTCTGATGTCAGATCCTGTGACAGAAGATCTCAGTGTCACTGAGGCTGGTGTGATTTGTATTCACTTGAGCTTGTCAGCAACGTACCTCCGTTACCACATGTCTGCAAATCAAGTAGTGCTTTCAGCGCTTCAGAAGTTAGTTTTAAAATCAGTTATATAAATCCACTCACAGATATCTTTTATTGCTAATCATGGCTGCAATTTTAAATCCCAGGGCAGCATGTACAGAGTACAGCTCTAAAATAATGATGTATTTTAAAATGCGAGTCTATGTTCAAATCTTAATTACTCAGTATTCACACTTGAGGCAAAATAAAATAATTAAAATGTATAATATATTCCGCTTTAGAAAAAAAAAAAAGCTTAAGCATCAATGCAATGATTTTGGGACGTTTTTCTCGTCTTCCCAATTCAGAAGTACATTCTGTGAGCAGAATTCATTTTCTTCCCAGTGTAAATGTATTTTTGATTGGCAGGTATTAGTTGCAGTAAGAAGCATTTTGGGACTGGCTGAATTACTGAAAAATTCTTCTGTTTGGAGTGAGGGTGAAGGACTCTGGAGTTAGTTAAGGGATGTCCTCTGGAGTTAAAGTTTGACCAGTAATTTATTGTAATATATATATAAACTGTTTAGTCGGTGTGATACTGTTACTTTAAAAGCAGGGTCATCTGACTTGTCTTTTATTTACTGTAACATTGTTATAGAGATTTGTCTATTTCTGGTGAATTTCTTAACATGCTGTTGGATTTATCTAATAGAATTCCACTCCATCAGCTGAACACATGAACACCAAGTGCTGCACAGCACTAATGAAGTCTTAGACCAACGCAAAGTTCTGTCTTTCTCAGATGTGATTAAGCCTCCCGTGTGACAGCAGTTTAATGTTCTCCTTCTTTAATGGCATCAGTGCTGAGCTATTCGGCTCATTTATGGGCCTGAAATTGGTCAAAAAACAAATAGAAAAGGATACAGGAGGTGCGGCTCTGCAGTTTCTTTACATGGCTGTACTGCACTTTGAAAGATTGCCCTCTGGTGGTTGACAACAGTCTTGGGCATTGCTGTAGAGAGGGCCTAACTGTAACAGTAGGGACTATTACATATTGAGGCTTGGGGTCAGTTTACAACTTTCCATATGCGCTGTTTTGCACCCATCTGTGCATGGACTTCATCTTGCCCATTGCCAAAATAAGGATGCCTTTCTTTCTGCAATGCACTGAGAAAAGGCATGCAAAATAAGCATGTGATATACTTATATCATCAGTTGTCAACTGTGCAACTCTTTGCATAATGTTTGTGTTAAGTAACACACATAGCATAACTTTATAAATTTCCCTGATATTGAATAAAAATCCACTGGCTTGTTACTAAGCGAGTAGGCAATTGTAGCGAAGAGACTGACAGTAGGCATGTACGGTGATGGGACAGTGCCCTGCTTCACTGTCTGTCCCTCTGACTGACAGCACACTGTGTCTGCCTCTTCTGCGCGTGGACCCTGCTGCATCGCTAACGAGAGAGAGATGAGATAATGTGCATAACTCACACTTCAGAGTCTGTGATCATGCGGCTGTCAGCATCATCAAAGCTTGGGGAAGATGACAGAGATGGAGCCTGCACGCACTCTCAGGGAGAGCCGAGCCAAGATTTGAAAACCGATTTCTGTTTCTTGCTCCTTTTCCTCAATTTGGACATGACTTACGTATTTTTTTTTTGTATTTATGTGTTACTTACAGTTAACATGGTAGTCTGTTATTCCATGGTTCTATGGATTTTCAAGGACCAGTCTCTTCACAGAGGCTTTTTACGGTGTCCATCTGGATACCATGTGCATACTCAGTAGTTGTGATAAAAGGGTTCGTGCTGTATAGCTTGACCCAAAGATGAGAGCTTGTTGTGAAGGGTGCACACTCAGGTGGGGTGGATGGTACACATCTTAAGTTGGATGTAAAGGCTACACACATGTAGATCAAAGTAAATGTGTGTGCACAGAAGCTACATGGAAAGAGTATGGCAAATTATGGCTAATTATAAAGGGTACAGATTCATACTCAACGTATAGTCGGATCTGCTATGTGGGTCCATATTGTGTTATTGGATCTAAAAGGTGCATCATTTATAGCTGGATGTAAAATGTGTACACACAGTATTTTGAAGAGTACAATCTCTAAGGGTACATAATCTATAGGTACATATAGAGGCTGTATACTTTGTAACCGAATGTGAAGGATAAACCCTCGAACTGGATGTACTGTACAAAACAAGCCAACTTTAGCCAACAAATCCACTGGTGTCAAAACACAAGGAAAACCAGTAGACACAGCAACCCTCTAGGCCCGACCTCCAGAAGACATTCTGACACCTGTGCTTTAGAGGATTTTGGGGGAGCATGCTTTAACAATAGAGGTGGGTCTCCAGGTGGCAGCCACCCCAATGCCACAGCTGGGCCTGGCACATGCCAGGTCGGGCACCTCTGGTGCCCTGAGAGGGAACTGAAAGGCACCACTTTTTCCGCTAGACCCTCGCTGAGGTGGACGCTCATCAGAAGAGATGGTCTGATCGCTTGCCAGCATCACAGAGATTTATGGGGTAAAGCGCCTGTAAATTTTCCATGAAGCAAACGGAATTCCAGCAGATACTTTGGAGCTTGGCTCCACAACACATTTGTCTTGCTCAAGATGCTAAATTTCAAGTATTTTTATTTATTTATTTTTTGGAAAAGAGGTCTAGAAAAAGAAAAAGAAATTCTGTAAGAAAATGTAGCCACTAGTACCAGTGAAGAAGTGACATGGTGTTACTTTAGCAAATAAAACAGTTCTTATGGAAAAATACAAATAATAACATTTTAACCAATCTGATATATTAGTTTTGTATGTACATTTATTATTTTTTAATATTGACCCTTTCCTCTCCAATTTGGAATGCCAGTGTATACCTGTCCCATTACTGCAATGTCCTCCACTGATTGGGAGGAGTGTCACTGACACAGCTGTCCTCAAAAATTGAGCCAACAACTTATTCTGGGCAAAGCTTTTATTTTACTGTGAATTTTAAAGGACTGAGGAAGCCCAAGGTGTAGGATAATTGAAAGTATTCTGCGCCGTTCTCCATTTAACAGCATTTCTTTGTTCTCGCTGCCGTCGTGTCTCCCCGTGTCGCCGCTTCCTTTTCTCTGTCGCGTTTTTGCCCGGGGGCACCCGCCTGACTACCTGCACGGCTTCATTTACTGACTCAACATGCAGGAGGTGTTCTGTTGTCACCTCATTATCTGAGAGGTCTTCGCTCTGCCACTACAGAGCCCTTCCTGCCTGCCTGAGCAGGCTGTGGCCCAGAGGAACACCCGTCCAGAAGCATCCCTTCTGTCCCTGTGTTTCCGCCTGCAGTCCTTACCTCTCCCATCCTCATAAACCTCCAACATTGTTGCCCACAGTTAATACACAAAAGTAGGTTAAACACAAAGGAATAGGCCCATATTTGCACCGTTTGTAGACAAACTCATATCTGCACATTATCGTTTTAGCCTAATTCATTGCTACAGTATATTGCAGTATTTACCGGTTTTAATGAAATTTTTTAATCAATTTGGTTAAGGAAGGATTGAGAACAATGAACTGTTTCTGAAGAAAGCATGTTTTTGACAGACTATTTTGAAACTAGTCAAACTGAGGCCAAACAGTGGACAGCCTCAGTACCACGATATCATTCCTGACTGCTTTGTGCTAAGGAGCAAGGGGTTAATTCAGACCAGCTCTTTAGGGAAATACCAGTTCAGCTTAACGAGTGTGAATCACTGCATTGTGAAAATTCTCTGAGGAAACCTCACCCTGCCATTCAAAAGCAGCTTTAATTGTGTGACTTGAATATTTGTTCAACTCAGAAAATTCAAATATAACAAGGTCTCTATATTATTCAGATATAGCTAGATTCTAGCCCATTCGGCTATTTATTTCATTTTGCCGTTTGAGTTTTTTATATAGCATTTTATTTAAATAAATACTGGTTATTTCTGCCTACTGCATACTTATATTTCCTCAGTGTTAATTATTGGCATTTGTAATCAAGCAAAATAAATAAGTCAGCAAATAAACAACAGCCTTAATAGCATCCTTATGTATTCCACACCCATTGAAAGGGTATTGATTTTCTGAACTTCATTTTTTTTTTTAGTCGAGGCAAAATGAGCAAGCAAGTGGCAAATAAGGTGAATAAGCAGTACATATTGCTGTGATCTTACTAGAGGAAAAAAATGCATGATCTGTTCTTTTATTTGGCTGACAATGCATTTTCAGACAGCTCTGTATCACTGCCAGGAAGCCAGGGAATCTGTCAGTTGTGTCCTGTTTGTGTGCTGCGGCATCACCTTTAACAGTAAAGCTGACAGTCTCTTGTGTGACAAAGGAGAATGCGCCTAGTTCAGGGCTGCCAGCGTCCATATCTTTTCATTGCCTGACTGGTCAGAGTTGAGAGGGCTGTGAATTAAAGTCTACAACATTAGCGCTGCAATCTTAACCATATGGCCCCAGAGCCAGGTCTGTCATTCCAAGAGTAAGATGTGTCAGAAAGCCCCGGGCGTTTGGGGGAGAGAGAATCTGCGAACTGTTCCCCACCAAAACGTTGCAGTCAGATGAGCGTTCCAGATCCTGTACTAGCGCAAGTTCAAATATTTATAGCCTGGAAACCCTTCACATAGTAAATTTCACAGGAAGGAACAGAGTGCCAGTGATAGTCTCTGTCAGTGAGTCTGATACTTCTTTAGATTTTGCATGACGTCAAGTGAGACAGAAAGGCTGTTGGTGTTCTCCAGCTTAGATACAGTTCTTGTAATCGAATGGACAAAAAGAGCATAGCAATGAAGGTGAAGTGTTTGTCTTAAAACCCATTAGTAACCTCTGACATTCTGCCTGTGCTGTATGGGTAAATATCTATCTATAATATTATCTATCAGCATGTCCATCATATGCTATATTTTCAGATTCAGAAAGCTGTGACATGTACCACAATTAAAACCATGGCCCACATCTATTGATATCCGTGCTGGATAAAATCCATACCAAACAGAATTAAAACAATACAATAATTCCACATCAGAATTGATCTAACCAGCAAGAACATTGAAAAATGGTCAAATTATTCCTTAATCAGAAAAAAGGGGCATCACACAAAGCTGTCATTCTGCTTCCACCTCAATGTTTTATTCAGATGCACTGCATTCAATCTCCTGCCCTATCCTGTCATGTGTCACTGATAGAGTAGCATCACATACATATGGAACCAGGTGCCAAGCCCAGTATCAGTACATATCATATGATTATATTAATATCAGTTGTGATACCAATGCCATCACACCACCTGTGACCAGTTGCAGGCAATGTAAATGGTACTCTCTCTCCTTATTTCAGGCACATGTGCGCTCTCTGCCAACTGTTGTGCCCAACCAGATTCATATTTGCCCGGCCACTAAACACAGCATTGCTCCAATTTGCATTTGGCCAGTTTCTATTGGAATGTCTCTGTTCCTGGCATGTTTTTCTACCCTATGCTGTTTGTCCTGAATCAAGACAAGTACCCATGTACTGAATGGCACCACAGGCCCTAGAGATCAAAAGTACTGTCACACAGTGAAATCACCTCATTCAGGTTTACATGCCTGCTAACAGTTCTACCATATACAGTGTTTTACCAATATACTGTAGAAGTGACTGTGGCTAGTTTTTCAAGCTTGTTTAATTTACTGTTGGGAATAAAAGTGAATTAAATAATTTTATGTATTATTTGTGAATATATACTATATAATTCAAACGAAATACTGGAGTTAAAAATCATATGTGTACTTTAACATATCTTCATAAATTGACCACAAGAAATCACACAGCTGAATTTTTTTTAAACATGCATTCAATGACATTACCTATTATAAATCAGTCCAACTGGTCTGTTTGACAAATAATAGTACTGAACAAGCCATACACAGTAAATTTTAAGTGAACATAAACTTTGCTAGAGTATTCTAAAGTAATGAAGTACATGTTCCTTCTGGAGTCATATAAAGTATTAGAGTTATTTTTTCACAATGAGAATTATAAAGCAGTAGGTAAACAACTTTCTTTGTTTTGTAATATGGCACAAAACATGACACAGACTGCACAAAAGTCATGCATAAAACAAACTTGGAATAATCAAACAGTCCATGCCTATAGCTGAATGCTTTGAGCCAGTGGCTGCAGCCATTGACTGTCAGTTTGTTTGGTGTGCTACTTTCACATTCTAAGTCATGTCTTGTGCTGTACAACAATAAACAGACAGCAATCCCCGCTTCACCGCATGCAAGTTCTTGTGGTACCAGAGTTTCCTATCTTTAAAATTGTTTCATATCCCTCACACTTCACATAGATACAGACACACACACGCACACACACACACACACACAGACACACACACACACATGTCTCTGTGGAGCTGATCCTTATCAGTCACTCTACACTCTACTAAAAGCCCTGGCCAGTAATCCACAAAGCTGTTCCACTGCACCCTGGCTAAACATCTTGTTTCCCAGCTGTTTCACATCACATACAGACTTCTCCCAATTACTCTGCCCTCGTAGAACAATGGATAGGACGCTAGCGATCTGGGCCGCTTGGTTAGCGCCCAACAGCCGCAGCGAATCCCAGAGCCTCCAGAAAGCCTGCCCAGAGAGCACACGTGGAGCACTCAAACGCTTGGAAAGAAAATGAAAATGTGTCAGCTATAGGGACGAATGTTTATGTCTCTGCGCCTGCTGGGAAGGGGGAACTATAAAGGAGAAGAACAGACTGCCATTGCCTTTCATGCTGGAGTGTGCCTCATTACAGCCTGGCTGCTCTCCAGCACCAATGTCATAGGGACCTGTGGCTGTGTGCTTAATAGGGCCCCCACTGAAATCCTAGAGAGAAGCTGTAAGAGTGGCTGTTCCATTGCAGCGTAGATACTACTGACACATATGCAAACATACACAGAATCCACTGAAACATGTGCAGACCGATACCACTGACATGCACTCATACTCATGAAAAACACACATACTACTGACACCTGCATGTACAGTACGCACAGAAACCACTGACATGCATGTGTGCGCATAGAGACACTAGTCACATGTATACGTGTGCACATACACACCCCACACACTTGCAAACATTGCTAACATGCTTGCAAGCATGCATACATTAACTTACATACAGTACAATATTTAATGAACTGAAGATACAAAGCTATTTGGAAATAGAAACAGTGTTATTTTAAGCAGCTTCTTGGACTGTGAAGAGTGGTTTTCCTCCTTCATAATCTTCATTAGTTTTAAAACATGACCCAGGAATCATTCAGGCAAAATAAATGAATAAATAAATAAATACATACTAGACTATGCAATAGAGGTAATTACCAAAAAAGACCGTATTTTGCTAGTAAAACTAACTTAATGAAATCATTCATAGTACCCCCTTAATATAGAAGAGAAACTGATATGTTGGGTAGATTCACTGTGCTGCTTTTTATAATCTTTTCGTGCGTAGTGTAATACAAAGTGAATTATATCTGCTGAAATTGACTTCTCAAAATTTTTGCTTTGGAAGACACTGTATTAATATGCAAATTCTTTACAAGTGGATTTCAAGAAATAATTGTCAGAATGAAGTTTTTCACAATGTAAACTAAGACTACATTTACTTTCCTTGTATTACATAAATACAAAGAACTTACACACCACAGAATGATGCTGAATACTGAAATCATCTTCAGTCATGCCAATGCCTAGGGATACCGAACAAATAGATAATAGTATTATCCATCATATTTTCCCTTAAAATATCCATTACGTGCTAACAGTGCAGGCTGTACCATGGATTTTTGCTGCATCCACTGTAGCACCGCCATTTTGGATCTAAACTAGCATTCCTGTGAACTACATAAAGATGGTTCACGTTATGTTTCCACCCTTGCTGAAAGCAATAGCACACCGGCTCTTACAGAGGTCACTTCAGGTCTTCATTTTCAGGCAATAAAGCTTGTGTTTACCTACAGCGTGCCAACGGAAAAAAAGAGAAGCACGGTGACATAATCACAGCCATATGGCTCTTGTAAACCGCTTACTTTGACAGGTCTGTTAAAAAACCCCCACTAAAACAAGGGCCAAGCAAATGCCATTTTGAATACCTGACATCCAAACACGCTGGAATACCGCTGAGCGTTGTCCTCCTGAGTTATCCCTGGCATTACAAACTGATGTCATTACGGTAACATTACAAAGAGGTGCCGTGAAATGTTTTTTGGTGATTGGATTTTCACAGTGCGCTTTGAGACCAATTTATTTGAGGACAGCGGAGGAAGAGATATGCGAGTTCAATAATAATCCATTCAGCGAACCAGAGGGGTGCAGGTCAATAATAAGCTGCCGGTTTTGCGCGGTAAAGGTTGCGTGAAGCTGGGAATTGGGCGAGTGTGTTTGGGTGGTGACCGTGGCAGTGGGGATGCGCGGCGGGTTTTGTAGGAGAGAGATGCAGGACTGAACGCCGGATTCCTCCACACGAGCGTTAAGGATGCCTGCGTGCTGGGAATGCAGAGTGAGGGTTAGACAGCTTATGGGCCATGTCGGTACCCCAGGGGAGTTTCATTGATCCAAAACAAACAGAGTTACTGAGAGAGGCAAAAAAATAATCAAACAGATAACTCGTAAGGATTACAGAAATGTAGTATAACTGAAATAACAGTCAGTTGACTAAAAGTGAGACACATTTTGTTTTGTTCCATGGGGAACTAGGACTCCAAAGTACTTTCACGTATGTGTTTTAGCCATTGTCCTTCCCTTTCACAGGCAAACAATAGAGAAAACTAGTCTTCGGGGAAAGGGATATAAGTCTTTCAACTGAAACATAAAATGGTGGGGAAGTTCCCCAGAGACAAAACCACATAGAAAACAGACCTCTTCACAAAGGTCTGATCAATTTGGGATTTTTTTAAGAAGTGGGTCATCTGCTCAGAACAAAACTGTGACTTCCTGTTTAGTCCACCAAAATAAGAGATCAGCTGATGGATATCAATGTTGTCTTGCTGTTACACACATTTACCAGTTACATATTGTGAGATTTTTTTTTCTCAAGTGAAACTACATCATTGTGGTTCTGGCAACTGCATTTTTCACAACTGCAGCATGATTTGTGTATTAGTTTCTTAGTTGACTGAAATAGTGGTTGTACACACTATAACCAAATTTAACTTGTATCAGAAAACAATGACATTCAGGTCAATGCATTGAATCCATTGATCTGAAATATAGACTTAAAGAACATGCCCTGATGCAGCTGAAGAAGGCAACCTTGTCTTCTGTATGAAAGAGTCCTACACACGTTGGCCTTCTCGAAAGGTACGGCATGATTCTTAATAGACTCAGCACATTGCCACTGCCGTTCATTAGCCTAATAGTTGTTCCAATAAGGGCTTTGGACTGAGCAGAACCCAAAGGCATCTCTGACACTTCAGGGTCAGGATTTCCGTGTGTGATACAGGATCTTACTCATTTCTGTTTTAGCCCTGACCTTGGGGGCAGTGTGAACAGTCGGGAGACTTCACACAGCTTAATGTAGCACCATGGAGTGCAGAGGACATTGCCCCTCACTAACTCCTCACCCTGTTACAATGAGGGTTACTACAGCCACCCAGCAAGTGATGATTCACTGCAGTCTGCTGCCTGTGCAATATTTCCATTACAGGAAGATTGATTCTGTGTATAAATGAAAATGCCCTGGGCCTCTCTTAAAAGCCGCTGTCTGCTTGCTTCACGCCTTCCTTATTCCTGAATCCAATCAAGTAAAATACCTCAGCCCCCGCAAAGCAAACACCTGTGTTAAAAAAAGTACTGACTCACCTAACTGTCCTATTTGTAAACTATGAGCGTTTATGTATAGCACGATTGAACATGGGCTTAGTGTAACAGTGCTATTCCTCAGAGCTCAGCACGGAATTTCCGGAACCAGTGTTGGTGGGTGCTGCTGCTGCTTTTCCAGGCGTGTCTGCACTGGTGGGGGGTCCACTCTCCCTCAAAATACGGGAAACACACAGCCCTGCTTGTCCACCCCCATTAATCAACTGTGTCCCTGGAGTTGACATCCTGTTGAAGAGCGCCACAGACCCAGCAGCAAACTGACCCCCAGCAACATAAATAGCTAGCTGAGCTGGATGTAGGCATGTGTGACAACAGTGTGGGATGTCAGGAGGCCAGGCGGCAGCAAGAGGAAGGAGGAACGTGAAAGCTGGACTCAACTCTGCCACCATTTCCTCTTTTATATTTAAATGAGCTTGGCACCTTGCGGTACTGAAAGTAGACTGTGAGGTGAAAGGCTGCGTAAACCTCAATGCTTTGCTCAGAATCTTAAAAGGAGTGTAGGGGCATTCCAAATTGTCCAATCACAGCCTTTAATAAAGAAAGGAGGTCGGTGCAACGGTCCTAATGCAACCAATCACGTTACCCTAAGGCACAGTATGCTGATACTGCGAAAGGGATGCTATACTGGAAAATAACATTAACTAAAAATTCTGAGGATGGTGAATTAAGAATACTTCTCATTTGATACCAAGAACAGTCAACATCCCTTCAAAAAGGAGACTTT
This sequence comes from Anguilla anguilla, assembly GCF_013347855.1. NCBI lineage: Eukaryota > Metazoa > Chordata > Actinopteri > Anguilliformes > Anguillidae > Anguilla > Anguilla anguilla. Next base: position 29,583,127 of record NC_049213.1, on the reverse strand, counting down.
GGAGCTCGACAGCCAGCAATTCAATAATGCATTTTCTGTTGTGTTTATAAACATAGATCACAACCTATTGAAAAGTGAATAACAAAAGAATTCCTAAATTTTGAGAATCTAAATGCGATACATTTTATTTTTCTTAGTGTTTTTTTTTTCCCAATAGAGGTTCCCTTCAACTTCTGCTGAAGTGCATTGAAATCATTTTCAGATACAGTTTTGATCTGATTTAAAGTTGGCAAAACAGTGTCTGATGAAATACAATCTGAGATGTCTGCTGTGACAGTCTCTTCTAGCAGTTGCAAGCTTAGTTTTGAAGCCTGAATAATTCTGTGAATTTGTGTCTTCCTCCATGCTTAATGGTATTTCCATTCGTTGCCCTTATGTGGATTTACTGCACCTGATTATAAATAGCATAACAGAGCGTATGAATCACCTGATGGCAATATTCTACGGAGGCTGTTATTTCAATTTAAAATAATTTGATGAGAAAGAGCCAGTCCTGCTGTTCCAGTTTAAACCAGGTATAAGGATACTACTCGCCATGTACCCAAGTATATTTGCTCTGTTATCTGCTCACGAGCAGTTCCCTGGGAAACAATGAAAATCCGAACCATTACCAGCACAGTCAGTCACTAGCTGTTGTCGTGCATTTCTCTGTGAAGATGACATTGTTTCTATTGTTCGCACTCCTGCAGCCTTCATTAAGCTAATGGCTTTTTCTCTTTGAGGGGAAAGTCAATTAAATTCAGTTTAGTTTCCTCCTCTGTACAATTTAAAGTTTCTCTATCAATGTAGCAACTATTTTTCCCCTCATAAACATAATAAAAGATGATCTCAAAATACCAAATGTTCCAATCTATCAAACGTGTCATTTTTAAAGATCAACAAATGTCGGCAGTAATGAGGGACAGCATCCATCCCGGCAGTCCCCCCTCAGGGCTGTGTTTGACTGCAGTCACACAGCGCTGCCCTGGGGGGCAATCGCTCTGTTCCTGACTGGCGGATTAGCACCCCTGCGCGCTATTCCCACTTGAGGCGCCTTACAGCAGTACGATGGAGGAATTTTGTTGATTAGGAAGACGGGGTGGTTGAGTCTGTTTACGCAGCGAGGCGACACGCCTGCTCCGAGCCTGCTCCTCCCACAGAACATCTCCGCCGGCCCTCGCCTCTCTGCCCGAGAGCTTCCGTCATTTGTCAAGACCAGCACCCGACGGTGTGTGACTGAACCAGGGACTGAGAGAATGCAATTACCATTCTGCTGGGAGGCGGGCCTGCCTCTGTCCCTAGATGATTCATAGGGTACCTCAAAGCCAGGGGGCTTCAGTCCTACCCTCATTAACCTCCCACCCCAGCCGACACCTTTCTACGGTCAATTGGCCTGCGCTAAACATCCTGCCCAGCTGTTATTCATGAAAATACTATTGAGGATGAAACATATTGATGCAGTTACTGAAGCAGAGCATTGTTCTGCCAGGATTAATACAATAGAGAAGTGATATACACCCCAATTTCAATTTCGAGTACAGCAACTTACTTGAAAAAAATGCACATGCACTCCTATTAATTCATTGATTCACATCAATACATTTTTAGGACTGTTCTTTGTGTTTTTCCCATTTTCCAAAAGGTCCATGCTGTTAGCATGCAATATTAACACCCAAAAGAATGCCAAACCCTGTGCTGTGTATATATGAGGCATGCACCACCAACCATTATTTGCTGCATGGTTTGTCTACCATCCAAATAATCCCCATTTAATACTTAATATACCAATACAACTACAGTTATCTCTGGATACTGAAAGACTTTCTTCCTATTGAATCGTATTACGCTGATGTCTATCTATCTATTTGTGCGCTTAACTAATACATTGTTTGATTAATACATTAATACAATGCATTAATACAAAGAGATCAGACATCAAACAGAAATTTGCACTTGACAGCCATTCTATGGGCAGTTATTCTATGCTTGTCTCCTGGTTTAAAAGGTAGTCAAAATAGCCTACCCATCCTTAAGTGCGACATCTTCTGTAAATTCAGTGGAGCACAGACTCTAAAGCATGTGCAGCCAGTCACTGCTTCTTCACACTCTGCAGTTCACCAACCAGGCAGAACTGTTGTGCTGGAACACTGATTTTTTTCAGTTTTATTCCTATTTTCTCCACAGGTGATGTAAAGCCACTGCTTCTTTTCACTACACAGTCTACCATTTGATTGAAGTAATCAGTTAAGCCAATAAGCTTTTGATTGTTTTAAAATCTTGCAAAGAGGTGTTGTACTTCCAAAACTCCAGAAAGTGACCCATCCCTTTAAGCCACCTGTTAAGATATTGAATCACAAGAAGATATGAATGTGTAGTTTGTGCAGACTATAGGTGCTCAGCTGACCAGAAGGAGTCACTGATATATAATGACACATGGATGTCCTGCTAATTAAAATCCATGCCAACCCAGGTTATGTGCCACCCTGTGGGGCTTCTGGGAATTTCTCATTTGTGGTTCAAACATGATCCCAGGCAGCACACGCACTCGATGAGCTACCCGGCAACCTCAATGAGCGCAGTCACACAGTAGGCATGGGCACAATCAGGATTCAGGTGCATTTAATGGGACACATCACTGCACCAGCCACTAGTGTTTGACAAACATCACCTCCACTTCATTTTTGCATTCTAGCAATACATGAGCGAATCCTTACGATTTAATTGGACTGGATAGAACAGACACCTCAGGGAAGATTTCCTTTAAAAAAACAACAACATCAACCTGAATGTTGAAGCATTTGAAGGACACAAAGCAGTACATGTTTTTTTTTTCTATTTTTTTGTTTCACTGACCACTAACAGTGCTTAGCATTACATAAGATTACAATGTAAGAGGTGGGTCAACAAGTTAATGAAATTTGCTTTTGCGTTTGGAGGGAACCTTGCTGGAAGGGCTTAAATTTGAAGATGGATAGCTTTAAACACAGACATTAAGCTGCCACAGTACAAATACATTTAGTGGTCCATGACATGGATGTCATCATCAGTACATAGGATTACACTTCAAACTGTAATCAGGAGGCTGCTGTGTGTGATTGCGGTCCTGTGTTGCACAGGTCTACAATGGAAGGAACTGAACACTGATTTGTAATTGCAGTCATCACTTGTGTGATCTGGAATGCATTTTGTGCAACAGAGGCTCTTTCCATTAGAATGTCATAACAAATTGACCTAGATAGCTATAAATACCCCATCAATATACTCAACAGGAGGTGTACTCCAAATGGCTGTGGCTCTAGGGCTCTTCTCTTGACTTGCCTGTTCACACAAATATGTGCGATGGACACTCAAAGAAAGAGATCTATGCATTGGTTTCAGTGGCAAAGTTAAACCAACATCGTTCAGTTGGAGGCCAGTCATTCTGTACTGGCAGTGGACCAGCTGGATTTCAGCTCATCCAGACAAGACAAGTATAAAAATATAAACAGGTCCTGAATAGTTTTGTAAGACATTGCAGTCATTGTACAATACACTGCAATTCTTACCTTACCATAAGCATGACATTTAACATGTCATTACACTAGTCAATAAAAATGTGTCTAATGACTGTATCAAGATAAATAAATGATACTTTATGAAATAAATAGCATCAGTACACAAATGAATGCATAATTTATTGAAATACAAAAGTACAATGAAATGTATGAAACATATGTATGTGTTTGTGTATTATTAAAGTTAAAAAAAAGCATTTGCCCTCTTTTTTTCTGCAGACTGTCAGCTCTAATTTGAGGGTATTTGTATCTATATTGGGTGATCCATGTAGGAATTGCAGACCTATATCATCATTTACTTTAGCATGTAGCATATATATGCTTTTAAAAGCATCTGGAAATTCTCAAAATTTCTCACTTCATTTTAACCACAATACAAGATTACTGTAATTGGCCAAAAAAACACTAAGTGTTACATTAACATTTAGTGATGTGTGAAAGCTGTTTCTTCAAGCTGTAAACATACTATCTTGCATGGCAGTGTTGGGATCAGACACATGGATTGCTCTGACAGGCAACCACAGGGACTAATCAGCAGAAGTGGTGGCTTATATATCCCCTGAAGGCTTCTGAGCTGAGACAGGAAAATGCACTGAGGACCAACAAAAGCTGCCACAACCATGTGATATATCCTGCATGAAGCACTATGACCAGAGAGATTTCAGAACATTTAAACTGTCCAGGACCGGGAGGGCTCATACAAAGAAGGCCTTCACATGAGTGCTGGCTTCTCCAGAGAACTTCACATGTCCATATGGACAGCCATCATGGATCCAAAGGTGCTCACAGCTATACAGTTGACATCAACTTGCTCAGCACTTCATGCTGCAGAGTCATTGAGGTCTAATGTACATAATACTGGCAGCTAGAGATGGAGAATGAAGGATGGGGTTATGTTCCATTATTACATTCATTGTATCAACTAAGCAAAGAAAGTGGTTCTCCCTATGTAAACACAGCTCAGGAGTCATAACCTGGTGAGCACATATAATAATGCCATAAAGTGCATTGTCTTGTGGCTGGAAAATGAAAACTAGTTCCTCAGTTTTAAGAACATCCACCATGACGCCGGCTCCTGCTGCTAGCCAAAAATGGCCTTATTTTAGTTGCTCATTATTAGAATTAAGCTCACTTGACTAAGGGCCCTCCTGTGCGTTTTCAATATGATAAACCAATGAAGCGCTGAACTCCAATACCCACAATTACAATTACCTCCACTATTGCTCCAAAGAGAATTAAGGCAATCAGTATTTTTGATCCAGTGATATCAACGGTTTTCAAAATATACATTTCCCCTCTGTGTATCATTGAAACATCAAACGCTTGTTGACAGAAGTAAATAGTTGGAAAGACAGTCAGCACTTTACTTTTACTTTATGACTTACTATGCAAACACAAATGCAAAGATCAAAAATTAGAGTGCAGTAATCCTGTTAGCTCCAAGAGCAGGGGATATATGTGCTCTTGTGACAGTTTCGACTTTCAAGTATTTTTCAAATACCACATTGAACATTAAACTAAGTTAAACAAACACTCAAATTAATGTACTCACATAACCATTAAACTACATTAAATCAACAACAGCAAAGAACTGCAGGCACTGGAAGAAGAAAGTTGCCATAATCTGGGACTTGGTATCAACAGGAGGGACGGGCTAAGGACATACTGTACAGTAGCCCTTGGGATGCCTATAGAGAGACTTTGGGATGTTAAAAATGTGGGACCCTAAGTGACCTGAAAGGAATTTCCAGTGAGGTAGATCAAGGACGATCAGAGTAAAGTGAGGCTGGCTGAGCATAGTGGAGGGCCTCACTGATATAGAGAAGCACCATTTCTCTGGAGTGGCCAGCCCTGAAGCCATACTGATGGAGGTTTGTCGTTCTGCGTGAGTAAAGTAGAGAGTTGAAGGAAACTGAAGATCCTCTGTTGAATCATGAACCTAGTGCTGTTTCAATACAGTTTGGGTTTGGAATTTGCCTAGGTTTACACGTTCCTTATAAAGACCCAAAGCATCAGCATGGTCTACTGGAAAATTGCAAGGATATGTGTACTGGAAAATGGTGGGATTTACAACTAAGTAGGTAACCTCTGTTGATATGCTGATCTGGGTTCATAGTAAAATATCCAGCTACATAAACAATATCAAGTAATTTGTTCAGCATTCAGGTATCTTCTATCCATTAATGATCATAATGATCTTAAAGAATGAGCATACTCTTAGATGGAGAGAGTGTTCATGAAACTATTTTAATGATTATCAAGATCACAAAGTAATTCACAATGAAGGATGAAAACTCACCTCAACCACCACCAATATGCAGCAACCACCTGGATGATGCACAGCAGCTATTTCGTGCCAGTGTACTCTCACACATTACCAAAGGTGGAAATGATTGGGCCAAATAATTATTGAGCCAGTGTTTGGTAACATTCCAGTATCCTGAGGCAAAACAATCAGCTGACTTCTCAATTAGCTGACAGCCTTATGCTAATCATATCAAATGTGAAGAGCTGCAACAAAGACTCTCCATAATCTCTTCAGCTCTAATGCCTTACTCAATATGGAGTTTGCATATCTACCCAGTCTACGCTGAAAATGTTTGTGTGTCAATACATGAAAATGGTGTTTGACTCAATAGCCTGAAGGAATTGTAGAAAACTGGATCCATACCAACCCACATTCTTAGAAAGTGTGATTTATGTCCTGAAAGCAAAGATAATTCATCCTATTGTCAGGTTATTCCATTCCACCACAGAACCTCAGAGAGATAAGCTGCCGATAGGAGAAGTCATGTGACAGGATGACACATGCCTCGTTAGAATGCACACGCTCTACTTTAGCTGCGTTCTAATGCTGATGGAGCAGGAATGGCACAATGCTTGTTCAGGAAAACACTCTATAGCCCATTACAGTGAAATGTTCAGATACCAGTAGGATAGCCCAGGTAATCCAGAATATTTCTGGGATGACGTTTTGCTTATTCCAGTGATTGGCATTGCATGCCAAGAGAGAGATTCACAGTTCCGTGAGTGAAATTGAGCTTTCTAGAGCAATGCCATTTTCTTTCCGATCTTTCTCTCTTCCTGTTTTGCACTGTGTCTCACTCGCTGTGGGAATATAATCCTCTTTACACCCTTTCCCTTCACTGGTTCCCAACTCATATGCTCAGTGGGAGGATTTGAGTTGAGTCAGAATAAATGACAGGAAAACGAATAGAAAGTAACAAAGCAACACAGAGGTGGCCAAGCATGGGGGAGGCATGATGTGTTGAGTGAGAGAGAGAAAGAGAGGAGAGAAATTTCTGTTATTCTTCAGTGCTAGAATATATCACATTGCCATATGACTTTAAGTCATCTTCAGTATCACAGAAAGCTCTTGTTAAGGTACCACAGAGACATACATACAGATTCCTCATTATTCCCTAAGCAGTGTGTAAATTTCTGAAAAGTTTCATATTAACAATTCATGAGGTCTTTGTACAGAGATGTAAAACAATAGACTTACATGTTACATGTGTTCATAAAATATCTACAAGCCTGTGTCACCTGAGAAGCCAAAGGAAAGGAGGCATCATTGGGGAGAAAAGACAGTTCACTCCCTCTCAGGAATTTTGTAGTGAACAGGGAGCACACCTCCTGCTGCAGCCACGCCCGTCAATTTCCTTCTCCATGATGCAAACTGCCGAAGAGTGAGCAGAGAGAAGGGCTTTGGAAGCCAGTAGAAGGCCTCTAAGGGGCCAAAGCCTCCCATCCACCACATATTCTGACTGACGGGTGCAGTTTCCTGTTTTGACTTCCATTGGCACCAAAGATACAGCGTACTGCTTTAATAATTATAATTAGGAACCTAGAAGCTTTTCATTAGAAGGCACTAATGCAAGAACGTGCGATTTAATAAAGGAAGGAACGTTGGAAAATGTTACCTAGGGAGGCAAATCATGCCCATGGAAGTTCGTCTTATTTGCTATTGCTTCTCCAAACTAATAGAGATAAATATACGACTATTTTAATTAATTATTAAAGCAGCTTGGGAAAAGGTTTCTTCTTGCAGTTTCAAATTGGCTGCCCTTCTTTAATGAGGTTGCAGCATGCCTATGGAGAACTGACAGGCTGGGACAAACCAGTCCAAGGAACATAGTTTCTTTGGTCCAGCGACTTCAAAATTTTTGTTTTGGATGAAAATGACATCAGTGATATCAGTAATGTTCACAATGTGCTGTTAGTGTGTTATCTGCTTCTCTGGCATTGCAGAGCTGTAGGCTGCACCACTGTTGTCTATCATGTCAACAGAACCAGCCCAATGTTCACCATGCACACCATCTTGGTATTGTCATCTAGTCCTCTCCACCAGCGCCAGGTCATTCCTGAATTGCCTTATGAACCTGTGATATGCTGGTGGTGTGGGAGGAGCAACGATGAAGGACTGCTCTGTCACTATTACTTCATAAAACTTGGAAAACCTGCAGGACTATGGACAGTCACATACATCAGATCACATATAGGCAGGAAGACCTTAAGTTGACTGATAGTACAACTCAGCTGTTGCTTGTTGCCCACATCAGGTTTACTGTGAAGGCACAGCCTGCATTGCCTTTTAGAGAGAGGCAATCGTGTACACAACCAATGAATGGCATTTTTGATTCTCAATAACCCTCCATTTTTGAGTCTGGAATTTCTGTTCTTTTAGCCAGTTTGGGGATATTAGTTTTTGTCTCCGTAGTTTGGATTTCTCAAAAATGGCTCATAGCCAGAGTCCTAGTTTGTGAGCATGCTTGGCCAATCAGCACCTGGCTCAGGGACCTGTTTTGGTTCCAGGTAATTTTCAATTAATTTTAATATTATTTATTTTTTATTATAATTCAGCCGACTAGCATTCCTAGAGTTGCCCTACATGCAAATAAGCAGTGGGTGGAGTGAGCAAGCCACAAAGTTCAGATGCTTTAGTCAGTGTCAGAGCAACAAACATGAGGAAATAAATGCAGATGAGAGCAGGCAGGTATGCCACTGCTGATCACAGAAAATTACCTGGAGTAAATAGGAGTAATCCTGAGCCTATTTTCAGGGGAAAATACTGCCTTTGACAGCCCAGTATGTTTTCTCAATCTGGAATTATGGTGGCATCATATGATACAATTATAGATGTGGGTAATATTATTAAAAGCAATCAGGCTGTAAACAAAATATATCTTTTCCAGTCATAAAATCTTATCAATTATCCACACTGTTCAATTTCACACTACATTTGTGTAATCTAACCAATAAATGCCCTAGTTCTGGCGCAGGGCCAGAGTAAGTTTTCATATTTGAATAAAACAAAATACCAGGATAACAGAACAGGCTGTTTTGTGCACTCACATTACATCACAAGGTCATTTGGAACAAGAAATCACTGCTGGATACTGCCATATAATCCCTTAATACTGGAACAAAGAAAATCCACGATATAACCACATGTCCACCTGTCATGTATTGACCTGTGGGTGTCCTGTTGTGCAGGGATCCCTCACAGAAAACAGGTCTCCTGCTGTCTGCCTCTACCTCTATACTTAGGTGTGTGCATTATCCTGCAAATGGACAGTAAGCTACCTGAGAACAAAATGATAGAATCAATTTACTATGAGCTCAAATCACAGGCGTCCTAATCTGAGTCTGAATCTGAATCTGAGTATCCGCTGGTCTATTCTCTCCCATTAATTTACCCCAGTCAGCTGGAAACAACTCCCTGTTTTAAATCATGGGGAAAAGAACAGCCTTGTAAATTACTGTTATGGACCTTATAAACCCGATTAGCTACCAGCTCTAAAACATTTTATGAACTATCTCAAGGAAGTCCTACATTTACTCCAACAGAAATAAGTATTTTGTAACCTTGTTTGCTTTTTCATGCAGTTTCTCACAAAAAATGACATCACCGTGTCTATTCATTTGATTTGTGATGTCTATCAGCTCTCAGGGCTGAATGTAATTTCAGAAAGTCAGAGATTTGTAAAACACAGATATTTTTAATTTCACTTCAAAATGAATATGTGGAATGTTTCTGGTATGTATATCCATTCTGTCACAGTCTAACAGCTGTTTCCACTACACAGCACAGGAAGCCAGTGATACATATATCGCAGCATACTTTCGTGTTATGCTGGCAAAGTGGGGGAAAGAATTATGGGTATGGAAGTGTATGTCCCTGACACAACAAATAGGCTAAATATTTTGCATATATGGAGATCCAATATTTTGGGTTCTTGATGTGTCATTTTCTATGATAATTTAAGGCCTGGAATATTTTCAGCACTTAAGTACTTACCAATAATAGCAAGACAGAACACAAGTTATTTGTGAAACACAAAACTGTTGCATTAAATGTACAATATACTGTATTGTCATTTGTCATAGTATGTTGATTAATATTTTAAAATGTATTCAAATCATACTAACCACTTTTAAGTGGGATAAACTAACATAATGTACAGTATTATTCAATATTGGCTATGTGTTTTGGAAGTGGACAGAAAAGAGCAAACCAGGTCAGCCAAGTAATGTATCAAATTGCAGTATCAGACTGCAAATAGGAAGAACAGAAGAGCTACCTGTGAAATATATCCAGGACCAGATCTTGTCTCTCCATAAAATATATATTTTTTTTTTCAAGAGGAATTCAGAGCATGAGGAGTAGTCTCTTTTACTTGACTTTGATCGTCACGGATAAACCTTGAAGTTTATTTGAAAAATTGTGTGGCCTCACCGATTATTGTGCTTCAGAATACACTGAAATTGATGGGAAATAGCTGACTCATTTTATCAAATCTAGGCTAATCAGAAGCTTAGACAGCAGTATCAAAAAAGAGGTATTGATGCTGTTTCTATCTCAGAAGCAACGAGTCTCAGCTGTACAACAAGAGAAATGGTTCCACAGGCACCAAAGGTTTTCTCTCTGTGAGCAGGCATCCATGAGAGAACATGTGACCCACCTGGGCCATTATGCCTAAAGTGTCCTTGTGGAGACCATCTAATCACTGTTGTAACAGCACTTTGCACAACAACAACAGCGAAAAAAGACTTACTTTTACTCCGGGGAAACAAGTCATGGATGACTGCATGTTATCTGATCAGATCATCAACCAAAAAACCCCTGAAGGATAATAAAATGGTCCCAGAAGGACCTGGCCCTGTATTTATTGCAGACAGGTTGAACATAGCATTAGCATCTCACAGTCGTTTCCCTAATTGTGATTTTCTTCTTTACCTAATGGTGTAAAGTTGCAGAGAATTCAGGATGCAGTTGCCTTCTTTGGCTCTACTTCTAGACTAAGATTGACAAAAACTGCATAACAAGCTGTCTATTAAGACAAATAGTTGGTTAGGATGTTTCCTTTTCGTCACATTTAAATCTACAGTGTGAATCAACTAGTAAGAAAGATTTCATATATCCATGCAGGGAATTCAAAGAATTCCTTCCAGAAAAAAACCTGCAGTTCTTCCTCCCAATGACCCAAGTACATTTAGTACTCTCATTCAAATACTGTAAACAACAAAAATGAGTTATTGCCCCATGCAATTAGATGTAATTTCCATCAGCTTACCAAAAACAAAAACAAATCTGACAGCCTAATTATTTACAGCCCACACAATGATAAACAACTTTGTGAATGAGTCTACATTTAAATCGGCCACTAAAATGTAATCTCAATGTCATAAAAAATGGCCACATAAATTTACCAAATGTGTTGTTTTGTTGAGCAGAGCAGAAGACGTCTGTTTAATAGGGTCTTAGATTCCACTATGTAAAGAAATGTTATCTCATTCTGCAGACAAGTGAAGATGCAGGCTAATCTTCATTTAGAAGTTTTGCTGGAAGTTTTAACATCTGTGTGGAAAATATTCAAATGATCAATACATTGAAAAAGGGGGTCACAATAACTGAGAATAACAAGAAAGTGTTATAAAATATGGCAATGATTTAATGTCAATTACTGTGGGAGGAATTCTATGATTATGGGATAGGAGATACAAAGAGACAAGCAGAATTTATCTGCAGAAAATTGCGCAAAGAAAAATCTGAACATTTATTTAACCAGTACTTTGTTCTATATTTGGGTTATTAACTCTCAATATTATATTTAACAACAGGCATTCTGAGAAAGTTCCTGCAAATTGCAGGCACTTTGTTTTTGAGACATCCATCAAAATAATGCCTTTCCATTTCCCTGCTGGTGTTTTTTTTTTGTTGTTGTTGTTTTTTTTACAATAAAAACAATAAAAAATAATGCCAAATTTTGGATTGTCGTGATTGTGTTACCCACACACAAGGGTTTATATTGGTAGTCTGTAACCTTCTGTACTGTCCTGTCCTGGGTTCTTCAATAGACACCTGCAGTAACCAGGAATAAAGCATTACATGCATATGGAAACTGAACAGATTGCAATGTGCACCTGTCTCATCAGAAGCGAAGCAGGAGATGAGCAGCAGTTGTGCTCATAAAGCCTGTTACAGATAGGACATTTTGGAAGTAATTAAGAAAGGGCCTGGCATAATTATAATTGCGCTCAAGGATGGAATTATTTGCATGTGAACATGGCCTAATTTTATTTGTGCAACTTTTGAACATTTGGGGTGACTGATGAACTTGCAATTACCTCAGTGGTGAGGCACAGTGGTTTAGGCGATTGTGCATGGAAACAGCAGGTTATGGGTTTGGTTCCCAGATGGGGCACTGCTGTCGTGCTCTTGACACTGGTTATTAGTCAGAATCACTTCAGTCAATATCCAGCTTTATAAATGGATAATATGTAAAATGCAAGTAATATGAGACATCCAGAATAATGTTACGTGCCAAGAAAATCAATCATAATGAGCTATTAGGGCACAAAGCCAAGGATGTCTTGACCCGCATTAATTCTTATGTCTTTCAATTCAGCCCCATCAGTTATCAGCATGACAAGAAAGAAACATTCAATGAGACACTGAAGGTCAGACATATCCAACAGGATTCATGGAGACAAACCTATTTCATAGTTGGGTTAGGATTTTTCTTGTTCAGTATCTGTGTAGAATGTTTCAGGTAAGAACATGGAAATAGCTTCCTCAAGCATCATTGTTCAGATATAGACATTCAATAAAACCACAAAGCCATGAAGGCTGTTAGGTCTGAGACTAGTGCTGGCCCCTGGGTGGAAACGCAACAAAAATATTTGGATGTCTGGCCTTCATATGCACAAATATATGCTTATTGTTCATTCCCATGAAGATAACGAATGCTGTGAGATGGTGTCTAGGTTTTGTACAGCTATGATTTGCAGCAGGCATTCCTATCTTTTGGCACATAACTGCAGTTATTGTCAGTGCTCTGACCTTGGTTTCAGATAAAGAAAATCAAATGTATTGTTGTGTGCGAGCGGCTGTGGAGGGGAAGATGCGCTTCAGTTTCAGTATTTGACAATTGAATGAACTGTGTGCTCTTCTGCCATCCACAACTGCACTGATCACAAATCACAAGATGCTGAAAAAAACATGAGCCTCAAAGCCAAGGTAGAATGTGGCAATACAGGGAGGGGAAGAAATCAATACAAATCACTGCTGCTTCAAGAATCACTTCTGCTAGCCAATAGCTGTGCCGGTGTGAAATAGCCTAAAATAACCACCTGTTGATTGGATCCAACCAAAATTAGTATTATTCCAGACCACAAGCTAAGTGCCAGCTTTCCCCATGAAGTATTACACAGTATAAGTTTTATAACATCATCATCCTTTGACACTGAAAGAGTAAAAAAAAAACCCCACTGCCTTAGAAAAATAAAACCAGGAGAGAAGTAAGTTCATAGTCAGGTACTGATCCAGAGGTAAAATCCTCTTCCCGATGCTACTCCTTGAAATTGTATGCGCATTAATTAACGGCAAAGAAAATGGGCTCCTTCCCTCCAACTGCCATGTAATCAATCACTTAAGCAGTCACTGATATTGCTAATTGATGAGTTGGAACCCTTTCTAAATGCAAAATAAGGCTTGATGTAATTATTTCACCAACAGAGGAATTTGGAAAGATAAAACAATCATGGGTGTGAATATCTTGTTATCAGGTTGGTCTGGGTGTATTAAACATTGCAATAAATACACATAGTATTTGCACAGAAATGCACATACACACACACACACACACAAATGCAAAAGCCCTACTTTTAATTGCAGTTTGTCCTATAAATGATGTGCCTAGCTGAATAAACACAACAATTTAAATTATTTTTAAACTGGGTTTAAAAATGATAGATTCTGGATTCCCCTTAAAATGGCTAATCGATCCTGTTATATAAACCAATGACCAGACAGAGAGGTGATGCTAGTGATTTAATGGAGCTCATAACTATCTGAGACATGACAAAAAGCTTTCCTGTCTCAGCCTTAACAGAGTGCCAGTCTAGTGACAATCTCATTACCCTCGCTGACTTGATGCCCTGAACTTGACCTTCTCTTAGAGTGACCTACTACCTTGTTCTCCAGCAAATGGGAACAAGAAAGACAGATTAGATTTAGCAGGTGGGGAAACCCATCCGTCCATTGCTCCCCGCATGACAACATTTACACAAAGTAAACAAAATCAATCACCGCCTATGACTTGATATATGGGCTTGAGTGATGAAAAAGAGACATGCTGTGATTTGCTCTGCATGAACATTAACAAAATGAACAGAAACAAACAACACAGGCTTTAAAATCAGATGCTGCACCACACATAATTAAAGTTTTCATAATTTATAACCCTGTTTCAAAAATAGATATTGTCCTAAACTAATCAGTATTCAATGCAAGTCAAGGTGGTGAATAAATGTTTGAAGAAGGAAAGTTGTGAATGTGGAAATGAAGTGTAATGTGTCATTTGTCTCATGGAAAAGTGAGAGACAGTTGTTGTGTGTACCAAATATATAATAATATCTATTAGCAGTGTCAGAAATGCCTCCCAAGTTTTATGGGTTTCTATTGTTCCTTCCTGGATTGATTAAACTAAAACTCATAACACCAGCAGTTTAATATTTCATTTAATTTTATTTAGATAATTGTACATTGTACAAAGGGGCTCAGTCTTATACATGTAGACTGTACATCAGACAAATACTGTTAAAAGTTATATAACATTGTGTGCAGAAAAATACTAACGGCTGACATTTTAAACTTGATAATTTGACATGAACGTATTGGTTAACTTGCTGTTAGTACTTCACCAGCATTTTATATCAGTTTTCATTTCTGGCTTCATCGCAACACAAGCCGGGGATTTAATGACTGCTTTAAATCATTTACTTCCCCTGCCCATAATTCATTTTTACAGTTTCCTCCTGCCCTGTAATCCGTATATTCCCAGAATGATATTTGATCACTCTTGGCTTTTTGCCATATCTGCTTTTGGGCTGTCGATCTTTATAATGGTGGTTTGATAGAGAATCGGAACCTTCATAAATATCCCAGTGCAACACTTATAGAGTTAAATCCAGACTCTGACCTTGTCAACCACTCTGAGGTATACTTCATGTTGACTGGAGATATGGATGGCTGCCATAGTAGGGCCTGGGAAATCCAGACATAGGCTGTAAACCATCACCTGTGACATGTCTGGCTGAACATGGAACACCTGAAGAAGACATCAGTGATAAAGCACAGCTTCATGTCAACAAAAACATTAATAATATTTATACTGCTACTAAAATTACTTCTATAATGATATAAGTAGTTTTAGTAGCAACATTGCAACTCGAAGAATTTTGTAGTCTTCGATGTAAAATTTCACTCACTTTCCCAAAGAAACCAGGGCTGGGCTATTTAATTGCTTGGATTAAAATACTGTAAGATGAAAATGCTAGAGAGCAGCCACAGGCAACAGCATCGACTTCAGACGCAAAGAGCTGTGTGTTTCCCCCTGTTTGTACTAACAGACCTGGACATTTTCTGTAATGCACTTACAAAGCAATGCCCAAACCCTCTGTCATGGTGGGGTTTGCCTTCAAGACAACAGCATCAACAAAGAAAAACAAAGAGAGGCACTGTAGAGAGTGGTGACCTGAACTGTATGGACAAGAGTCTGCTAGTAGGAGCTATGGAGTGGTAGACTTTGGGGCAAAGGCCACATTGGGAGGAAGCAGAGGATGTGACCAAAGAGGAAGTTTTATTAAATTACTGTGATTTATTAAATGGTTTTTTAATATAATATACATTTTCATTTACTTTGGATTTGGAGGGCAAAGATTTTGTATGCATAGCTGGCCAGCTGACCAGCACAGCCTAGACTCCTGCTCTAATTCATCCACACAGCTAGATGTTTCCTGATGCATTTCAGCATTCAACAATGTATTATTAGGAACCAAAGTGAACAGCCCCGCTCAAAGGCCTAACCTGGGGACCTCTACTCTGATTGATGTGGGCAAGGGATAATGCCCAGGGAAGTGTCTGGCATATGCCTCACATCTGGACTGTATGGCATATAACAACAAAACTGTAAGGATGATTCAGTGTGTATATATGCAAGACCTGTTGGAGAATTCAAAAAAAAAAATCTGCTGATATTGCCTACCATCTGTGAGACTCCATTGTGTCTAATGTCTGTACAGGTGCGGAGAAGTGGTATTGATTTATGTTACCTTAGACATGGACGCATGTCTTTTTTCTTCTGTCTGCATAACGTTCTGGTGATTTCCCACAGTTCTGTAAATCACTCCCAATAGATGCAAATCATTCCAAATGGATTCATGCTGAGGTGTAAAGGGATTTTTATTGTATGCCATCAGAATTGTGGCAGAAAATGTGATGTATACATTTGATAAATAGACAGAAATTGAAAGAAATAACCTTTAACTTCCAAATTGAGAATTTGAATCGGTTGACAATAATGACAGAATCAATATAGATAACACTGAAGGCAGCATTTCTTGAATGAATTGGAAAAAAATATTCATCTTATGAAGAGTGCCTGTTACTATCACCCGTAGGAGTTCCAGGGGTTTAGTCCTCTGTTCTAATGGTACTTTCACACTGAGCTATGACTCAGTTAATTTTAAGCTATATGTGAATTTTGAATAAGCTGTATGTGAAACCATTGGGAAACACATTATCACATGTGTAGACATGAATGCCAGCAGTCCAGCGAAGACTACTAGAAATCAGTGGTATCCAGAACTGAACTTCGGTTCACAGAGGATTTCTGCAGTTCAGCTGGAAAAAAATGACTCATAAAGGGCATCAAGATGTAGATGTGATGTGTCATGAAGTGGCATACAGTAGGTTCCTTCATTTCTGCTTACTATTCTTGTACAGATGTGACTAATGAAGACTAGCAAGGAGACAGACATGGGCATACGTCTGGGGTACTGGATTGACTGATGAGCTTGGAAGGAAAAATGGCAGCAAAGCTGCCGTTCACAATATTTGGGTTTTGTTTTCAGTAGGCATCATAACACCATACTGGATATATTAACCAATAGCAATGACTTTCAAAATAAAGACAATGATGCTACTCTTGCAACACTCCACAACAATCAATGGTTCCATTTACATTTCAAAATAACTTATAAGCTATTTGCCTTGAGCCATGGTTAATGTAACAAAGACCCTTTTGTATTACATTCACAAAATATGATAAAAAAGCAAATACTGACCATGAAATTTTTTTATGAATGTGTGCACTAATATTGGCAACATTTTGGCTCTTTTAAAACATACTTTCTGCATATTTCACATTGTATTTAATATGTATACATTACCCATAGAAACCATGACCAGAGTTTTGCTTGTGGACTAGTCCAGTACTTTGATAAAATCAATAACAGAAGGGAATACTTGCCTAGACAATGAAAACTAACATCACAGATAATGAGATACAAACAATTTAGTCTTGATGTCCTTGCACATTTTTCCTGATATTGTTGTGGTAAACAAGAAGTCATTAATCGCTGGACTCTTGAAAGACTGTTGGCTAAAACATTACAGCCTGTGGACCTGAACTACTTTCAGAACTGTGTTTGACTGAAAATGAGAAACAATGACAGTGAAATGACCAGTGAAAATTGAAACTATGACCACTACAATGAGCTTGCTATTGTCCAAAAGGCAAAACTGCCAAATGTTTTCCAATTTTATGCGTCCTTTGGTACAGACCCAAATCTCTTCAGTGGATTTTTAAAATTGAATTTTAGCCACCATAAAATCATCAATTTGGGTAAGTAAATAAAGTACAGCATAAGAGAGGGACATTCATTTCAATCTGAGTTTGAAAGGAAAGAGTAGAATATAGAATTTGAGCAAAAAACATGGTTGACGTGACATAAAGGCTCTGACCTTCAGCTATCCAGGGCTGAGTATTGAATGGATGTGAGAGAGATAGAGATTTATGATATTTGCAAATATTTAGGAGCAGTGAAAAAAATATAATATATTTTTATACATAAAATATTATAACGTAATCACACACCTGAAAAGAAAGGGAAATTAAGAGTGCTCACACTTACGTGTTCAGAGACACAGATCTCCAGGCACAGCACAACAGCTTGGGGTTTTTCAGGGAATCAGACTGATTAGGATAGCTGCTATACTGGCCCAGACAAGTCCTTCTGGATGTACTCTGGTCAGTTCTGGTGGTACGGGATTTACAGCCATTTTTATCAACCATCAAGACACACACTCCGGCCAAACTGAGTCACATTTCAATCTGTAATAAACAACACAAAATGCAAATATAATTATCTTTTCCCAATTTCTCAGGAATCTTTCAGGAATGCTTAACATATTGCAGTGACTTCACCTGCATGGTGTAATGCAAATCAAAGACAAAAAATGTTGCTCTAGTGAACAGGGTTATCCTTCCAGACTATGGTTTCTATTAAACACTGCAGGGGAAAAAAAATCACATTTGCAGAATCTTTCATTTCTTTGCATGGTTGAGAGCCTTCTGGACCAATACAAAAGATTATTTAAAGAAAATGAGCCGTTACACCACTGAAAAATGACAGCGTTCCAAGTTTTGCTGCACACAATCACAAGAAGTTATACGGAGGAGAGAAGAGAGGTCCTCTGAGCACAGATTCTTCTTTCAGGGTCAAGAGAACAGGCATGCTCGGCGTGCTCGAGCACCCACAGCTCAAAGAGCGGAGAAGCCGCATAGTGTCACCACAGATTCTCTGCAGTTACCAGATAGTAAGTATTCTCTCTGCTTCTAATATAGGATGTTTTGTTTGGTAAGAGATTATGGTGTCAAATTACAGTTCATGAATATTCATTAGGAGGTGTGCCCAAAGACATTCATTGCCACCAGTATTATTTTGTGAGTTGCCCCTTTATTAATATTCATTGGAATGCTTCAGCCTTATCTGTAAAGAGCGCATGCCTTTCCTTTTAGGAATATTGAGCTGGCCATCTGGCTAGTCTGTAGAATCTGTAAGGTCACTCCCTCACCACTCCCTACACTCAAGACTCATTCCCAGATCTCCTGCAGCAGCTTCAGAACCTTTAATCGCTTTGCCTCCACCTGCTAGGTCATGTGATCTGTCCTGGTCTCAAACACCTGGTGATACAGTGGAGGCTCCTGGAAAATTGCTTGCAGTGCAAATGCAGGCAAAATCACATTAATATGAAATATGTTATTTCAAACAGAATATGGGCTAAATATATCTTCTGCGTCTTTGGTTTTTGGGTCCGGGGCGGTGTAGAATGAGCTGAGTCTTAGATTGCAGTGAAGACATTGAAATCCCAAAAGGAATATTGACCTCTGATCACGTTCTATACTGTAGGCTCATAACAAACTTGAAATGGTGTGTCTGCTGTGATGGTCTAAAGCTATGAAGGAGGAAGTTATGCCGTGGAAGCTCCTCAGGCATTCAGCACCAACACTATAATGAGCTTCCCTGCCTTTGGCCCTTCGTCCACTCTCTGTGCATCAGCACAGAAGTTCGCTAACCATGAACTGTGAGAGAGAGGGGTTGTTATGACTGTTTGTGAAGCATTGTCTCTTGCTTTCGCATGGTAAAGAAGGAAGTCATTTTGATTTCAGCGAAATTAAATAGCTTCCCCTTTTTAAAAAAAAAGATGAATTACACTACCATCACATATGAAGCAAGTTACAGTGCACACATGCTGCGAGTTTGTACTTGCAAATTTTGGTGTGGAGCCATCTTTCTATTTTCTGGACGAGGTCTTAGTTAAGTATATACAATAATTATCTTGCGAATCCACTTTAATGACATATTTCCCTTACATTTGCATGCGATAATTGCTCCTCCTGGCTCAAAATGAAAAGATCAATCACAGCATATTCAAAATACTGGCAGCAAAGGAAACACTTTCTTGCAACAATCGAAAACTTTTTTTCCTGCAAAACAGCAGAGAACAGTCATTGTGTCCATATGACTTTATGGCAAGGTTGCTGCCCAAGCAAAGACTGCACATTATTCAAACATATGCTCTATCACTCGATTTAAAAACATTACCCTTGGCAACTAAAATACAAACCTCACTGTCTTTTTTAACAGGAAGGTACTGATGTCCACTGATGCTGCACCACAAACTGA
Source organism: Anguilla anguilla (assembly GCF_013347855.1). Taxonomy (NCBI): domain Eukaryota; kingdom Metazoa; phylum Chordata; class Actinopteri; order Anguilliformes; family Anguillidae; genus Anguilla; species Anguilla anguilla. The sequence continues at coordinate 29,563,058 of NC_049213.1, read as the reverse complement.
TAAATTATGCTTAGCATTTAGCTGGAAAAAATGAATGTTTGCTTGTATTTACATGTATTTACATATAGCAGATGCTTGCATGCACAGCAGATTACAACATGCTGCATGCAAGAAAATTATATCAACAAGATGATGAGCATAAATATAAATTAACTGAAACGCGGTATAAACAATGCGTCATTGTAAAACGAAATGCTGAAATAAACACACTATCATGCATATGTGTCTGACGGGGACATTTTAATGCCACTCTTCAGTATGAGGTATTTAGTATGAAGCAGTAGTTTTACCCTTGTGGAAAAGGTACAGCATTGCTTTTGTGAGATATGGTCCACCAGTCAAGTGTACACCACACTGCACCCAGCAGGTACTTTCTCAGCCCTCCAGACTGCAGTCCCAAGCATTGCCTACTCATGCCATGTTGACAGAGGTGGTGCTGACTGTTGCCATCGGTACTTTGACAGTCACCATGGAAACAAATGCTTACCAGGGACTAAGTTTCTGCTCCCCCCATCTGCCCGTGACACACACACAACGAAATGCTAAGATCACAAAGAGACAAAGAGATGACCATCAGGCATGCACAGATGTACTACAAAAATATGGCATCACACAAAGGCAAGTATTTTTGGAAATAAATGTTCATTGGCATAAACAAATTTCTTCGTAAAAATGTGCCCAGTTGATCCTCTTTTAAAAAGCAATCACAAGATCAAGTATGCAGATATTTTTTGAATTTATGTGAGTTTGATGAGGTGGTGGTGAGGCAAGTGAAGTTTTCTACAGCCATATTGAAAATTATTATTAAGGTCTCTCGTGTTCTAGGACAAATCAACTGCTGCAGTTGGGTGCTTCCTCCTTCATGTTTTGATAAAATTGTATAAGATAGTGTATGTGGATGTATACAAAGCCAAGAGAGCTTATCCTCAAGAGGAGCTGATTATAGCACAAAAACGTCACTCCAACATCGAAGGTGTCAATGTCTTACTATATGTGTGTGAATGTGCAATCTGCAGCGATTCATCTTCAGATCCGTCAGACTAAAGCCTATCCATCTATTACTTCCTGTACCGCTTGTGAATTTGGTCTCTAAATATTCAGAAGTGAAGGAAGCTCTCAGCACTCGCACAAGTATAATATAGTGCAACAGCATGATGATGTTTCCTTCTTGAAGTCGTCATTAGTTATGTGTACTGTGATGGAGATATGCAACCAAAGGAATTACATCAATGAGCCAAAGTGACTCAGACGGCTTTCATGAAACTAAAATCAGAATAAGATGAATAGCTTTATTGTGCACTGCATGCTTCTATTTTGGGTTGCCATGGGAATCTAAGGATTGTGGAAGTGAGAACCGTTGGATTGTTGATTTTCACATCCCGTTGATTGTACGCCGGAGTCAGACGTAACTGCTCCATACGGAAATAGAACTGACACATGAAGACATGAAATTAACCAATTTCTTCAACTTCATCTGATGACGAGAAGCTGTACATGAGGAAAAATATAACAAGAGATAAGATTATCTATACTCGTATGAACTGTGAGTGGCCTGTTTATAGCTTTTTATCAAAGATTATGATGCCACCATGACCATAATCACTTAGAAACTTACCTAATCTACCACCAATAACAATTTCTGTTTTTCCAAACTGGTACCATTAGAAACGTAAATAAGTTGGGTGGTGTTTTGAGAGATGCATAAACATGGATTGCTAAATAGTGTAAAATGTTGATGACAAAGCAGGTGTGTCAAAAGCACACAGTCACCTACTATTATGTGTATGTGAAATTTTGAAGTTCAATAATTGCCAAAATTAAGTAGGTTCGCAGCTAGCTGTAGTAGACTGTACAAACCAGCACTTTTATTTTGAAACTAACTGAAGCCAACTAGCAAGCCAATTGTGTTACAGGGATGATTACAGGGATTCCATGTATGTATAAATATATGTGTACGTTTTCCTGGCTTCACAAGTAGGCTTCACAGAAGAATGACTAGGCCTTCTGACGGGAGAACATGTTTTGCTGACACAGAAAATGATTGGAAATACTAGGCCTATATGTTACCAGTAACTCACTGATTTAAACCATTCATAGTGTTTTGTTGTGAAGAACAGCACCTTTTTATTGGTCCAAACATGATTGTGATTGACAGCTAATTGTATCTCTGCCAATTTTTAGTGATGATACTTCATTCTCCTCTCACTAACTAAACCCCTCGGAGAAGGTAACAATATTAGGGCACAATGGGAATATTCCTAGGGAATAATGCAGACTTATTTGCTCCAGTCTGCCATTAGACTTTGTCTGAAAGAAAACACATAGAAGTTCTTGCAAAAACTAAAAATCTGATTTTTAAAGAAACTATTCATGAAGTAATTTAAGAGTACATTTTATATGATCAAGGAAATATTTTAAATAATCCATGAAATATTTTTACAGGTCAAATGCAATGCTCCAAGTGCTTCAGAGATTCATAATCTAGCCTGAGTGTTTAAATTGACATATTAGATCTTCTTCTGTGTGTTTTGTAAGTAGTTTTATAACCTGCCCATAATACAAGTGTTAAATTGCTCTATATTACAAATATGGGAAATTGGATTTTGATTTTCAGGGACTGTCTTTAAAGTAGGTTTTTATAGCTTCATCAAATAAATGTAGCTGTTCATTGAGGAATCTTAAGAATAGGTTCATTTTGATGTTGCTTTGGACCAGTGATTCCCATTTTGTGTTAACAGGGTTGGGCATCGTTCTTGCCATGTTTAATGGCAAACGTTCATTGAACTGTAAAATTTTACAAAAGGAAGAAATGTGAATGCAGAGCAACACAAACTGCACATTCTTTTCACGCAATTAAAAGGAAAAAGTGGTAGTTTAAAAGGGACAACATGTAGCATACTTTTGAATAGTTGAGAGGTTTATTTAATGTAATGCAAATTTCAGATGCCTTGGAAAAGTATTTAATGCAAGGATTTTAAGGGTGTGGACATTTTTGAGTTTTGAAATTAACATGCCAACTATTGCCAAATTGGTAAGGCTGCAACTACAAGCCCAGCATGTAATATCATCAACATGCAATACAGTTGTTTTGAAAATAATTATTTTTTTAAATGTATAAAAATACATTTCGCTGAGTAAAACATCGATTGTAAATAATAACAAGGATGTGCAGGGTGCAGGTGAGCAAGTATGGGATCATTTTCTCTCCAGCATTATTATATTTGCAGGCACTTCAGGACACAGACAGGACGACCCGGACCTTGCCCACTAGTTTTCATGTGTGAAGCAAGGCAAATCTCCCAGGAGATCATGACGCAAAACCAGACTGTATTGTGACTGCGCAGAGTGCTTTTGCATCCATGCTGAAGAGCAATGACCATTGGTGCATTTCCTCCTGTATGTCTGTGCTTCTGTGTCAGACACATCCTGTACAGGTAACCATGCCAACAGGACACATAACAAGAATAACCTTAGTGATGAGTGACTTAGTCATGAGTGGCTTGATTTTAAAGGGTCAGTACATTATTTCTAATATCCTAATACATTTGTAAACATTGCTAAATATTTACTGAACAAAGTAATGTCGCAGCTTACCTCAATTGTTAAAGAAAAATCAATGAAACGTTTGATTGAATGCTATCTCAGATATTTTACACAGGATACAACAAAATATATAAAATATCTAAAAATGAAATGATGCGTTTGTTCAAGAACAAAACATCATTTGAATGAAAAAAAGCAGCATTTGATCCTTTTTTCAGTTTTCCCAAAAATGCTGTTTCACAATAGTCCCTGCTGTGTGCATAATTATAATGACAGAATTATGAAGTCATAAGAGTCAGGGCATCACAGTAATCTACACTGAGCAGCCAATGAGTGCACAGTTCCTGCTTGACATCATCTCTGAGGCGAATGGAGCGACATCATCATTACGCAAGTGATCGAGATGCTTCTATTTATAGTACCCCTGCCTCTGGAGACAGCTGCCAAGAGCTAGGATTATACAGGAAAGCAATTTATTTTTTTTTTTTGCTGAATTAAGAGTCATATTTCTGTATACCTGATTCATTCATAACGCTGTGGTCAGCTAGTTCTACCAGTGCACTTGAGCATTATGAATTTTTTTTTGACAAATAATAATCAGGATATGTTCATTAAAACACACTCAAAGCTCAAGTTTCATCTAATAATTAAATTAGATCAATTGAAATGAAAACAACATATAATATATCATGATTTATATATAAAGTGCTGTGAATTAACATTTCCTAAAACTGCAGAGGTTTAAAACCTTGTAAAATGATTTCTGAAATTCAGCTTGTTTCATATTCCTATTTTTATCCTTTAAACACAGGTTTTATCGCACTATTTTTTTCACATTTTTGTACATCTCAGATAAAATATCATTTTTATTAATTATAGGAATTTGAATACCCTATGCCACTCTCAACTACATATGATATTGGACACCACGGAAAGCATAACAAATAATGTTCAACATTCCTCTCCCAAATAAGTAAAATATTCAACAATTCCTTCAAACCTTTAAATGTGAAAAGTGGTCAAAAGTGGATTTAGCTGAATCAAGGTGGTCAAGACCAGGAAAAGAAGTACAGTAGAGTTTGTCATATCGAGCCCAGTGCCAGATGGTGACGTGTAAATGCCTCTTCATTGGTGTGCGTGCCTGATTGTGGATGACTGCTTTGGTGAGCCTCCAGCTGACGCACCATGAACTGAAGCTAATGCTAACTAAAATCCTCAAACTCATTATGGCTGTAGAGAATTAAATATCTCTAAATCCTTACAAAAGGCTAACACAACATAAAGGGCTAAACCATGTTACCTGGCAATGATCCAAATGTAGAAGAATCTCTGCCAAACAGAGAGTATACCTACTGTAAAATGAAGCAATATCAAGGCTTAACAGTGGCAATAAAAAACCCTGTTTTGTAATGAATACTTGAAGTATGCTTTAGAGCTAAGCTTCTGGGCTGAGTGGGCAACACTCTGGGGAGTGGATCAAATCCTCAAGATGGATCATCATGCGTAGATCCTAATGACAATGTCTACTAGAGACATCACATTGAGAGAGAATATGCATTCGAAATGCCATGCTAATAGAGCATTTTTGAATTTGAAATTTGCGAGAGAGACCAATGACATCAGCAGTGTGATTCTCAGAGATATCCTCAATGTTGGTGAGGCTGGGTGCAAAGGTGGAATGTGCCTGAAGTGGTGCCCCTGGGAAGCTCTGTCAGACTCATTTATCACCTTGCATTGCCTCTGGTGACGGCAACTCCTGTCCTTGTGGAGGACCTACAAAATGTACAACCTCCTGAGACCCGGCATAAAAAAGGTTCAAGGTATTTAAATTTTTGCTATAATACAAGTGTCTTGGATGAAACATGTTGCTGTGAAAAAACTAACAAAACAAAAAAAAAACAGACAAACAAACAAACAAATAAATAAATAAATAAATAAATAGTACAAGTTATGCGATGACCATTTAAATTACATTGTCTAAATATACTAATTTTCATAATGTTCATTCACAGATCACAATATATGTAAATACACAGTATGTAATATTTGTAAGTAAAGGCTAGTTTATAAGGGACTCGATTTGACTATGGCAGTAGTATGAAGACATTAATACACTATATAACTCCAAGAGGAACAGGAAAATAAAACACACACAAACAACAGGTTCTGTATTCTAGAGATTAAATTATTTGTTGGCCACAAATCCATAATGTGCCACATTTAAATTTAGACTGACTTACTTGGCCTGAACACAACCATGAGTCTGTGTAGCAGTGCAATCCAAAATGTACACATCCGTTTAGGATAAATGAAACTACAAGGATCACCAAAGCAAGAAACCATCAAAAACACATCACCACGACTCCCAGATTGCACATCCTGTTAAAGTGAACCTTCACTTGTGGAAAAAGAAAACAAACAAACAAAAAAGAAAAAAAAACATCAACTAAAATGGAAGAGGATGGGAAATGGGGAAAAATGTCTAATTTGCTTCCTGTTAAAAATGGCAAACTTTTCAAAACTATTGTTATTGCATAGTTATTATTTAAAATATAGACTGGCCTTTGCTTATGAACACAATGCAGCAATGCACTATAGGTTCAGACTCTCCTGATCCAAATTTTCTCTTTTTTTTTTTTAGAGATTTAAAAACCCTTTTTATTGGGACGTACTTCAAAATAACTGTCATTATTGTTGGGGTGGCAGTGGAAGAAAATTGTATTAAAATGTATAAATTCCCCAAAACTTCTCTACCAAAACTCTTAACTGTTTCACAAACTTCTACACAGATCGAAATTTCTGATCACAAAAAAAACTGACCAGTGAGGTTTTCTTTGGTTGTAAAATCAGTTTTCTCCATTATGGGTATAAAGCTCTTTTGCACTCAGCATGCGCACTTCCGGATGCTTCACAGCCTGGCTTCTCCCATACTCTGAAGATCCTACACATGCTCTACATCTCAAAGGTACAAGTACACACGAATAGGGAAAACCACCCGAATGATATAGAGATCAGCGGATCCGAACTTCCGCGCTCAAATAGGCTACGTCACTGGCAACAATATTCGTGCTCTGTGTTGCCGTAACCCATCTTGTTTCGCAGATTTTGTTGCGCACAGTTGAAAGTGTCCTTTTACTGTCATTTTCAAGACAAACAAGTAAAACAATGACTAACTATGCAAATAAATTAAAGAACGGTGGAGAAATTCTGTATTTTAAAAAATATACTTAATGCTTAAATCCTATCGTGTCTCGTCTACTGATGCCTGAGCTCTCCATGCTGCAAGCAATAGTGACGTACGGGTTTTGCGTGCTAGCTCATGGAAATAAGGAAGAAGGAATTAGTTTGGTAGGCGGCTTGACATTTCTAAGCACGTAATGCGAGTATACAGAATAATTCACACGGACTAGTCATAGGTATATTTTTTTCTTTATGAAGCAGAATGGGCTACGCATTCATGCAAAACTGATATAACGTCATACTTAAAATGTAACAAAAATGAATAAAGCCAGCAGGTGAGTCTTGCTGTTTTCACATAGATAGCTTGGAATGGTGCAGGTGGAGAAAGGCCGCCACTGTATTACAGGTGCCGTGTCTGAAAATCGGTCCCTGTAAATAACGACAGAAAAACTGCCTGGATATTCCTTAAAATGCACATTAACAATTACCTTTAATAAACGCAAAGAAACTGACAAGATAGGATTGTAAAAGTAGCAATAGCATTGCGTTTCTTGAATTACTCGTGCGCATGCTTATATTTTATTTATTTATTTGTTGTTTTGCAAAGCCCTTCGGATAATGTAGGCTGTAGTACACCGCAGTGAGTGTCGTGCGCTTTTGTGTTTCAGGGAATTGCTGTAGTCAGGAATAAGCATTGCTATGAAATCTGAGAATATCCTGAAACACTAAAGACTGGAAGTACCAAATAATACTAGTTGATTTTTTTTGTATTACAGCATTTGGACCATAAAATAAACAGAACTGAAAAGCAATAATTTACATGCCTAATTTTGATTCAGATGAGACCTCGCTACAAGGAAGTGTTCGTCGTCTCAAATGAAACGTATGTGTTTTTAATGATAGTGAAAGCAACATGTTTCTGCATTAGAATCAGTAGGAAAAAACTCCCCAATATTTTTTTATAAGGAGTGTTAACAGGCAATGAAACTGGAATGAGTTATCCGTTTTGTTCTATGGCCTTGTCTTTTGTTTTTTATTATGTTTATCTTAATTACAGATGGAAATATACATGTAAAAATGTCTGAAAAAGAAGCGACACAAGAAAAAAAATGGTATGTATTTGCAAAATGTTCCCCATTAGAATATATATATATATATATATATATATATATATATATGCTAATTAGGTATTCTCTTACTTTTATAAAACAACACAGCAGAAATTTACAATGTTAATGCCAAGGGGAAGCGCTCTTATTGGTGTGTTGATTACAATTCACAAGACACTGTAGTTTTATATGGATGGATGTGAAGGGGAGTTAACCATGGAGCCCCCACGCGTGCACATGTATATTTTTGATGTATTGATTTGTTAGCATTTATTAAATTAGCTGACATTAAAATAGTGGATGGGAAACATTACTTACTACAGCTGTACACAATCTTGGTGATACTAAATTTCCTTTATGTGCATCCTGACTTGAAACTAGCTACACATTTCGTATAATTTATATGTACATTGCAATCCATAAATTTTTGGACATTGTTCAAAAACAAGTTCAGGCTGTAAGCTCTAATATGAGGGTATTTACATTTATAGTGGGAGATCCGTGTAGGAATTACCTTTAAAAAAAGGCTATAATTCCTACACAGATCACCCAATATGGATATAAATAGGCTACCTTCAGATCAGAGCTGACAATCCACACTTTAGCCTCATATTCATTGTTTCATTTCAAATCCAAAGTGCTGATATAAATCGTGTTTAGTATAATGAGCAAAATACAATCCTTTTGGGAGGTATACGTACAATTATTTCTTCCATTTTAAAAGTGGTCAGACTAGTTAATCAAGAGTAATAGTCTACTATGACTGCTTTGTGAATGAGTTGAACTGTGTTTAATTCTGCATGTTCTCTGATTTAAGTGCTAAGATAGAAGTTTGATGTTGCATTTTACTGTTAGGGGCAGTAACGTATTGTGAAAAGATGGTAAATTAACTCAGGGCCATAATTTTTTTTCCTTTTTAACACTTTATAGCTCCCACAGGACTGAGCTTTATATTGAGGTTCCCCCGACATGCCTACCAATTGTCTACTCCCCGGAGTATAACATCACATTTATGGGCCTTGAGAAGCTGCATCCATTTGATGCTGGGAAATGGGGGAAGGTCATTCACTTTCTGAAAGGTGCGTTGACTAATATTACATTACAGGAAATTTAGCAGAGCAACTTTTTTTTCATCTATTTATACAGCTGGATATATACTGAAGCAATGTAGGTTTAGTACCTTGCTCAAGGGTACAACGGCAGTGTCCTACCTGGGAATCGAACCTGTGACCTTTTGAAGGCCAGCTCCATACCCAGTATACTACACCATCGCCCACATACTGGTAAAACTAATAGTGCAATGGAAACTAACAGGAATGGTCTCCTTGACTATTGTATAATGTAATGTATGGATAACGTAGGAGGGTAAGCAGTCACCTCTGAAAGAAATCAGTTGCGGGGCGAAGGTTTTTGGCACTTGGAAGGGAGGTGCGGTGTAGTGGAGCAGAGATAATTAAAGAGCTGAACACCCTCAGGACCTGCGGCAGGTTGGCTGCTCTGGCTTTGAACTGAAGGTCAGGTTTAGAGCACGACTCTGGCAGGACTTTGCATAAATTTGCAATCAGCAGAGGGTATTGTTCACGCCCCAAATTTGTCTATAAATGACATCATGCCCTGAAGGGACGTTTTCTGCAATGGACTGTACATAAAGTATACAGTGAGCTCCATTATGTTTGGGACAAAGTCATATGTAATTTTTTTCTTGATTTGGCGCTGTATTCCACAGTTTTAGACAAATAATTCACATGTGATTAAAGTACACATTTTCAGTTTTTATTTAAGGGTATTTTTATGCACTTTTATAAAAACTGAGAATCTGTACTTCAAGAGCAATTCTTTGATTTCAAATCTAAAATTGTGGAGTACAGAACCAAATCAAGAAAAAAATTAATGTCTTTGTCCCACACATTCTGGAGCTCACGGTATATCACACAACAGAATGAATTATAAAGAAATTCAAATGATAAGTTAGGAATATACAAGAATATTATGTGCAGCATTGTATGGGATGTATTAATTGCCCTAAATTTTATTATTTATAAATGGGAGGTGAAATGTGCATATTTATTGTGTAAATCACATTTATTTTACTGGTGAATCTGTCTTGCAATCGCATGGTGTTCTCTCAAACAATCTGCAAGGCCAGCTTCAGAAGCCTGTAGCATCTGTTCACAATCAAAATGCATGTAAAACAAGACCAGGTCAAAACCTAGTATATGGCTAGACCGGCCGGCCAATGGTGTGACGTCATAACTCGGCCGACCAATGGTGTAACTTCATCACTCACTCAGTCAGTCACAGACATTCGCGTTTGTAGGTCTGGCCCCGCTGTTGCGGTCCAGCCAAAAAATATGAGTCCTTTTGACTAAATGAAGAGGTGAAGGTGGAGTTCACAGGTTTGATGCTGGGTTCATGGTTATTTTTGCACTGTCAAGCAAGGTTTGGGATGACATGTCTGCTGCGTTTTAGAGGAACAGTTCATTACGGATGGAAACATCGTGGAGGCCCGGGAGGCTACAGAGGAAGACCTGCTAGTGGTTCACACAAAACGCTACCTGAACAAGCTGAAGGTACAGTAGGGTGGCCACATCTTTTCACTTTCATTGCTCTCCTGTGTACCGAATGGCTGAACATGCAGTCATGATTACCTGATCATTCACCCCTGCCCCGTGTTCCCAATTCTGTGTACTGTTGGAAAAAGTAATCACAGAATATCAAATTAACAGGGATAGAGATTTTAATTATTATTATTATTATTATTATTATATTATTTTAAGTTTTATTCTGTGCATAACTCACATTTCAGTGTGGTGAACCTTTCCACTGGAAGCAAATTTCAGGAAGGAAAATCGAGTGAAATCAATGCAGTAGACTACTGACTGGTTCAATCATGACACTGCGGTGCAGGCAATATTATTTTTCTTTGGTTTATCCTCCTGTATTGTAATGCACAGCCCCACAGGAGAGGCACTGTAGAAGAGCAGAAATTAAAATTACCTGGATTATCCCTAGAGAGCCCCAATGCACATTCCAATCAGTCAGGTCAGAATATTTTCTACAGTTAGCTTCCTGCGAAGCCCCTTTTGTATGTACAATGCATCTGTTCATCACTTCATGAAGGGGAAATGTAATGTTTAAAATATTTTAAATATATAAAAATGTGTATGAAATCGAAGAAGTGTGTATATATATATATATATATATATATATGCTTGATGGTTTTGGTGATTTTCATTTTGTATGAACCTAAAGTAGTCATTGTTTCATTTCCTTACTCTTAATTTCCAGATTAACCTTTATTCAAAGTGACCATTTTGTTCTTTGTACAGTAGGAACATCACAACCTCACATCTAATTAGGTCATTTTTCACACTTATAAATACAACAATATATTTATTCTCTCTCTTTTACTGCATGCAGAACCATATCTTGGAGGGCTCAAGAGAGGTATCCCAGTACTCTGCTGTGATTGAAAATATTCACTTTTTTGTGCATCAGAATTGATAAGACCTGTGAAATGTTTTCTTTAGCAGTATAAAAAATGCCATTCAGTTGTCTCCTGTGTCAGATCTTCCTTCCAAACCCAAGATGGGCTTCAACCCTGAAATATTATTCCTTCTCCCATAGTGCTTTGTGCATTCTTCAAGAACTTGAGATATCTGTGCCATTTTATTTTCTGTTTTTGTGTGACTTGTTGTATGTGTACTTGCTTTTTGATGTTTGTATTAACTACATATTGTGGTTTTTACAGTAGGAAGAACGCAGGTTATGTCAGTGAGACATTTGTGTGTTTGGAACCACATTTACACAATGTGTTATGTGTTTCGTTATCCTTTCAGTGGTCTCTGGTGGTGGCCACCATCACTGAAATCCCTCCCCTTCTGTTCCTGCCCAACTTCCTGGTTCAGAGGAAGGTGCTGAGGCCCCTACGTACACAGACTGGTGGGACCATCATGGTAAGTCACTGGTAACAGTCAGTCTTTTTTTTGCCCTTACGTCCGTGGATCTGTCATGGCCTGCCATGTCAACTGGTGACACACTGACAGAACTGCATTACTGCACTAGGCTGACCCCTGGAGAAGAGTAGGGGATGGCTCACTGTACTGCACTGTGATATATGTTAGGAATAATCCACGACAAGGTGTGCCTTAAAGGGTTGCATCACAGGACACAGAGGCAAAAACCACCCGTTAGAAAGCAGATGTTGCCGAAGTGCATTCAAACCCATTAACGCTGATATCATCGTCATTTGCCAAAGATTAAAATGTAAGGTCGTTAATATTTAAGGGTAATTCACCCTCAAATTATAAACTTTTTTTGCTGGCACTTCTGCTGCTATGTTTACATAGGTTGGTTAGCTGGGCAGGCAGCTTATGAATATAGAACAGTGAATAAACTTGACCCAAACTACTTGTGCTTTAAACGGTTGTAACACACACCTTCTAGCCAATCAGAATCAAGTATTCACCCAGACCATGGTATGTATATAATAATAATAATAATAATAATACATTTATCAGGCGTCTTTCTGAGCACTGAAGGTCACCTTACCATACACACACACGCACACATGCACAATATATTAATATGAATAGAACAGAGGTATTCCGTCAGCACAACATTCTCCTTAGAGAAAATCCCCTTATCAGCAGGGATCTTCTGATTGATGGTCTTAAGATTGGATCGGCTGTTTCACACCATGTCTTTTGCTTTATTTTCCATATTAAAAGCTCTTGTTATAAGAACATTCATTGCCTGTGTTTATGTCTCCTCAGCCGCCATACCTACCACGCTTAAGATCTACATCTATTCTCCTCCCTCCCTTGGTCTCAAGGTGCACAGTCCAGTGTTGAAAAAATAACAATAATGAACCGTACTGCCGTTGCTCTCAGTTTGAATGGTTAATCAGTCCTCAGATCTGAATGTGACTTCTTTGGCGTATTGTGTTTTGGATTCCACAGAGTATTATTTAATGTTTTATTTAAAAGAAAGGTATTACAGCAGAAAGGGTGTTATGCAACACAATTTTAGGGCTATTGCAGGAAGAAAAATATCCTGGGGAATGCAATCTGCTTGAGAGGCTGGGAACATCTGAGGTGGAGGTGTAGAGGGTTATGCAGTTACTGGAACCTGAGGTACGTGACAGAAAACAGGCCGTTTTAAATGAATTCAGCAACGAACAGATGACTTATTAATGGATTTATCTTGAATCCGATTATGAATCAGCCCTTTCGTACAAATCATGTTAACACCAATGGATCATCAGTTGCTACAAAATGTCATCCAGATTGGGAACCAACTGGTCTGCAAGCCTAGGTTCCAAGACTCTGCGAGTATAATGTAACCATACTTACAAAAATGTATGAAGCGTTCTTCACCTTTATACAGCCGGAGCTCATCACAAAGAGCCCTTAATGTTTAATAAGTTTATAATAAGCTCAATTGAAATGCCACAGTGGTCTCTCATACAGACCCCAGAATGTATTTCACCATCTCCATCTCTCTGTGGATTGAGATAGTATTGAATAGTGTACATGCTAGATACTGACATTTGAAAGGGTTGCTATATCTCTCAGCTGAAATAGTAAAATTATATAAACTAATAACCCCACAAAATGAAAATAATCTTTGCAGGTAGTCTGGAATTAAGTGTCCTTTAACTTCTAATTCATTGGAGAGGAGCAGTATAACTGAAAAGTCAGCGTGACTGAAAACTGAATTGAAATGGAGAATCCTCTGCCCTCAAGATGGATTTGTTCTCACTGTTTGAATGCCGACTATAAACTGTGAGGAACGACTTGGAAACAGTTTCACCTCCCAGTTTCCTGCTGCTTTATGAGATAATGTGTCAGAGTTGCGGTTTCCCGGCAGTCTCTGGTCCCATGATGGCATCGGTCATGGGCCTCCTGGGCTTGTGTCCTTGTGACGGTCTTACAGCGATGCTCTGTCACGCTTTGGTCGCTGCTCTATTGCAGCGCTCACTGTGCTGTGCTGTGCTGTACTGCGTCGCCCCTCACACACGCGCAGGCGCCGCTTGCATGCGACTCCGCCCATTGTATCACCGGACCCTTCCCGCATAGCTGCGCTGCACATGTGACAGAATGTCACATGACCACTCCTGCAGGTGCCACGCTGATGACAACCGTGCGTCCCACCCCGCCCCAGTCAGGCTCGCTGCTGCCATCTTGGCTTCTGAAATTGTAATTGCACCATTGATTAAGTTCCACTCAATCACCTACCTTGACGCGGTGCTTGCTTACGGTCAGGCTTTTCGCCGATACGCTGTCTCTGCGAAATGAGTGTGTGTTTGTTTTCCAGGGTATTTGCCCATGTCCTCCCGTGGCATTAAGCCTTTAATGGGCCTCTTCCTCTCAGATATGATTTCTCTGTGTTCAGCAGAAGTGAAGGCCATTTCAGGCAGATTATGTTAAATTATCAACAGGAAGTCAGTCAGTTACCCCACGCTGAGGGGCTTTTAAGGTCTCTGGATCGAAGGCACACAAAGCCATAAAACAGAAAGAAATGGAATTTTCTTGAAAGTCAGCCCTCTCTGCGTCAGCAACTATTTGTTCTCCTGAATATCCACTGCACAGCAAAATCACAGAACCTGTCTTTGAAAATAATGCTTGAGCATGGGCTGACAGTGAGCTGTGCTAGGTACAATTTATTCAGGAAAATGGTGAGCATTGTTGGGCTGAATGGCCTGTTCTCTTCATTATGTTATGTTATGTTATGCAGATGCAGTTCCATCCAAAAAGTGGTTTTGAGGTTGTATGAACCTCACTCTCAAAGCTAAATGCAATTGTTTGTCCAAATCATTCAGTCACTAATTGTAAATGACAGCCCTGCTTAGTGTTGGTGGTTTCATGAAATTTCAGTCTTCCATGACTAGTTACACCATCACTAGCACCATGGGCATTTCTTGTGCATACATTAATTTACTAAATATCATACCAAGGAATGTTATGCACGCAACTATATGTCAGCACTTGTGATTGCTAAAAATTAGAAGGTGTCACTGGACAAAAATGAGAAGTGCAGTTCAGCCCCATGCAGGAAGAGCCTCTTTCCTGAGAAAAGCTGGTTTCCTGTGAACCCAGTGTGACTGTGTATTATTTCTGACAGAAGCATCCGAGGAAGGGCTCTGACATGGGTGGTGTGCATTAGACAGGAGCGAAACCCTGTGCGCCAGGAGCGTGTTTCAGACGAGGCGAGCACCTCGACCGTGATTTAATAGCCCCATCTTTATGCATCGCCATGCCCTGACGCTGTTCGCCACCGGGGGATTAGGCTCCGTGCGCTGAGTGTGTGACAAAGCCATCCAGCCTTAGCTCCCGGGGTTCTTCATCAGTGCAGAAAGAGTAACTGACCTCATTCTCGGGTTTTTATGTGCACTGTGCATCCCCCCCCCCAACCTATGGGAAAACCGCTTGTGCTTGTGGATCTGTGGACTTGCCCTGTCCTGTTGTTTGGGTTTTTCCACTGAGAAATGAATGACAAAAAATAAAAAATACTGACTGGACAATAGCCAGAACATAATGTAGCCGGCCGAATAGTAGCACACTTGCCTTTTACATTGACTTACAAATAAATACTAGGGTTAGTTTTGGTAAGGAACTTGTATTTCAGTGTTGGCAAGTTTAGCAGTTTATCAACAAAATTTCCTTTGTGAAACACAGACAGACTGTCATACTGTGGAAAATGTTGGAATAATATGCTGGAATGTAACATGGAAGAAATTATGAGGCAAATCATTTGTTTTATGCTGCCATACTAATGAAAACAGATCCAGAAATATTAGCTTGCTTTCTTAAAATCTTAGTTTTAAAACCTTTCTCAGTTTTTGACTGGAAATATCTGCAATATGTTTGTTTGGCATTTATACCATGATATACACACTTTTTTACTTATCATAATATGCCATCAGTAATCTGGCATTTTACTGTTCAATGCATGCTACACCAATCATTGAATTTTAAGTTTGATATAGATGGATGTAAATGTCTTTTATATCTAGACATTGAGCTGTTAGGAAAGCAAGAGTGTTTCTGTTCAGCCGTTATTTTTACTGTGTGATTCTGTAATGTAATGGAACACAGCTGTCAAATCTTTGTGTCCTCTTTCCACATATTAGCCCATTTGAGGTTGTTTTAGTGCAGATTTAGGTCTAAACTCCTGCAGTAGATTGATTTTATGATGCACATTTCTGTTTCGTTCTCTTTTGTGGGCTTCGCACGTAGGCTACATAAATACTACAGGCTGTTATGACTGCCTGCTACCCCACTCAAGCACAGACAGGCTCGCACACCGCCCCACTCTGGTTAGACATATAAACTGCAGCAGGAAAAATCCTGTGCAGTAATGATGTATAATAAACTCTATTTAATGACTGAATTACAGGGGCTAGGTGGTATTTTGTCCATCTTCTTAGGAAATGGTGAAGAGCTGGCGGGTCAGCCAGCAGGCATTTTGAACCCCAGCGGTATGAATCATTTTGCTGTGTGTGTTGCGTCTGTGATCGCAATAATAGCCGTTACAGAGGGGCTTTATCTAATGCTAGTCGTCCCTTGTTCCCCATAACAAAACTCGAAAATCAAAGGACGGTGCCAAATGTTTCTAACTGCAGTGTTTTAGAATGCACTGAAGGTCTTTTTGAGATCAATTTTTATTGAATTTTTTTATGCTTGAAATACAAAGCACAAACATTGGTGTTTATAACATTTCTCCCATGTCATGCTTCCCTGTCCTCACATATATCTGAACCCTACTAAATCGATATGTCCAAGCTGTGTTATTAGTTCAGCTGCACCCCCTCCTGCTGGTGCGCAGTCGGCCTGTTGGATTTTCTTCTTGTTTGATTTGAATTCCTGAAAGAATTCATGGGAGTCCCTCATGAAAGAGAGACGTCTGCTTGGAATCGGCTTAGTGACAGGTCGCAGCTGCTTTCCGACTGCTCAGCGGTGAAGTGTCAGTCAGTGAATGTCAGAAGAATGCCTGCTGTGTGTTAGGTGATGTGAAAACTGGAATTAAATTCGCAGTGCAGTCCAGTGGCTCCTGCAACACCCTTGAGTAATGGCTATTGCAGCTCCTGCGCCATTACTGTCAGCTAAAGTAAACGTACAGCGCACGTTGCGTGTTTCGGTTTGCGTACTGAGGTTTCTGAATGATTTTCTGCTAAATTAGCCGCAGTGTGGCCTCGAGATTGCGAACTTTGGGAACCTCTGTTCTGCTGTAACCATGATTATGTGAAGCAGAGTTCATATCTCATGTTTGTATGCGTCTGTCTATGCGCAAAATGAGAGTGCTAATGGTTCCTCATTAATGCGTTTGTAAACAGGGCCTGTGTAATAAACAAGTGTTGAATTATTTTTCAGTGCCATGCCATGGCTGTTGACCCAGTGTTAAACAAGCGCAATTATCCCCTCATAATTATTCATCACGCCGGTTGCCATACGAATGAGCACATTCTCATCGGCCTTGGAGTGTATTCCTGTCACACTGTAAGCTAACCGGTGCCTTTTTGCTCTTTGCAGGCTGGAAAGCTGGCCATGGATCGAGGGTGGGCCATAAATGTGGGTGAGTGGAAAATACTCCACATTTTTTCTGTGACTGTTTGAGGCACATAGAACAATCGATCTCCATGCCCTGGTGTGGAGTGGGGTGCTGTAATGTAATGTGCAGAAAAATAGATATGGAATGGATTTCTCCCCATTAATTGACTGCAATATCAAATTTAATGCATCACAGCGTGTAGCTAATGCACTGTCAATTTCTTCTACTTTAAAAACTAGAGCCTGTAGGTTTTTTTTGTCATGAATGTGTACTGTACAGTGTGATTCTGCTGTATGACACTTCCAAAGCTTTGGATTATTGTAACTTTATCTGCAGCCGTTTCACTGGTGTGTAAAGGGTTATCCATTTTGGCTTTCTACCAACAAAAACAATGGAAAATTAACCTGACTTATGGGTGTATGTTCAAAATGATCTTGAATATGAAGCCTTTGATTTGCTTGGATATCTTTGGCTTGGATATCTTACATGCGTAGTCAGATTTTTTTAGTCTATGAACTTTGAAAAATATTTGTGAGCCTTTATTTACTATTTTTTGTGAATATTTGTTACTGTTTTATCACATTAATTGTGATTGTGTTGCTTAAAATTAGGCCTGCTTGAATGGGGGTTATAAGGCTTAATATTTACATTGAAGCAGATGCTCTAGTTACTTAATTAAAGTTCTATAACTGCCACTCTCTTAATAAAATATGGTATTAACCTTAGACAAACAAATAGCAAATGCATATGTAATTCAGCTTTGACATCCCCTAAATCATTTAATTTGTGATTAAATAAGATGCCTTCGCTAACCTTAGTATATTGTGCCAAAATGGGCAATGTGGACAAAGTGTCTGAAGGTGAACTCACCTTTATGCTCAGTGTGCTCTTTTTCAAATACTTTAAAAGAGATGGTCTACCTCCTGGGTTTTTATGATAATATGTCAGTTTTATTGTCTATTTATGATTTTCTGAGGCAGATTTTTTTGTGCAGAGAAGGATATTTTAGATACTTTTGAGTGTCTGATGGCCTTTTGGCGTTATGTGACCCTTGGGCTATCCAGTAGGACCAAGGTTTGGGATTTGATGATGATACTGAATAGGTAGCCAGTGGAGGGAGATGAGAAGGGGAGTGGCATGGCTGAGTCTGGGGAGGTTGTAGACCTGATGATGCAGGTGCATTCTGGGTGAGCTGCAGAGACCTGATGGTGGAGGCAGGGAGGCCAGCAAGGAGGCAGTTGCAGTAGTCCAGATGGGAGGTGATTGAGTAGGTGGTGAGGAAGAAGCACTTTTTCTGGATGTTGTACAGATGATGGACAAACTGCTGTGATGTTCTCAGAGAGGGACAATTTCTTGTCCAGTACCACGGAGTACCTAGCAGACAAAGTAGGTGATACTGTGGTGCCATTCAGGGTGAAGGATAGGTCCAGCAGGGGGGAGGACTTAGTGTGTCAGTATTAGCCAAGGTGAGCTAATCCGTGATTTGTCATTCAGCTTGAAATGTCTTCAGGCAAGCTGAGAAGCGTGCTGGGACCTATGTATTGAGGGGGAGGAGAGAAAGAGTTGTGTGTTATCAGCATAGCAGTGATAAGACCATGGGCCATGGGAGATGACAGAGCCAAGAGACTTTGTGAGAAGAAAAGATTTATTTAAATTTTACTGTACAGATGTTTTAATTTGACTTTGTGTATCTCTTTTGGTGAATTTATTTCATGAAATTTTAATTCATTTTTTAAGTGCTTAACATTGTAATAAATTAATTATGGAAATTTCCTTTAATTTTACTTTGATTATGTTGCAGGTTAATGTCCTGTTTGTTCTCTGTTTATTTGAGCCTAGAACTAATTTTTTTTAGTCAGTATGGATGAAAATGAATTTGAACAGATCCATCTGGTGCACTGTGGAGTTATGCCATTCACCCGGTGAAAAATTATGTTTAGATAATTACTGTGCAAACATGTATTTATAAATACAGTTGTGAAACAGTGTTCTGTATCATTTTGTTGATGTTATCTCTGTTCACCAGTGTGTGGTCAGGTGATAGTGAAGTGGTCGTAGCCAGAGAACACAGGCGTTAAGCATTAATGTGGTTATTTCGGTCAGTGAGCACACAGAAATATTGTGCAGAAATATTTTGTCACCCGACACAGACATGTAAGTTATTCTGGCCAGTGAGCACAGATGAGTAACTGAGAGGTGATTGTGGATGGTAGACAGAGGCTGGAGTGCCAGGTGAGGTGATTGGTCAGTGTGTGAACGTAGATGGGGAAAGAAGGACGCAGAAGGTCAGAGCAGAGAGGTGATTGGTCAGTGTGTGAACGTAGACGGGGAAATTGTTTTGGATGGTGGACACAGAAGGACGTAGAAGGACAGAGCAGAGAGGTGATTGGTCAGTGTGTGAACGTGGACGGGGAAATTGTTTTGGATGGCGGACACAGAAGGACGTAGAAAGACAGAGCAGAGAGGTCATTGCGGTCGATGGACATTTACAGACTGTTAAATGACTATGATGCGTAAATGACAACACTTTTTTCTACTGCTCCTCAGTAAGTGTGGGTTGACTATTGTCACATACAGTCAAAAAACACAGGTATAAACAGGTAGAACAAATTGCTGTTTGTATTGTATCATAGCACATTATTTGTATTGTTTGCAAATGGCTAAATGATTAAAGATTATGAATTAATAACCCATATGATTCAAGAAATAATACAGAGAATCATTTGAAGGTACAGCAAAGTACTGTCCAATCAGATCTCCCTTCTGCATTACTGCTGTTTGTGTGTTATTGTTGTTTGTGTTGTCTGTACTCGCTTCCCTTCAGTATTCCAAGCTTATCTGTGTCTGGTGTTAGCCAAGCGAGAGGGTAAAGAGCAGCATCAGTCTTTTCCGTGTGGCTCCTGCTGGATCAGCCCTTTCCCTGTCCGCTTTGCTGATGATTCAGGAAACGGGGCCCTGTTGTTCTGCATTGATAAACGTTACCTTAATAAGCAAACGAAGGCCGTTCATTCAGAACCTCTGTCATCCACATAGATTTCTATTTTGCCTCAAGGACGGACTTAAATTGAACGCCGTGTCCACGGAGGACCGAGCAGCTTAGCAATAATATGCGGATGGTTTTAACACCCCTCCTCCCCGCCATGGCTCCTGCGTTAAAATGCACGGTAACATGTCCACTAAATGAGCAGAGTCATGTGGGGTGAGGGGAGATGGGAAAATGAGAGCTGAACCCAAATATATTGATGTACAACCAATTACAACATGGCCGCCCAATCGCCCGGGCTTTCGATTCCGATCGAGCTCGCCCAGTGCCTCAGCAGCTGCCGGGGCAAACACCCGTTCTGGTGTCATCGCGCTCCTACTTATTTCATGGGAGGATAGGCTCCATTCTTTACAAGCATCAATACACTCAATAGCTTTCAAAAAGGGCCAATTATGTTTCTCTGGGATAATGGGCCAGCCTGGAGTCTCGAGCCACGGTCCCGCGAAGCCGAGTTGACTCGCTGCATCTGTCATCGTGCCCTCAGGTGGCGGCTTCCACCACTGCTCCAGTGACAAAGGAGGGGGCTTCTGTGCCTACGCTGACATCACACTCGCCATCAAGGTAAGAGTGACTGGCAGAGTATCACAGGCCTGTGAATGGGTTGCATTACCTCTGACACGTTGCCACAGGCCTCTTGTGCCCTCCAGCTGTGGTTTAGAAATTTAAGGAGCGTGATGTTCTGTGGAATTGAAGGATAGTTACAGCTTTGCTCATTGTTATGCAGTTAAATTAGCACTTGTAATTGTGGTGTATATTGAGATGGGTATTCACATCTATCTTATCTTTTTATTTTTGCTTTTGTTTTCTTTTTTTCTTTGAAAACATGTGAAACTGCAGAGAAATGATTTAATCAATAACCCCTTTCCCTAAGGCAAAGGGCCCTATTTTTTGGAATCAGTGTTGTGCGGCGCAGTGGTGTGGGAGCGTGGGTGCACTGGGCGTGGCTAGTGAGTGTTGGTATTTTCGGGACCAGAGACAAGGAGAGCATAGCGCAAAACAGGACTGGGTTATACCGAATATATTATCAGAGGGTGTGGTGCAGCTGGAGTTATTAATAGCCAATCAAATTACCTCTTGATTCCCTTTAAGAGTTGTCCCTTTAAGAGGGTGTACTGCCAATTTCAGTGGTCTACTGTTGCAATGGAAGACGAGGATATAATGATATACTAGTCACCTGTTTCTCACAAGATGTTCTTTTGCGGGAGGGGCAGAGTTGGGCTGTCACAGTAATTAAAGTCATAAAAAAAAGAAAAAAGACAACGAACAATAAATGCAAAATATGCATTTTTCCTGCTGCTGGGGTTTATATCAAAGTCAAATTGAACAGCATAGGATCCGTGAAAACAGTCGGCTGGCTTTTGAATAGGCTGTGATCATGTGCGCATTGCATGGGAAAGCCCCGAAATGAGCAATCCGCCTTATGATAGGATGCGCTTTACGCTGTAGACCTGGTCTGGGCAGGCAGGAGGGAAAATTCAGTCCACTTCTGTATTTTAACTGACAGGTCCCTAGCAGTGACTCAGCTCCCACTTTAGTGCACAGCGAGTCAGGAAATTACCAAATGGCTCAGGCGCATCAAAACCTATGACGAAAATACCGTTTTGCCAGCGTGACGGCTAACAACTCGGCATGCGCTGGTCGGAAAATAGTGCCCGGAGTCTTTAAGTCAAACTCTGCCTTTCATGTCTGATTCGACAGTTTTCCTGTTTTCCTGAGTTCATTTGTCACGGACCCATCCTAGGGCGGTGTTTTAAGTTTGGCATTGTTACTCTATATGCAGATGACTGCCATCTCTCTTATCTGCATTCCTCAGTTTCTGTTCGAGAGAGTGGAGGGAGTATCCAAGGCAACCATCATCGACCTGGACGCTCATCAGGTGAGCCACAGTAATTTTCTTCCCTAATGAGCAATAAAAAATGCTGCAGAAGAATTGACACTATCGACAAGATAATGCCCCCTGTTTAAAACTGTGGTCAATGCTGCATCTCTCTGATTCAAGCGAAAGGTAAAGGGTACTTTCAAACCCAAAGCCACTTTTGCTGTTAAAGATTGTGTGTAAAAGCCAGTTTTCAAATATTTCCTCTGATCCATAGCTGCAGTAATTTGAGTAATTTTGTTTGTGTTTGCCTAAAAAAAGGAAAGGAGTTTGCACAGAAACTTTCCCATTGAAATGCAGTAAGAAGTGGGAAAGTAAGAGTAAAGGGAAAGTGCTGTTTTCTTCCTCCCATGTGTTCCCTTATTGTGTTCTTATGTGTATTTCCTGCTTATAACTTATTGTAAACTGTGTGCCTACAGATTTCAAAAAGTATATTTGTAACTATAGAAAGAATAAATACAATTTTTTAACAATGCTAATTACACTTGACAGCTGTGCTTGAGGCAATATTTTGTTTGTTGTTTTTCTAATTTTGTTTTTATATTGAAATCACAATTTTCATATTTCTGTACAGCATAGATCATGTGTTCATTTTTCTCCGGAAAGGTCTGCATAGGTAGTTCAATGACCAGATAAAAGTCCAGCATTAGGGTTTTAAACATCAGTGAATGATTTGTGAGTTACTTTAATTAACTATTGATTCAAATACCAGGCTTTGCCTATTACTTCTATAGCTAATAAGTCAAGTAGATGTTCTGTGTTTCCAGTGACCTGAGGATTCCCCTTAGAATCATCGTTTAGTTCATCTCTGCTCAAACAGCAGTTTTAAAGTCCATGATTTTGACCCTTCTCTGCCCTGACACATAAATGGTAAAATGTCTAGTGTTAATTCAACTTTAACAGAGTACAAATGAATCCAATAGGCAATAAGGATGTAACACTGAACATTTCACTGAGTAAACTTGACTTTGAGTTGGGTTGCACTAGAGGTTCAGCTTCTGGGAAACAATTTGTCTGTTTGCCCTGGTAGAATTCAAAATGAGGAGAATAATTCTGCATGGCTTTTGCAGTGTTCAAGTCTACATGGTGTCAGGGAAGTGAGGATTAAATAAAAATATGTTTTCTGAACCCAGCGGTTCCAACAGTCAGTGGCCTTGTTAAAATGTTCAGCACTCTGAATACTGAACGCAAGTGGCATTGTGTGCTAGAACCCCTCACTTAACGTACATATAAAATCTATTTTACATGATTTCATTTAATAATAATTATTGAAAATTGTAAATTAAATTAGCAAAGGGGGGGGGGGGATGGAAATGTACTCCTACTTTTAACTACTGAGGGGATGATTGTAAATTGCAGCTGGCAGGTCAGAACAACCATTTCTACATAGACATTAATTTTTTCAATTGGCATTCAAACTTAAACTGGGGAAAAAACAAATCATGACCCTTATGGAAATCTGTGGCCACGCTGGGCCCTGACACCCCATAAATAGCTTTGTGTTCTGGTATCTTTTCAGCTACACGACTCTGAAGCGGGTGAGGCTATGCACAAGTTCTATTCTTTGGACAGCGTGACTTTTATTTGCCCCAAGGGCATTTCCGTTGATATTTCTGGAGGAGAGAATAGGTGCCATTCTTACCTAGAAACAATATAATATTGTATGGACCTTAAACTAGTTTGCCCTTACCAATTATATTGTTTCTTTCTCTAAGGCTGTAATGTAAACAGTAGATATCCGACAGTCATTATGGGCCGGCCATAACCATTGTCGGATATGAGTTGTTGTACGGCCAATTAGGATTCCGCCTTGTGATGCTGACCTTTTCTAACAACGAGTAATATTATAAGTTGGGCTTATATTTATTTTTTCTGACTGTAAATAACTTAAAAATAATATCCCAGAGGGTTTCATTTGCTTGGTTCAGGTTTCTTTTATCCGTGCAACTGTGAAAACATAAACTTAGAGAAAAAATGGCACAAAATTTCATTACATACATAGTGGATGCATCACTTTGTTCTACAGTCCTAATTACCAAGCCCAAACCCCTGGGAGGGTGACCAATGATGTACATTTCCTGGGATGTCCAATACACAATACATCACACCTGGATAAAGCAGTCAGTCACACTGTGGTGTTCAGCCATTGCTACATTAGAATACCTCACACAGGTCTCTGATTCTGTGTTCATGTCTGTGTAACCCAGACCCCCATTAATCAACCATGCATATGCTCAGCTGAACTGTGCGTAGATTCATCTTCACACGCATGCTCTTCATCAAAACCAAATATTTCCTAAGAATATTCCTTAATGAATCTTTGCGTATGTGTGTAGGTAGAAACTTAGTAGTGCTGACAGGGAATGGAGGAGCCACCTGGTGTAGTGTTGGGATGAATGAAAGCAGCAGCCTAATTGGTTGTCATTATTTTCAAATAATGCAGTACCCTTGCACAGAAATATCTCTTCCTAAAATGTTTACACATTTGATGTGTAGATTTAGCAGATGAAATGAGTTTTTGCCCTGATTGAAGGAGACATGAATTTGTCCGTGTCAAAAACAGACAAACTTTTGCTTTATTGCATGTGTGTTTCCATACTGGAAATTCCATTAATTTCAGATCGGAATATCAAAAGAAATGCCTGTCATGTTAACCATCAGTTGCAATTTTCATAAATTCCAGAATAAATGATTTTATTAAGGGTATTCCTTGTTGAATCTTGTAGTGGTCCAAATCAAGGTGTTCTTAACAATGTGATCAATGTGAATGATTCTAATCTACTGCTTGCCATAACTTACCTTTACATAATAGGCATTCATTTTCAGCCAGTGCTCTATCTGTGCATTACTGCAGATACATCTGTGATATGGTTTTTATTTTCTTCCACGTTATCCTAATGCATTGTGGACACTGTGGACTGAGTTATGGAGGGTTTCCAAAGGGTTTTTTTTAACTCTAAAATTTGGCTAGTTACCGGTTATTATAAGATATCTGAATTCAGTGAAATGGGTAATATAACAGTCTAGTATAGTAGCTTAGCAGAAAATCTTCAAGGTGCGGCATCTGGGGTTTTCTGCTGGTACGCCTCAGTGTGCCTCCTTTTGAAGGTTAGTAAAAAAAATCGTCATATCTAGGTGAAGTTTGGACGTACATCTGAGGCGAAAGAGGGAGCCCGTGCGAGCGAAGCGGGATGAAAAGCGGCCTGCTCCACCACAGAACTTCGCCTCCCAGCTAGAGTCACTCCGCACCTTTGAGGACGAACTACACAGGGATCCCAAACAGGCAGCCGGCGCTTAGCGCGGAAGAAGCCCGCAGGCGCAGCGAGGGGCCTGCTATGAGCGCTTTCGCAGGGGGAAGCTTCTCCAAAGCCAAAAAACCACGAATACCTTCCTTAGCCTGTGCCTCCGCGCTGCTTATCTGCAAAGAGACCGCTCCAGCTCCAGCTGGGGAATCCGGCCAGACTGTCCCGCATCAATCTGCGGCAGAGCGCTAACAGATTTCTCCCCGCCCTGTCCTGGTGTCACCCAGTGACCGTTAATCTCCCCATCGGTGGGCAGCTGTTTTTCATTTTGGTGACATCAGCGCTCTGGAATGGTCTGTAACAAACCTTTTGCACGGGCTGCCTTTTATGCATCCGTAAGCAGAGCTCCCAGTGCAGTTTTGGACGTGGTATAAATTGGCATGTTCCTTTGTATTTGACATTGTTGTAAAGTGTATTTTGGAGGATAAGTTGCAGTGGTTCAGCCTTTTGAAATAGTTTTTTTTTCTGTTCATAAGGCATCTGAATGAAGGGCACCCCAGTTAGCTTTGTAAATACGTTCTCACGAAAAGGAAATAAGATGAATGTTACCCCGTTTTAGTGGATGCTGAATCTATGAAATACAAAGCAAGATGAATGCAGAGGCATCATTTTGAAATGAACCCCGCTCATAATGGTTTCAGCATAGATCACGAATTCCCATGGATTACTTTTTTCTCCTCTATTTTTCACAGCATTCCAATGAATGTGTTTGGTTAGTCATCCCTGAATCCATATGGACATTTGTTTAGTTATTCCCTGAACAACTTGCATTGTTTTCCATAATGAGAGTCATCCACTTCCAATTAGTGCAGCTTTTTAATTGAGTTAGCACTGACCGTGAACCGAGATCCACCCGGCCCTTGGCTGTGGTCCCAAACTGTCATATTCGTTTTGTAATGCAGCTTGATTTTAATAATGGTCCTTACCTATTGACAGGACAGGACAAGAATGACTAGATCAATACTCATGCTCAGTAAATAATTCATGAATACAGCACTGAGAACAAAAGATCAGATCTGCATGAGCACGTAGAAATGAATAGGAACTGCTACCTCAGCATGGCTGGAGCAGGGAAAAATTATTATAGGGTGGAAAAGTTAAACTTATACTCTAATTAAGGGGAGCAGAATTATGGCGTGTCATCTCTGAGAGTGCTTTTCTTGGAACCTGTCCTCTGCATATATGAATCTATGATTAAGTTCTAATAAAGTGCATTAAGTAAACAATATGACTACAAATTGTTAGCGGAGGCTATGACAATGACAAGTGGGAGATAATAGCAGTAAAATGAGGGCGCACTGATCGGTTCAGCCACAGTTGAACAATGGCTGTGTTCTGCTGTGCTTGCAGGTCACACACACTGTGTGTCTGAGGAGCTGGGCCATGTGCAGGCCGTAGACTGGAGAAGAATATGGACAAAAGTCACCCATTTACTTTCCATGGGCTTGGTTTTTGTTTTTTGTGCAACATAAGTAGACCCGTTGGTCGAGAAATCTTTTCTCAGTCAAGTATGAGGATTATGTTTCTTCAGTGTGGACTGGAGAGTGTGCTGCTAAAACCTTGGTATAAGCCTTGTTTGAAAGTTGGATCCAGCTCCTGTTGACTGTGGGCATGTCATCAGCCTGTCGGTCTTTCATCTTCATTATAAATATTTGACTCCATTGCTGCTGGAAAAATAGCTCCTCTGGGGTGCTCCGGAGTGTGCTTTATCCCCCAGTCAGACGAATGAGAAGGCTCATTTGGAAGTTGTTGGTATGATTTAAAAGTAGAACTTAATCTGTTTGTTGACAGGTCCTTTAAATTTATGAGCACCCAGAGCACAGTACTGGTGATGTTTGATCCCAAAGTGTGTCTCCCCTTCCTCACCCTCTAAATCCTGGAGCTCAATCTTCCTGAGCAAGTGCATGTCCGGTGTGCTGTATTGACCTGCCTGTTCCTAATGTGTCCATGTAATGAAAATGCAGTGTAATGGCTGTAATGGGAGTGGGTGAGGGGTTCTGTAATTTCGGGCAAAACTGTTGCCATTGGCCTTGGTGCTCAATTCACCCGAGGGATTACCAGATTGGCTGTATTTGCAGCTGGTCAGGGGCACTTCCTGTCTGGAGGGACTTGAATGGGGGAATGGCAATTCTGTTGTTGTCATTCAGTAATTTCCCAAAGCTGCAGTGCAAATGGGTTTTGCTGTTCTGCAGCATTCATCAATAAGTGCTCCATCAACCAGGCCATGGTCACGGTTTGGTAACACATGTAAGCCCGCGGTCAACGTTTCTGTGACAAGTTGATTAAAAAAAACCATAAACGTGATCCTTAAAAACGTGAAACATCCATTCATTCATCCATTATCTATACCTGCTTATCCTGCTCAGGGTCGCGGGGGGTTCTGGAGCCTATCCCAGCATGCAAATACGGGCGAAAGGCAGGAATACACCCTGGGCAGGTTTCCAAACTGCCACGGGGGACACACGCCATTAAAAACATGAAACAAAATCATAATAAAGATACACATTAAGGCTCACATTTGAAAAACCTGTAATCACCATGGTTTTTAAAAATCTATTTGGCAGAGCTCAAATGAACATTGGAGCACAACAATGTGCTGTTTAATGTATCAGTATTTGGGTCTTGAGAGTAGAATTATGACATTGTGGAGGTGCAATTGAATAACAGTGGGATTTCAGTAGATCCATATCATGTATAGTTCCTATAGTCTGGATGTAGTGCAATGAATGAGGAGTTTTTCTGTGTAATGTGCACATAGTGGCTTTTTCTCTGGCAACAGTGTCCACATAAAAACTCTTTAAAAAATCTTTTTTTGAAATGACTGATTTGCATCAGTGCTTCATCTACAAAGTACCTGTGTACAGGTGATGAAGTGATATCACATATTGAACATCACAGAAAAAAAGTTAAAATGTTCCAGTTTAAGAGAACAACTGTAACTAGAAAACAATGGTTGAATCTTAATTCAACGCCTCCACAGACATGTCTCACTCCAAAAGAGAACAGCTGCAACAAGGCATTTCGACCATAAATGTGTTGGGTGCTACTGTAGGCTGTTAGCATGCTGTCGCTCACCAGCTGGGGAGTTCACAGCCAGCAAATTTTCAGTCTGGCAGGACCTAACAGCTAAACCCGATCTGTCAATGATGGGCTGCAATCTGGGAGGCCACAAGTCACAACGCCTCGCCGAAGTCAAGTCATCCTCGTGCCCTCTCTTTGTGATTCCTTCTCCCGATGGGCTCCTTTGCTGACAAATTATCGTAGATGTTGCTGACTCCATCTCGTTCTGATGCATCGTTGGACACTGGTGAGCTCTGGTCCCCTGTGTAGTCATGAGTTCCTGAAAACAAGGACGGCGTAGCCAACCTCCTCACAGCTGATTTGCTGATGCAACCTGTCATTTGTAATGTTATTGGCAATGAAAGCCATCTGAAAATGGAGCGTGATGAAGCCTCCATCTTGCCATCGGGTGATGACTCGTGGTATTCCAGATTGAGGTTTGCTATTGGAAGATTGCTCTTGCCAGCTTGCAAATTGCTGATTGTGATCAACCCAAAAGAATGAGTGCTGGTGTGCTGACTAAGTCCAGTTCCCAGCATAATCATGAAATAAAGCCATTATTCTCTCGGTAAGTAGCTCTTATTGGGTCTTCTCTGTGATTACCTGTGATTCTTTCCTGATTTCCTTAAAGGCTTGACATTCTGGAGATGAAATCACCTGATTACCTATGCCCAGTCACCTCTCTTGACAGATAAGGTGACACAGTGCTAAAGTCACAATGATGTGTCATGATCCTGATTCACAAATACTACATCACATTGATGCCAAAAAACATTACATTAATATCCAAAATCCTTATGCATTTTCATTCTCCCCATCTGAAATATATACCCCTAAAAGATTAAACGGTTTCTTTTGCTGAGTACATCTGTGTGCGCGCGCAATTGGAGTGAAAAATGAAATGAGGGGTAAACAGAAGCGCTGAACAGGTTTGCCTGTCCTCAGTTTTAATTACATGACAATGTCTGTGAATGCAGATGGCTGTACAAGGCTGTGGTGAAAGAAGAGCCGTGTGTAGGGTGTGTGTTTCTGAAGCGGACCCCTCTACAGCCTACGGAGCGGGAAGCTCATGCCCTTCCCTCAGATGTGCTGCATATCTATACTGTGCTGTGCAGTGATGTAATCATGACATGTCACTGCTGTAGTTTTTGATTGGTCGTTTGAATGCCACCTTGACCCAGTAGTAACGATTACAACCACAGTCATAGTTCAATCTTCATTTCTGGCTTTGTTGTGTTTTAGGGAAATGGACATGAACGAGACTTTCTGGAAGACAGGAGAGTCTATATAATGGATGTCTATAACCGCTACATCTATCCTGGGGATGGCTATGCCAAACGTAAGTGTTGTTGTATTTCAGATATCATTTGTTACTGTACCTGACCAAGAGTTACATCACAAGTGAAGAAAAATGAGCAGAAAAGGTATTGATGTGGACAAAAGGTGCTAACTGTGCCGTGCATGTAAGTTGATTGCTAGTTCAGGGCTGATGTTGGTTTCATAGGACAGTCTTAAGATACAACTCATTTCTGGATGCACAGTGCTTCAGTGTAAGCAGTTAATTGGTATGCAGTTTTACCAAGGCAAAGGTCATGTTTATTTTATTGATTTTGTTGAATTTTGTGAACTGTGTCACTGTGGGAACACCAGGGTATGGAAATATGGGCTGTTTTGCATTGTGTCCTCTCGGGACTGAGTAGAGTGAGTACTTTTAATGCCTTGGCTGTCCTGCAGGGGGCAATGTTTATTGTTGTGACATTTATGAGAATGTTGAAGTTATTTTTGGTTGGGAGATTTAATATTCAAGAATACAAACTTAATTCTAGGTTAGTTTATTACTCTGCCAGCAATGTATTTCTTCTGCCGTATTAAACATCACAGAAGAAGTCATGGGAGATTTACTCATGGTGCTATGGAGAAAGCTGAAATAAGCAGTAAAAAGCAAATGTGTCTCCTCCAGTTACAGCCTCCATGTGTTAGTGACTGCTGCTTAATTATGCATAATCTCAGTGCTGTTCCTTTGTGATGGCTGGCAGCTGCCTTTCACCTGCACAGGGAATTGGCTGTTTTCCTGTCAGTTAAGAAGCTGCAGTTTTTCCACGTACGCTGTTCCTCCACAACACTGAGGCAGAACGCACACATTTTATCTTTCAAAAGCTGGACTTCAGAGCTGACAAATTAATTTTCTGAAAAGTCACATTTTATTGAGAGTCATTTCTTCGAGTTATACGAGGTTCATGTTTTTTCACCTCTCTATTTTCAATCATTTGGTAACATACTCTGCGATATACAGTAAGTACGTACCAGCCAATTATGCCAGTTCAATTAAAATGTACATTTTTGTTCTTTTCAAGATTATTTGCCCCCATTCATCTTTTTATATATACATTTTTTAATTGTTGTCTTCCAAATATGTTCACCCTCCTAACCCGAATATGTGTGTTCTTTTGGCATTACATATCTACAAAGACAAATACTCTCTTTACTGGGACCTCATTTTGTCTTCATCAGTGGTTAAAAGGCATGAAAGACTTAATTATAGCACATAAGACAGGATTTACTAATACCTACTAAAACAGAGTAGTGCCTTTCCTTTTAAGCCTGTTTTTGCAGAATTTTTGTGTGAATGCTTAATGATAAAATATGTGTGATTCTTGCATTTTTACTCAATTTAAATACAACTTTAAATGAGAAATGATGACGTTGGACACCCACATGTGAATTTTCTATTTTCCAGTGCACACAATATCAAATCATGATCAAATCTGCAAACGGTTGGTAATATCATGTGAAAGATGTGAAAAGTAATTCAGACACACTCATGTTAATTACTTGGGACCTTTGACATGCTCTTTTTTGAAGAATACCCAAGATAAATCTAATCAAGATAAATCCTTCCAAAGACCAACTGGAGATAAGCAATTAAATGGAGTAGAAAAGAAAGTGTCTAAATAAAAGTTTAAAAAAAGGTAATGATGCAAAGTTTGTACAGGTGTCAACTTCTGCTTCAAGTAAACCATCAAAGTTATGTATAAAAACGTGAATAAATGTGACAGTAACTCAACCTAAATGTGGCAGTAACTCAACCCAAGCTTTTCTGTATTGGATCACAGTTTTG
Organism: Anguilla anguilla; assembly: GCF_013347855.1. Lineage (NCBI taxonomy): Eukaryota > Metazoa > Chordata > Actinopteri > Anguilliformes > Anguillidae > Anguilla > Anguilla anguilla. Next base: position 29,531,275 of record NC_049213.1, on the reverse strand, counting down.
TAAAAGCCTGGATCAGGATACACCTTAAAGGACTTTGGGGAGTTTGGTGCTAGACAGCCTCCTCACATGGTGGTATACAGTACATAATAGTTTTTGCCTGCAGCTCTCTGCTGTTTAAACTTAAATGGCTTATTTTATGAAAGATATGGTTTTTATATGCTGTGATGTTCATCTGTTATTGTAAAGCCTTTTATTACACTATATATATTTTTTCTGTATTCTGTATTGTTTTCCTTTCATGTTTATCAAGAACAGTGATTTATGTGTACTGTGTATACACAGGAATAGCCTGGCAGATGTTATTTGCTTTTAGGCTAATCTTGTGATTAGAGATTTGAACTGTAATCATCCTCTGGTGAGGCAGGTGCACTCAAAATTCAGCATGGTGTCATCATGGAAAATGTCAATGATATTTTTGTACATCATAAAAGAAAAAAGAGAAGTGATTTGCCTGCTGTGGAGTCACCGAAGCCTTCGGAATTCATTTGGAACCGTGGCGATGTTTCATGTGGAGCACGTAGTAATGCTGGGGGGTGCATTTCAGGGGCCATAAAGAGGAAGGTGGAGCTGGACTGGGGGACGGAGGACCAGGAGTACCTGCAGAAGGTGGAGCTTCACTCAGAGGGGGCGCTGAACGAGACCCGTCCTGACATCATCATTTACAATGCAGGGACGGACATCCTGGATGGGGACCCGCTGGGGGGGCTGGCCATCTCCCCACAGGTACACCTGTCCGTCACCGCTGAGAAACAGCAGCACAGACTCCGCCCCTTCCTCCTGATGTGGGAAAATGATTATCATGAAAATGATGTATGACTTTTAACATGTGAAAAATGACTGCATGCAGTCACCAACAAATGTAATTAGAGTAAAAGATGATCATGAAGCACAAAATTCCTTAGAATGATGATCATTAATATGATGATGGTCACTGCCGTGGTGATGAAGATTATTATGGTGATGAAGTTGATGAATTGCATTTATATAGTGCCTTTCATCTCAGGATCTCTAATCACTTTATAGTGAAGGAGAAATGTTCATCTGAAGCTCCACCTCAACCACATGTAACGCCCACCTGGGTGACGCCTGGTGGTCGTTTTACACCAGAATATTCAGCGCTCACCAGCGGAGGTGCAGAAGGACTTAACTTAATTAAATTAAACTGAGGGATGATTGGATTGCCACATTCCAATCAGGCCTTTATTTGCCAATGAGTCGGAGCCTCTGTTTAATATCTTGTCCGTAAACTGGCAATTAAATATGTGGAATTAGACACTCAAACCTGATGTTCTACAGATGCACCAGACCAGAGCTGTTTTGCTTCTCCCAGCACTGAGCACATTATAGCCTGTCTCCTATTGTTCACTGGTGCTGTGTCTGTTAAATCACGCCCTTAAGTTGGCAGTACACTCCAAGCGATGTGCAAACTTTTCGAAAATGAACCATCGACGAGCACGTCCCCGAACATTGTGGTCAGTATACTCAAAGCAAACTCCGTGTACTGTTTTATGCCACTTCAATCCTCTTACTTCCTAGCGTTACAGGATCAATTTCGGCATTGAAATCTCTTGTTCAAATAGTGTCATTTGCGAACAAAAAGTTTGATTTCGTTTTGAGTATGCTGGTGCCTTTACTGTAGTGCTCACAACTGTTATTTCTGTGTACAGAAGCAGATGAATGGTTGATGGACTTGAAGTATAGAGAAATTCCAAGCGCCTGAGGCTCTTTCCTCAATCTGGTCCAGAAGCTAGTCCACATGCTGTTGATGAGAAATCCTGACCATCCCGTTTGCCTTCTGTCACACATCAAGGTTGCATTTTCAGCCACTCCGAGCTCCGTGTAAATGTACAGAGCTGTGAAATACGTGCGTAGGCATGATTCGTGGATGGTTAGCGGGAAAAAATTGCTTTATGAGTTCCTCATGTGACAGATGTGGTTCCCGCCCTGTTCCCCCGAGGGACGTGCAGTTGTGTAATGGCTTCCTCCCCGGCCCCTCCCCTTTCATTTCATCGCGTGAAAGGCCCTCTGTTTCCAGGTGCAGCGAAACGTCGCGGCAATTACCGCCAGCAATCAGCGCTCAGATGGGGAAAAGGGCAGGCAGAAATAAACATTAGGCCTGCTCGCCTGCGTGACGTGGTGGAGGCCATTGATTGCGAACGATGAGGGTAACAGAAATTTGGGGCGTGCGCCTCCTCTCCTACCCCCCCAGGGCATCGTTAAGAGGGACGAGATCGTCTTCAGGGCGGCGCGGCGGCACGGGATCCCCATCCTCATGGTGACGTCGGGGGGCTACCAGAAGAAGACCGCGCGCATCATCGCGGACTCCATCCTTAACCTGCACCGGCAGGGTCTGGTAGGGGGAGGGGCCACCGAGGAGGCGGGGCCGTCGCTCGTGCCCCTGATGATGAGCAAGTCGGTGTCAGCGGGGGCACCCCTGTCTGTGCTCTGATCCAGGCCTCAGGCTTACGCAGTACACAGAGAGGAGTGGCCCTCCGCATGCTGTTGCTCTTATTTCTCATCTGAAAGAAGAGCAACCAAAAGACACCACTCTCTTTGGGGAATGTGTTTTGATGTACAGAGGGAAGAGCGGTTTGTTTTGGGCACTGTGCAGGTACAGCGGGGGTTTCTGAGGGGTTTGGTGAGCTTTTCAGGTATTTATGTACAGAATACACTACACACCTCCCACTCATTCTTTCTGTAGTACTGTGTGTCAGTGGTGTGGCAGATTACTCCTGCTCTGTGGAAGCTGTGGCCATTAGAAAGTGACCACTACACCACTTTAAACTTTTAACATTAAGCTACCATAAAAGTGGATTTACTACTATTATTTTTTTGTAACCATGCTGGTTTTTTTATGTTTCATTAAACGAACAACATGTTTGCACACTTACCGTAACAGTTACTCTAAAAAATAATGTCTGTGTGAAATGTAGAAGGGTACTCTTAATTCTTCGGCAATGCCTCGGATTGTACATAATCTGTGAGTTATTTTATATGCTGATAAATGGTAACTTATATTGTTCTTGACATATCATTGATTAGCATTATTTATTCTCCAAGAGTTACTAGCTAATGAAATGGTTTATTGAAATTCATTGACTCAAATTGTTTGGAAATAATTACACCTTAGTTCATATCACATGGTTTGTTAACTCGTATAAACACGATTTAACTCATGGTATTCTTTTGTGAAATCACATTGGTACTTACGAGTATAGACACCTGGTAAAAATGATGTTGGCCCATCACAGTCAATACTAAGTGCTTTATGCCAGTCATTGGATTGTTTTAAAATGAACTTATTAGGAGCCTTTTTTCATGATTCCATTTGAACGGATGAGATTGAATTCTTCAGTTTCAATAGCTGTACACTGAAAACATGGACAGTTTTTCAAGGTATGGAATTGAACCTTAAACCTGAAATCAACTTGAGTAACGGAAAGTTAAATTAAGATTTATGAGCTAATGTTGCCCAGGCAGATGATTACATTGTACGCCTTGGTTATTAATGTTTATGCATTTTTTTTTTGTTTATCTGAGTTGTAGTACTGCTGTAGTACACTTTTTAAAACAACACCTTTTGAAATGATTACAGTTCTCTTTCACAGAATTCTTACGAGATACAGTTAATCAAACTTAATAAGAGAGTACCGCTTCGTGCACGTCTGCTGTTGTAGAAACCTGTTTTAAAAGCACTTTGTAATTTACAGAGACATTCTTTAAGCCTTGTTTTGAGTTTGGCACTGAGCTGTCATTTTTACTTCTGGTTGGAATGTTAGTGGACAAAGTCAGTATTTTGACTAATACAGCAAACAGATTTTATAACAGCCATTAGCTTATCTTTTAAATTACTGGTGGCAGATTTTTCACACACACTTTAATTCTGTCTCATGCAGTATGTTAGTCAAGTTTTGCTTTTGATCTGTCATGTGAAGCAGATGAAAACAGGAAAACAAAATGCAGTTTTTCTCTGTGTTTTTGGTACAGTAGTTAGTAGTAAGGCCGTTAGAGTAGAGCAGAGTTTTCATGTAAAGCTCTCAAGCCATTTTCACTGGATTTGTTTTTATTTCTTATAACCTCACCTGATTTTGTATGTGGCATAATGGACAGTATTAAATATGGAAATATGCCTGTTTTAAATTGGTGTGAACTACCATTAGCTGCTTTCTGGACAGACTTTACCATAAAGAATTTACCATAAGCTCCCTTGGTGTCAGAAGTAGTTGTTTACTGTACAGAAATAGATCTTGCTATGTACATCCTTTTTCTTACTTATATAGTTGAACTTTTATGAACATTACTTCTCAGCTTTCATTATTGTTTTCCCCTTAAGTTGTGCTTCAAGGAAATTTTAAATCTTCTTTGAATCTACAGTGGCCCCTTAATAACTAGAGTAGGTTTAACCCACTTGGCACATACACACACACACACGCACACACAGGCGTACGCACACACACAGACACACACAAGCTCACACAAACGCACAGACACACACACACACAGGTACATACATGCACACACAGAGACACTCAGACACACACACAAACACACAGGCATGCACATGCACACACACAGGCACACACACACACACATTCACTCTCTCTCTCTCTCTCTCTCTCTCTCTCTTGCTCTCTCTCTTTCCCTCTGAAAAATAATTTCAGGTCATTTACTGGGGAGAAATAAATGACAGGTGTGCATTCCTTTCAGGTCACGTTTGTGCTTTTCCCAGTCAAGCTTTTCTTGGCATCTGCTTCAGACGTATCTGCTTTGAGAGGAGGAAAATTAATGGAGAAAGTCCATGCGTGTGGACTGGCAAACCGCAAACAGTGTGCTGGAGACAAAGGGAAATGAAATGAGCATTTGAAGACAGAAACTCTGTAGGGTGCTAACAGGGTAAGAAAAGTGATCTTGAGAACTTGAAAGTAATGAAGGCGCTGTTGACTTCTGTGGTTTGTTTCTGTTATTTATTTGGGAAATGGATTTTCAGTATTTTATAGCCTTGAACAATTTGCATTGCATTTGTCTCTTTTGCTTGTGGGGACTTATTGTCAATCTACTGAAAGGGTTTCCTTTTTATTTTCCCCATGGGAATGGCCCATGTACTGTATCCCTGGAGCGGACGATGGAAGTTAGAAGTTAGACGAAATTGCCCTATGGGGCATATTTGATGATAAAAAAAGAATTATGAACAGCACAGATAGTATGGCTTCATATCCCAAGAACTGTTCTGATTAATTTATAATGAAATTCTGAAAAAAGGCATATCCACAGTGTCAGTGCTAATTAGTGAGATCTTTGATGTTAAGCGCTCCGTTTGAAGTACGGTGACTGGATTAACAAACACTTCCAGTAATAGCAGTGGGGGCTGAGACTGATTATGCTTTGTGCATTAGTGAGATTCACATTTACAATGGATCGCTCTGTGCTCCTCGGTTATAACACGCCAGGTCTCTGTAATTGTTAATACTGATAGTAGTGTGTACAAAAGTGCCATACATAATGTCAACTGTATGATTCAGGATTCTCAGTCGTGATGTGTGTACTTTATATTTAACAGAACTTCCATGTACAAATAATGTGATTAATAAAATAACTGAACCAACTTTTGCATTGCATGTACAAGTGAAATTTATTGACAAACCATGGTGACATTTTTCTACATCTATTTTTATGTACACTGCTCCACACAATTAAATGTGATGAATAAACACAGAGCAAGGGGTTTGCTGAGGGATGCTGAAAAGCACTTGGGTTTTGTGAGACATGGTGTTTCTATTTTCTTGGTTGGAACGAGTATTTCTCAGACAAATCTGGACTGGTGCCAATTGCAGACATGGACCTAGAAGGTCAAAACTCTTACTTTGGAACCTTGTTGTTAGCAGCTGACCTGGGCCAAATATCTAGCCAAGCTTCATGTAGCCTGTGTCTACTGGTTGCACAGTTCCAACTTCTTGTGATGTCACTGCTTCCTATTTGGGGATTACATCATGGTTCCACTTCTACAAACAGTCATCTGACATCATGTATGCGGTCCATCTGGCAGCACACAAAGCCGTGCGTGCCATGCTGGTTTCATGAAAACTGATGTCATGACTGTGTTTTACAGTCTTCCTACCCCATGTTTGCCATAAACCGTGTGAATATGATGGTCTGTTAGTTCCCTGGTTCTCCATAAAGAAATCCATGTTACTCAACCTTTCATGGTGGATCGAATCCTAAAAACTATAGTGTGATAGTTATAGTTATAGTTATATAGTGTGAACTAAAATGATTCTCTGCAGAATGAGCATCACTTTTCCTTGATGTTTTCGATGCTTTATTACGTTCTTGAAGAAAAATAGAATTAGGTTACATTTGTCATGACACCATTTCAGGATTTCTCTGAATAGCAGAATAGCCTCCCTGTGCAGAAGGTATTGTTGTTCGTACACTTGTTTGTGTAGTACTCTCTTTCTGAAAGACTCCTCTAAGGTGGTGGCATTTAAAGGTGAGTGTCCTTCCTCCCCGGCAGTCTCATTGGCCCATCTTTAATTTTTTCCAGAGAAAGGGGGAAAAAAGGACTGTGATGTTTATTTCAGGCTTTGCCGTGCGGACCCAGCTTGACGTAATCTCCATCGCCGTTTGGCTGCTGACTACGTACAGTACCTCAGTGGAACCTCAAGGTAAAGGTAATGTGCTTATGCGCCATCCGCACAGAAATGGTGATGTCATTAAAAATAAAGGCCACCTCTTCTCTGCATTGGGCCCTTTGGGTCTTTCTGTTGAAGTAGCTGGATCAGCATGGAGGACCCTGTGCATTGTTCAGCCAGCGCAATATAGATGGAAATGAGATTAGATGGAGTTATTAGACCTCCTTTTGCTGATAAACCTAATCCAGCAGGTTCTGTGCCACTCATCACAAACATCATTCCTGGATTTGGAATTGGTAGGTGGCAGGTGCATAATTTATGGTCTGCACACAATCCCTTCTCACTGGTAAATATATTCCAGATAAATATTTAAAGTTGAATAATGCATATCAAGCCTGTATCGAGGTGCGAGGATGGCCAATGCGTTGAACCGCTGTCAGTCATTTCCCCCTCGATTCATTTCCACTTCCTTTTTCCCGAGCCGTGGCTGCTGACCTACTGAGATTGTGAGATTTCCTATTAGGGTGCTCTGATTATCATAACTCTACTCATTGTGACTGCGGGGCAATCCAAGTGGAGATGATGTTCCCCAATAAGATTGCTGCACTGAAAACAGCTGTTTTATTATAGGCAGTATTTTATGATTATGAACAGGCAGTATTATGTTGTTGTTTTTTTATTTTTAAATTGTTTCACAGCTAGTGAATATTGTGTTTCTCATCCATTATGGATTTTTCTTTATATTTTGAACTGTTCAGTAAATTTGTATTGTTTCAAAACAATATGATGAATGAGTATGTATGATGAAACTGTATTATTTCAGAGTTTATCTTACACAAGGTAAGCAAGCACTCAAGACTCCCAAGCCACTAAATGTGAAAATGGCATAAGACAATTGCGGTGGATTTGACTAGTGATTGGTTTTAATGGGATTCTATGGCCAGTTGGTGAGTCTGTTATTTCGCATGATATCCTTGACTCAGTAGCTTGAGCAGATGGCTATCTCGGAGGAGGGCCTGAGCCAGAAAAATCAGATCTCACCTGTCGGATGATTGCAGCTGGTAAGTGGCAGAGAGCAGAGGGAGACTGAAATCTGGGAGTCTGACTGGAAGAGCTGTTATTAAATCCCTGTCAAAAAGATTTTATTGGGGAATGACGAAGGACTGACATTTTACTGGAACGCAGACCATCTCCGTCTGCCTCCTGGATTTGCCGAAGGGGACGCTGCAGGGATAAGTATAAGATTGCATGTTTTCGCCGCAGGGCAATACCACTATGTGCTGTACCTCCACGTCCTCCTGAAATTCTGTGCTTAAACATGCAGTACAGAGACATCTGTCAATAGTAATTTGGGGTGAAGCCTTTCATTTTCTCTGTAAGGAGTGACCGCGTGGCGTTTGTGTGTCATCTGACACAGGTGCAGGGAAGCTATGGCTGATTTTATGGTCTGCAGTGATACAGTAGCTTTAGGCCCACTACTGCCTTCATGTGTCCATATAGGAAAAATACTCATGTCGACCTCAGACGTTCTGTCACTAAAGTGGAAGTTAAAGTTTGTGTGATTGCCTGAAATGTGATTGGTTATAACAAGTGTTAGGATGTGCTGTGCTGTAAGTCGGTGGTGCTGGCTTGAATCACCACCTCCAGTTGGAGCCCCACCTACTGTGTAGAGTGTTAACTGAAAGTTATGTAGATTTATCTTACAGGCTCATAGTACCATAAGATTGTGTACTTAATAATCGAGGTGAGCAAAATGCATACATTGTTGCTGGGTTAAGCATTTTCGGTGCCCAACATGGAGAACAAGGTTTGAAGCTTAGAACAATCCTGCATCAATAATACTTTTGGATTTCATTAAAAATGTATACCAACTGAAATATATTTAGACAGGATCTGAAGAAACACCAGCCCTTGGAATGTACAAATTGGAAAATCTGCCTTTTACCCAGCGTGTTTTTCATTAAATAAATGTATTGTACTTTGAAGAAAAGTACAATGTAATCCATAAAGTAAATGTGATATATTTACTTCATGGATTTGTCTTGTTACTGAGAACCCTGAATGATAGTTGGTAGAGGAGCATGTTTCTTTGTTATTAATTATTTAGTTTGTGTTTGTGGTAATATTCTGGAACTTATTCCCAATTTACACCAAATGTCCTGCTGAAACATTCAATGCAGCAAATGTAACGCCAGACTAAGCTGCTATCCCTCAGAATTTTCTCATTGTTCACTTATCCTGCTCTTAAGCTTTGACCTTTTAAAGCAAAGTAGAAGACTTGATTTTATTTCGAGTAGATTTAAAAAAATACTTAATGTACTATATATATTCCTAAGTGAGCAAATCGTGTTTCTTCTTAGGATGTACTTTATGGAGACTCGTAACTTGCTTTGGAAGTGGAAACCTTTTTACAGTAGATATTCTGGTTGTATCTTGACAGCAGTCTGTCCTGACCTTTCCTGGTAGCAGGGGAACAGGGATCAGGCACTGTACTTGCGATCGCTTGATAAGGTCTGGGGAGACCATAGCTCGGAGGACGGGTGTTTTCTCCCTCAGTTCTCAAGGACATTTGTGCAGCTGCTCATTTGCTGAGTAATCAAAGCAGCGTAGCACAGAGGCCTGGAGCGCTCGATCACTCCGATCCATCAATAATATCTGCTGTCTTGCTGTCAACAGATTTGCATTCCTGTTTTATTATTAGAAAAACAACAGCCAATAGGAGAATGGTGTTGTGTGTTTGTGTTTGCCCTACTGCTATCTCCCGGAGAGAGGCTGAGGCGGCTAATGAAGATCTGGAGCTATTGTTTAGATGCAATCCCATTGAGTTGGAAAATGGATGCTTGAGAGGGTGCTTGATGATTCTTACACGGTCCCTCAGGGGGGATGGGGGGGGGGGGGGGTGCATTAAGCGTCAGTTTCATGGGCAGATCCAGGATTTCACTGGAAGGAGTGTTCACCTCCATGAAAATTAAGAATTGAGATTTTTTTGTTGTTGCATTTAACAGAATGAAAAAAGGGGAATGTGGGGTTGGGATGAACTGTCGACCGGGACATGGGTTTCACAAGCTGTTGACTCGTGGAGGGCAGGAGGGGGGTGCGGGTGAGGGCAGACATCTCACAGTTTGTTCTTAAGTGCAACACTTTGGCCTGCTTTTGCTTTTAAATTAGCCTGAACTAAATTTCTCATATAACATCCTGAAAATTTCACAGAAAGCCATTAATTCATTTTTTGGGGTGGGGGTTCATGTGGATCCTGCAACCTCCATCTGGATCTGGATGTGGCTCTAAACATGGCAGATAGTTGTCAGCATGTGGTGTGTCCTTTGGCTCATTTTAAGGTGGCACTGGAAATACAAATGGTACATGTAGAAGAACGTCGGTCTGCTCACTTAAGAAAAAAAAAAAAGCTCCAAGCTCTCCATCCCTAGCCTCTTATAAAATGCATTATCTCACCGCTGATGATGAAACTCATAGGAAATCTCTGGGGGACAACTGTTTAGTGCTTGGCTGTGGTCCACACATTCCCCTCTTCATCTATTACCCTGCATGTTACGCCATTGTTTAAGCAATGGCACCCGTGCCAAAGCGTCTTGTTTCAGACACAACTCTACTCAGGGCTCAAAGCCCCAGAGACAGACAGACACGGTTCCTCATTAAAGGCGAGGCTGGTGTGCTTTGTGTGATCGAAGGCAGTTCCAGGAGTGACCTATCGCATTAGTCAGAGAACAGTGAGATCACAGCGCTGCCACGGTCCGGCCCAGTTTCAAGGCTGAACTGGCGACAGACGCCCTCTGCCCCCACCCAAGCGTTTCACGTTTGGTTTGCCGCACATGAGATTACACGTGGAAAATCCAAATGCACTTCAGAGATGGGCAGCAACTGACCTCCGGGTGATTTGCTGCCACGTGATGATTCATTTACCTTTACTTATTTTTCCTTTTATAATCCCAATCTTCGAGTTGTGCTCACACCACGAACAAACAGCTGCAGTCTATGCCCTGGAAATTTCTAGGGGTGGCAGATATTCCATTTCTGGCACACCCTTGCTTTTCTTATGATCAAATTTTATCAGTGCTGGACAGGTATTGTGTGGGTCCATTACTGGATGTTGACCTAAGATACTGTATGATTACATGGATGATACCAATGGATGATGCTAAAGTGAGCAACTTTAGCATCAAGGGAGTCATCACATTCATGCCTGATGTTGTCTGGGATGCTCTGAAACTCCATGATGGAGGTTGCGTTTGCCGTATCTGTTAGACTTGTTGTGTGCCCTGTTCACAGATGGTCATGAATTACTCAACGTGGTTGTGATTCATGCTGCTGGCCAGCAGGGGGCTGTAGTAGAAGGTTTAACATGTAGGCAACAAGCCTACACAACACATTTTGCATTTTGACTGTGAAAGTATAGAGAATTAACAAGGGATTGTTAACATCATGATTAATTTGATGTTAATTTTGAGCAGTTGTAAAATGTCTTTCATTGTGACCTAGTTTGGTCAACAGGGAATTCATGAAACAATACATCCAGGGGGTCTGTTTTTGACAGTTTGGTAATTATGTATAGTTTCCTGAGGGCTATCACAGATGAGATATGAGAGGGTTACATTTTGGAATTGATTGGGGTGCTATCATGATATTCTATCATTGCACAACCAGTGCTATCTGTACACATCAGAGGTATGAGTGACAGTCGTGTTGGTTTGACACCTTCCTGTTCAAGTAACTCTGTTTCTGTGTGACCTAGGATCTAATTTCCTTTCAGCTGCTGTGATTGGTCAGTCGGTTTTCAGCCCCCACCCCACTCAGATGAGTAGTCTGGCCTGCAGCTGGATTATTGGGCAACGACTGAGAATACGCCCCATGTAATTGCCTTGTCACATTCTGGAGAGATATCCAAACATTCCGCCCATCTTAATTGTGATCATTGGCTCCGAGCACAAGAACAGCTATCCAATTCTGAAAATTATGCTGATAAAAGTACAATGTTTGTAGAATCAATTAATTCCTGAAGCTATTACTATTTATTAGTTGCAATGGCTTAAAGATTTTTCATTGTTGGTATACAGGTTTTTAAAAATAAAATATAATTTCTTTTAATTTTTGAAATGTTTTGTTAGTCTCTTGAAGTTTTTCTTTTGACAGTTTACTTCCTAACCATAGACATAAACAGTTTCAAAAGACTGATCTGCTGGAAGTGCCTTTGAATGGGCCCTGACAATGAAAAATGCAATCCTATGAAATGTTTTGCATGAGAAGAACAACAGTAGGAGACTTTAAATCTGCAGGACCACCATCCAGTAGACAAAAAATTCATCATTAAACCTCCATCAGACATGGACTGCAATAAAATGATAATCAATCTACCAACCAAGAAGCCAAGAAACACAACTGGACAAAACTTTGTGTGTGTAAGAACATTTAAGGAGTTCAAGATTTTATGCTGGAGGGAAAGATAGCAAAAATATATTTTTTGCAGAGTGCAGGAGCAAGTAGACATATGAGGCAGTTTATTTGATTACACTTTCTTTCTATCCCATCCACCTGTGATAAGTTTAACCAGGTGTGCCCGATGTCATAACGACAAAGGATATGGCCGTTGAATGGGGGAAGGGGCTAATGAAATAGATCTCTTTGTGTTTGATGGTAAGGTAAGGAAACTGGACTGTTTGACTGCATTATGAAAGATGATTTCCTGACCTGGATGATTTCCTGAGCTGTTTCTTTGAGGAAAAGAGGGGCTCATGATGTCTAGACGGCAAGGAGAGCATGCTTTAGGCATACAGTAGACATGGGACCGCCAGCCAAAGATTTACTCCAGACAGCTGTGTCGGCGAACTCTCTTCCCTGGATCTGCCATGTTTCAGTTTAGCACCAACTGCGACTACACCAGAAAAACAATATGTCTTCTGTAATAAAATACGTCGCTATGTAAGCAGACAGATTTGGGGCCATAAAATATTAATATCTGTATGAGTTATATTTGTTTCTCTGCATTGAATGAGAGTTTATTTTTTCGGGCGTGGGTAGTGAATTATGGTTTTTAGGCAAAGGCTTTGCTGTCACACTGTGTAAGACTTGCCCAGGGCCTCCTGGGTGGTGTGTCCAACTGAAGCAGTAGTTCTGTTCTTGGTATAGTTTTGTGCCCCATGGTCAGGAATTGAATCCTGCCTGTGCTACTGCCAACTATCGTTGGTGGTCCTCACTTTGTGACAAAAGGTGATTCTCTAACTGTGCAAGCAAACAGGCAGACAGGCAGACACACAAGGGAAAATGCCATGCCCTCGGCTCAGGGTGAAAAGCGACAGACAGGCATGGGAACCAGCACAGTCTTTATGCACCGATGGCAGCACACACACACACACACACGCACACACACACACTGCGCTGGAACGCTGAATTCTCTGTTGAGCTTCAGGCCGTCGCCTTTCAGCAGCTACGTACATGTTTAATGCTTGGTCATGGACCAGCTGCTGTGCCCGGGGCACTGGGCTAAAGGTCGGCCCAGACGCCGGGGTGGGTGTGCTGCCCGACGCGTGACACGAGCCCTTCCCTGTTCCAGGCTTCTTCTCCGCGAGCCTCTGCTTCACGCTTACGTGTGAAAGTGCGAGCGGAAGATTAGCACGGGGATGGCGGGCCACGCTACCGGACACGTGCTTTAGAGCGGAGCGGCAGATACAGATACCGCGCACACGCTCCGCGAAGCCCTCACACGGGGCTCAGAAGGAGCCCGTGATCCTCCCCTCGCGAGCGAGGCCGTTTCCTTTTGAAATTCGTCGGTTTCTCTTTGCGCTGTACGGGACGTTCCGAGCTGGGGAAATCCGAAAAGGAAACTAAATGCAGGAAGAAAGATTACAGGATTAGTCTCACAAGTCTGAGTCACAACTTTGTGCAAGAAATGTTTCTGAAAGTAGAGAAAATGGAACTGTTACCGTTCGATGTATCATCAGTAATGAGACTGACATTAGGTATTATGACACGGCATATCACATCTGAATGCACGGCGTCCCAGCATTGAGTGGGATGTGAAGCATGAAATACCTCATCTCCAGGAGAAGTGGGTTCCTTCTTGCATGGTTGTTTTTCCCCCATTGTTGAGGATTGTTGTTTATGACACTGAAGATACTGTGGATCTCTCTCAAATGCTCTGAGATGAGCAGATGTTTTGGATATAAAATGTGTGATTTCTATTCAGGACAGCACTAAATTGATGTTTGAGGGCCTTTTATGTGTTCTCAGAATGTCACTTTAGCACTGGGTTGAGCGCTATATCAGAGTAAAATGGCAGAGGGCATAATCTAATCTTTACAGCAAATTAGCCTGACATGTGAAGGGCTGTAATTGATTAATTCTGAGAACTCTTGACACAATTTGGAAATCTCAGACCAAAATAAACATGCAAGCCTATAACATGAATTAAACATGCAGGCCTCCCCATTCCTTGTGCCCAGTGTTGAATCAGTGGCACAGATTAATGAACTGCCGTTCAGCTGAATGAGAGGCAGGCAAGTATGTCCTGTAAGTGGTCTAGCGTTGATTTGAGCAGTGGTGCCATTGATTCTGTTTACTGAGTTCATCTCATTGCTCCTCAGAGGAGTAGATGCTGGCAGCTCCTGTGCTCCTGAGCTCATTCCAGTATGGGCTACGAGCTGTCACCCCTACCACTGTGCCTGCAAATGCTCATGTGTCAGTCCAGCTGAATAACGCACAAAACTTTAGCGCAGTAGCTAGCTTTGTCACAGATAACGCCAAACAGACATTACCAATACAGGCTTTCGGTGTCATTCTGCTTACTGTGTGCGGAGTCGAACTACAGCACAGCCGAGGCATAGCCTATATTCGTTCTCTACCTCTGTCTTCAATTAAGGTCTTTTTTTCCTTTCAGAGTCTCAGCAGCACAAAATATTCAAGTGCCATGGAACAGAGGAAAATAAAACAGAAACAGGAAATGTTTTTTTTCCCCCCACCAGCTCCATGTTGCCTGCACTAGCTAAAAGACTGAAAGAGGAAACTGAGGGGATAATATACGCTACAAGACATATTTTATATAGTGAAATACCTGCAACACCTGAAACCAGACTGGGTACTGCATTCTAATCTATGTTAATATTGATTTATTGTCACATTCTAAGTAAGAATATGCAGCATTTGCAGTTTTATTAATTAAATCCAATTTCTGCAAATTCTGCTTTTTATTTGCTTTTACTGTTTTTCAGGATTCCAAGTAAAGAAGCCTTCGAATTTTGGTTCACATTCTTGGTGTCTATCTGCTCTTTAGTGTGGTGATGGTAGAGGATCAGTCACAAGGCCAGCACAACCACATGCTGCTCTCAGGTTCAGGAGTCGCAGCTGATCAGGAGCTGCAGAGGTGTTCCTGCTGTCTGATCTCCAAGAGCCCAGAAGAATTCTTGGCCTGACAAAAGAGAAACCTAAAACTCAATTTTGAATTGAATTATGAATTAAAGGTGTGTACAGCCTGGTAAATTAATTTGAGAGGCACCCTGTGCATACGATTATAACTGTGTTTAATGTTCCCTGCCATTTTAAAATAAATATGCAGTCACCATCTGCTGTCAGTATGTGGATAAGGATTTGACCAGGCTTTTTTTCTAGAATAAAGATCCCCAAATTGAGCCCCCTAAGAGAAAAGAACTAGTATCTTGACAGAAGGAACTTAAATAATTGCTTATGTTTGATTTACACTTTATAGAACCATTTGAATGCTTGGCATGCTCTCTTAACACCTCATTTTCCTTTATAAATCCTGTTGCCTCTTGAGGGAACGAGACAGAAGGAGAATGATACAGTATAACCATGGTTAATTGGTGAAAATGGTTTCTATTTGAAGAAGGTCAGGTTTGTCTTTCTCTCCTCCGCCATTTCTTAAACAGTGATACATATTTAAATAACCCAGAGGAAGCACGTTGTCATGCAGTGCATACCAATTAGGCCAGTATATTGCTAATTAATTATTACCTCTACTGCTCTGCTGCGGTTTTGAAAGGCCAGAGCTGAGAATGGAAAGAATAAAGCGCCTGGGAAAAAAAAAATTATTCTTACTACCAGGAATACGATCAAAGGGTCAGAGTTGTGGGCTGTTCTGATTAATAAGCCTTTCCCTGGTAACAGCAAATGCAGCCTCACAGAGAAGCTGTCCATGCACCCAGTCCCCTTACGGCAAAGGCTTTGAATTCCTTGTGTTTTCCTGCTGCATTCAAAGCAGAGGTAAAGGATGAGAGTGGCTTGGTCCTGGGTTGGCAGCCTCATGCCCTCTCTCCAAACTACAGAATTATCTTACAGTACCCGTGTGTGTGTGTGTGTGTGTGTGTGTGTGTGTGTGCGTGCGTGCGTGTGTGTGTCTGTTTGTATAGAGGTTGTTGGTAGAGAAAAGGCTAACCTCCACCATTATGCTATTTTGCAGACTCCTGTTCTCTGCTATTTTCGCTGGTCCTGTCTGGAGTGTCAGTTAACATTATACTTTAGAGGCTGTAAAGAGAATGGTTTTTCCTTGGCCTGGAACTCTAAAGGGATGAAACAAATGATGAATGATTTTTTTTAAAAACCTGACATGTAGTCACCCATTCCTATCCCTGCTAGTAAATCTGATTTTCTGATTTTGTAGCCTTTTGCGCCAGTGTCTATTTGAGTCTGAAGTGTTTCATTTAAGAAAGAGTTGAAGCACAAAAAAATCTTATGTTTTAATGGGCCGAAATGTGAAGTTTTTTTTTGTTTTTGTTTTTTCATTAAGAACTATAGTACCTAAGGGACATTGAAAAAGCGAGAAGCTTATTGGATTTATATGAAAAAGTACAATTAAAATGGTTAAAAGTTCTCTGTAAGGTCTTGGAATTATTTTTTTTTAAACATTATTTCATGAAATATCCAGAAATAGTTTACTTTTTTGTTTTGTGAAAATCTTTGGAAGAGTGGCTATGGAAGCAGCACCTTCAGGATGTTAAAGGACAGCAACGTATTAGAAATATTGCTGTTTGTGTGCAATAAAATGTATTTGCTCCTTGTGGACATTTCAGAGTTTAAATAAACCCAAATAATATTGAAATGCAAAGGTTGCACATTAAATGCAATCATATGCTTGACTTTTATCGGGCTATGAAAAAGTTCCCCCGCAACTTTTTAGTTATGCGCTTTACAGCAACACACTGCAAAAAAAAGTCTGCTTTAACAAATGTTTTAGTCTAATGAGACTTAAAATCTTATTTCTTTCTCTCAAATAGAAAAATATTAGCTTATTTTTGGGTATTTTTTGCTTGACAAGTGAACAGTTTCACCTCACTGGCAAATCTTGAAATGAGTCAAACTAAATCACCCCATTGCCAATATTTTTGTCTTATTCAGCCGAAAAGTAATAGAAATAAGATTTAAAGTCTAAATATAAGACTGAAGTGCTTGGTGAGATTGACATATATTTTGTTTTTTTCAGTGTAGTGATGCGTGCCTAGTCAACACTTATGAGCTTTGGTGATGAATGGGAGCTAGCTCTGACACATCAGCGTATGTGCATATGGATGTTTATCTAAGCGTACGGGGGCAGTTTGAGCGTTGATTAGCCAAGGGAACACGCAGACGCACCTTTAGCCCTGTTGAGACTGAGGAGCCTGCTGTCTGTGTTCATGGCCTGTCTGTGAGGCCCCTGCAGGGGTGGCCTGGGAGATGGGGCTGGGATAACGCCTTAAAGCATAGCTGCGATGAGAGAGGCTACAGCGTAATTGCCAGAAACGCCCTCCCTCGCACCAACGGCAGTTTGGTCAGCTTTCAGATGATGTACAACTTTCCGGCATTTGCAAATTAACAGGACAAATGCCAGTCTTCTTAGGGGATCTCTTGGTTTTCTACAACATTCCCCAGGGTATGTTGACTCTTTTATCAGATCAAAACATATTAGCTCCTTATTTGCTTTGTTTGAGTCTTTTAACAAGTTTAATGGGCTTTACAGGCTATACAGTATGTATATATGCATGGTATATGTCCCTGTGTTTGTGATTTCTGTCATGTTGTACATCCTTGGAGTTCCCACAGAGAAGGGAGTTGCTGTGTGAATGATGTATAAGCTATCAAATGTTTGCTGTTGTTACTAATTTGTCTGGCAACCAGCTTTGAACTGGCTTGATGCAACCACAGACCATTTCTGATTGAGTGAGAAGTAGTCTGCAGTGCCAAAGCACAAGGCCTCAGGTCTTGCTCCAAAAGCTTACATCAGCCATGGGAGGAGGCTGCGGACACCACCAAAGCTTTGTTTCGCTCATCTGGCAGTAGCGGGAGATCCAGTCAGAGGGAACATAGTTCACAATAACTCAGACACACAATACCCTGTTCATGTGGCTTTCGCAGAAAAGAAAAATAATAATAAATAACTCAACCACCTACAGTAGACTTTTGTAAACCTATTACACATCAAGCTGTGAAATGTATGGGTCTTTTACATCCTTATCAAAATAGGAGTATAAGTATGATAAAGGAGCCGAGTGAATGTTTTGCATCAAATAGAAATGTATCCTATAATCACTCTTTCTGACAAGTGCCAAGTGATCACATTGCATGGGGTTTACACTGCCAGTCTCTTGTCTGAAACCAACAGAAAACTCCAGATTATTTTAATTAGACCTGTGCCTAGACCAGTACTGCTTTATCAACTAAGTAGCAATCACTGCAATCTATCATTTTAAAAATATATTTCACATTTTAGTTTTTATTATTTTATTCTTTGATCATTTTTCATCTTTGACAAGTTCTGCTTTTGTTGTGTTGCTCTTGTTATTGGTATAGTTGCTGACATACCAAGGCAACTATTTTCCATTGATTATTGGAGGTCCATGCTCAAATATGAAATTCAATCTTGAAGATGGAACATTGAAGAAAATATGTTTTTCTCATGGAATAGGATTGAGAAGTGTGGCTCAAATGCATACATTCTTATAATATTGTGGCCTGGACTCAGTCAACGTCTGTCCTTAACTTTTATTTACAAATAAATGCAAACATCCCTTATTCAGCTTCAGAAGACAGTTTGCCAACTACATTTTGAAGAAACGCACCAAATTCTGTTTATAAAGAAAATGTGACTTGTCATGGCAGTCACATTATGAATGTAATTTTTTTATTGAGCCCAGGCTAACCCTGTAGTTCGTTTCTTGGGTGAAAATGATGTGACTCGAAACAAACGCTGCAGCACTTTGTAAATTTCAGGAGAATCATTAACCTCCTGCTGACCTTGTCTGCACCTGGGAAAAGCTCCCCTGGTATTGCTAACGTGCTAAACCGACATCACCCCGGGTGAAGGAGGCAGTTAACACTCTGGGGTGCTTCCAGCTGCGGGCTCATCTGTAGACATCCGATTGCTATTATTGCATCAAAACTATATAATCCACGGAAATGTCATTTGTTTCTTCTTCTGTTGTATCTGATATCAGCAGCTGCTGTCCTTGTATTAAGCAAATAACTTAAGGCAGTTGTTATTCTGGTACATTTGCACAAGCTTAACATTTACTTTTACATTCTAAGAGGTCTCCATTGATTTCTTATTGAAGAGAATCTTGTCCAAAAAACTTGTTTCCCTTAGGTTTTATAGGATTTTGAGATAGATTAGAACAGTATATCCCAACAAAGTTATTCCCATTTACCACTCTCCCATACACATTCAGCAGTATTTTTTTCATGCTCAATCTCCAGCTACTTTAATCTCCAATGAGACCTGCAGTCTATCCCTGACCATGCCTTTTCATTTATTTAATTTCATAATAAAATTGCATTCTCTTAACATACCACCTCTATGCATCATTTTATGCCAGGAAAGACTTTCAGATATTCCTTCCCATAAGCAAACTGACAGTGTGTTAATACCCAAAATCCACTGGTCCAGGTCGTTGGGGAAATCTAAGTCAGAGATGAACTTGGTACATTTGTTATTCCCATTTCATCCCGCAAAGCACTGTCCTCGACTGTCCTCGTTCCATTTCTTTACGGAAGCATGGGGCCAGAATGAAGTGCCCAGTGAAGTTTGGCAGTTTTATGTTGGAATGGGTTCACTCATCTATCCTGAAAGCCTAATACCTTTTAAAGAACTCTGTTGTCTTATTCCCTCCAAAAACCAGCAGTCCAAAACCTCACCAGATGGCATTTATATCAGTCCCTGCCAAACTTCTTGCTCAAATTAGCAAAGCTTTAATGCTGACCGGCTCTAAATCCTTCTTACTGTCCAGGATATGTGTCTGTCCAGTCGATCAGATATGAAATAAGCTAATTGGTCCCAAATCTGTTTCTGCCATTCTCTTGTGCAGCCACCCACCCCATAGATGATGTAGACACTACAAGCTAATCTAATGCTTTGCTTTGCTTTTTATTTGGTTGTTCTCATTCTGTCGAAATGTAAGCTTACTGTCCCACTCTCCCACTCCCATTTTAAGCGCATGTACTGTAATGAGAATCTAAAAATGCATTCATTCAAAAATGACTTTCCTTTCTCTGTCACACATTGAATACATGGTTCTGATTTAAAACCTATAGGGATTTCCATGCATTTTCTTCTAAATGAATACTTGCGCAGTAATATTAATGTTTATTTTATATCTATGGGATTTATAGCTAGTATTCTCCAAAGGGATGCCACACAACTAAAATATCATTATTAGTGTGCTAGAATGCATGAAGGTTCCCTGTATTATTATGAATTAGGTATTTGTGATTAGTAATTGTAAAGATTTAAAGAGATGTATTTGGGAAAAGGGGATTTCCTTAATATTGGAAATTTATTGTTTGGGCTTTGTTCTTTTTTTCCTTACAGCAATAAGTCATGTACTTCCAACATGTTAAAACTATTATTTCTGTGACAGTAGTCAATGGCAAATGCCTTTTAAATGAATGCAGAACAAAAGTTCACGAGTGAAACTCTCTTGCTATGAATCTTTGCAGTGCAGTTAATACCGTTAGCTTCCTCTCTCCGTCTGACAGAAATACAGCCCAAGGTGAAATCATGCATGTCTGCTGTCCATATGGCCGGATTTTCTTTCATTTTCAGGTTCCAAAAATATAAATTTTCTTTCCCGCTCTTTTTTTAGTATTGTAAACATACAAGATGATGCAAATGTATCATTTACTTTCAAGGCTTTTTAATATCAGAGTGGAAACTCATTCACCTCTGATTGATACTAAAAAGTATGGGGAAAGAATTCCTCTCCCTGTCAACTGAATAAGTTACTTAAAAGTCAATATTGTTGCTCGTGGCAAAAAAAAAGCAGAAGGACTTTATAGTGGTGCAGTATGCAGTATATAAATGGCCCAAACTGCCCATAAAAGTTGTGCATGATTAGGATGTGTTTAACACATTTTTGTAAACGTATGTGGTTAGTAATGTACTGTATTCCATGAGGATTTGATTAAGGGGTGCGCTGCACTGCTGAGAGTTTAAGGGGCGAATAGAAACGCGTATCAGGAAAGAGCTAATAAAGAAGGAGGGAGAGGTTTCTTCTGCCACAGAGCAGACTCTGCTCCTCTAGACTCCTGGAACTTGGCTTTGGTGTTGACATTTTAAATTCAAGGCATTTCTTTTCAAATGCCTCACACACAGCTGTCGAAAACAGTGATATAGCAGAATAGCGGTAATGTCACCCCTTGGTGGACAAATCTCAGTGGATTATCTTGTTGTCATAGCTGTCCCAAGTGAGCTTTTAGCTTTTGTTAGGAAAAAGAAAACCCTTTTTAACAGAACTCATAGAACATATATTGCCCTGACATTTAAAGGTCCACGTGCTTTAACCCCCTCCCCTCTTTTTGAAGTACCTCTCTCATTGTGGCAAAGGTGTGAAAACTGTTTAAACTTGCCCATCTTACAATTGCCTTAAAGTGGAGATGTTTCATACACTTAAAATGAGTTGTGTGTAAAACTGAGGTGGACTGGGTTTGCATATACAATGAATTTGATTCAGGTGTACACAATAGAAGTGGGTTTGTTCCACTAACAGTCTGAAGGGCCAAGAGTGGACTTTATTACAGTCCCAGAAATGTCCTGCTGTGTGGTTTAATATGCAGTGCGATTGTGTTGTAAAATGGCACAGTGGTCCTGTATTGTGATAAAGAGTGGCTGCCGTTGCGGAGTGCCTGGTTATTGTGTTAGGTGCGGTGTTGAAAGAGGGGAGGAAAGGCAGGACTCCCGCTGCCTGTGGGTGCGCCCCTCCCCCGCCCTCTCGGTTCGTGGCGGGGCTTATCCGGGCTCTTTGTTCCATAGCTCTGGAGAGGCATTACGCACACGATCTGATGACAGGGATGTGCTGTGGGCGCAGCCGACGGGGATCATTGGGCACACCAGCTCCTGTTTCACAGCTGTACCTATGCTGGAGGGAGAGAGCGACTGGTCCGAGGCCCGTTCCGCCTAACGGGGGGCTCCTGGGTTTTTCAGAGGGTTGAGTGGGGTCTTTGAAATCGGGGGTTTGTTTGTTTGGGATTTAGGCCCCCTGAAAGCCGTGGCTCTCCAGAGATGAGAAGTGTGAAGCTTCAAAGGGCAACCTTGACTGAACCGTGTACATGTTCTCCGAACCCAGAGTCCCTGTGCAAGCCGCAGATGCTCAGATGCCCTGGTCGGCTTTAAAGAGCTGTTGCAGTGAAATTTTTTTTTTAAATACTTGCGCCAAATACAAATACTTTCCATCTCCATGGCCCCCTGCAGCACCATGCATTTTTACTGGCTTGCACAATGACTTCCTTTCCTCCTTGTCAGTCTTGTAATGCATTAACTGGACACACATTGCGTTGCAGCTATGGAGCTGTTAGCTAGACAGGGAGATAGATAGAGAGACAGGGCTGTTGCTTCAGAGAGCAGTCCAGTCACGTTTCCCTGGTTGTCGCAGGATGCATCCCATCTGCAGGAATGTCAGTGTGTCAAACCCACAGCCTGTCTCAGACCCACAATCTACGCTGTGACATACACGAGAAGCCAATTAGATTTGTGGCATAAATTTGGATGCTTTTTTTCCCAGCGACTTGCTTTCTTGTTCCCTTGAAGACAAAGACCCAAGCTGAGAGCCCGCAGGTAGCACATGAATATTTCATGAAATCAGGAGCTGATTATCTGAATTGGGCCAAATGGATGTATTCAAGAAACTGCTTTTCAAAAAAAAAAAGGAAAAAATAAACTCACTATCAACCACTTTAAACAAACATAGTTTTAAAACAGCAAGATCCTGTTTCTCTTAGCCAAAGTGAGGTAATAATGGTTCTAATGACATTGGGGGTGCTGAGGAAGTGGAAATTTGCTGGGTTAAAGCTTAGCATTAACATCATCCTCACAGATAGCTTCACTGATGAAATGAACGGAGAGGTACTCTCTCCACAGAGGGCAGCCAGCATTACCCTACTCTCTATTCAATTTAGATGCCATTCACTATTATAGTCTCCTACAAAAGAGACCCCAGAACTCAAGTCCAGTAATTAACTGATTAGTGAAACAACTCTCAAAATTGTAACTTGCACTTAAAGTGGATAACATTTAAAGTTTGTTTTAATGAAGGTATTCCAAGATGTCAACATGGATGAAGACACTAGAATTGGAGACTGAAGCATATTAGTGCTTCACCACTTAATTATGAGTGATTGTTTGTACCTTCTCACGTAAATACTGACATAATTTGTGTGAAATCATCCGTCACCTTTACTTATTGATGAAGCTGTTTTAAAACTCATTTCGTTTTTTAGGGTTCACAGTACAGTGACACCAGTAACAATGACAATAAATTTACATGCTCAAAATAACTAATTTTTCCACATTTGAGCTCCACAAATCCATTGAAGGTGTTGACATTAAATATAATAACAAATGGGTTCATTTGTTCATGTAAGCACAAGTAACTGGATGCTAGTACAACAACGCACTTGGTCCTGATTAAATTAACATTGGCTTTTCATAACATTGTAGTATTAAGTTGGTATGCTAATTATTACCATGTTATTCTCAACTGAGCCCTGTAACACCTGTCAAATGCATAATGAGGGACAACATATGAATATTACTGTATTGACATTTAAGAGTACAGAACATCATTAGCATAAGCTCTTTATATTCTTTGAATGCTGGCCTGACATTAATTGTTTTTAAAAGGTTTCTTTTTGCCTAATAGAATAATCATATGTTTCCCATATAGTTCATATACTAACCTTCAAGTTTTGCCCATGAAATAACTAAGCCATTCATATTTGTATGTTGCCTTTGCATAATTTTAATATAACTGAGACATTTGTTTAAGTGTGTGTGTGCATGGCCATGATATCCAACTGACAGGGACCTTTTTTTTTAATTTTTTTAGCCCTGAGCTATGTACAGTACTGTAGCTTCATACCACCAGGTTTAATGTTAATTGCACGCTTAATGAACACGAACACTTAAGTTCATTTAAATCATTCAGCTGCCACAGTCTAGAGATCATGCAGTTTACCAGAAATGAGTAAACGTGGTAGCCTTAGCTTGCGTTCTGAAATATGTATGACTCAACTGATACTTAATTCTGTACTGCTCATTAAACCAGATCAGTCACAATCTCATAAGATGGAGTATTTGGCAGAAGAAGGCTTTCCCACAGTGTGAAAACACACCATTATATTTTCTAATTGGGTGCTGAGACACTTTCACACACAGATGGGATTATAATGGGGCAATTTAAATCCTATACTTATCCTTATACTTTTGTTCCCACTCTTAAAATATTTAGCACAATTTTTCCTGATAGACAATTTTGCCTACATTAATACCAGTGACAGAAAAAAAAATATGCTTAGGTTTCATATTCATGAGTTTGATTACCGGTTTGATTGCATTTACATGTCAGCAAACAATTAAACAATGAAACAGTTAAAACAATAGGTCTGTATATTTATAAGCAATGATGGAAGAGGGCAAGGCAGCACTTTTCCAATATTATTGGCATAATTGTAAATCACTAGTTTCATTTCTGTAAACTAAACTGCTTGACTGTAACAGGCCTACTCACTGCCAAGAGACCAGAGAGCTATTTAGCCAGGTAGTTGTGATCCCATCAGTAAAAAAGCCTGGGTTTTCAACCTAAAGTGCTGTAGGAGGTCTGCAATTTCACCCTTAACAATAGCCACTATGTCTCTGAACTTTAGTGGACTCTCGCTGGTGTAGCCTCGTGGAGCCACTGTGGTGCTTGTCTACTGCGGGGGGGAGATCAACGCTTGCCCGCAGTCTCTCAACAGTTCATGGCAGCCCATTCTCAGAGGACATTCTTTTGCCTGTGTGAAAGCTAGCGTACCGTCGATTACCTCACTGGCGACCGACACCAGTTTTCAGCATTGTGTGGATGTTTGTGTAAATATGTCAGCCACTTCCTTTAAAGGCAACATTCCAGTCGTCTGGACACTTCTGTGCTCCGTGTCATTCAGCGCACCTTATCAGGCGTGTCCGTAATTCTCATTGGGTCGGGAGGCTTTGTCAGTGCGGCGTGCGCAAACTTATGTAGCAGGCACCCTGAGAGAAAGTCGTTTTATTTTCCAGATCTGGAGTAGATACAAGTGTTATTAAAGCTCCCACAGTAAGCCAGATCACAGGGCCTTTCAAACTAAAGTGTGTGCCAAATTCTTAATGTGAACATTCACATTCATGGCATAAAGGTACTGCAACATTGGAAGTGCATATTATTTTTGAACAATATATAAGCACCAGAGGCTGAAGCACTGGTTTAGGATTTATTCGTTTATTTATTTTTTTGGACTTGAGCATTGAATCCAATTGGTTGCAATCTAAATTTGATATCAGAGTCACTCTAGGTCACAATTTCTTATTATTCTTTCACATCTTGCTTCCCAGATGAATACATCTTCACAATTTCATGCTAAAATGATACTTCCTTTAAAGGGTTTCTTGGAAAGCAGTTTTGGTTGTGGTTTTAGAGAAGGTAACATGTTTCCCAATGCAATGGCAAATGTGTTGGTAATTACAGTAAGCTAAGAAGTATAAGCATGTTTTCAAGGCTTTGTCAAGTCCCCTAGGAATTTCCTGTTGCTTTTGACAAACCCTTGGCAACATTCCGCACTGGGCTGGGTCTCCTCATCACTTCCAGCTCGGTTATGATTGAGATTCCAGAAAAGCTACACCTACTTCCTTTTTTCCAGAGACCAGCTCACTGATAACTGTACCCAACAGGGAGCAAGGTGTTTTCTCTCGTTCCGTAAACTTGTAGCACTTGCTCTCCATAAAAATAATAATTAGTTTGAGTGCATGTGTTTCCCTCTCAACCTCCTAATTCCCTCAAGAGAATGTAAGTGCATTCTTTAGGATTTGGCAAGATAATATATGGAGCTTCTGTGTTACAATTTTGATTGTGGTGCTCTGGCTGTGCAAAGCACAGATTGGAAAATATTTCCATTTTCCAAGAGAAATGTTCTCTACCTCTTAGTTGGCGCTGTAAAATATTTCCTGTCAACCGCTTCCCCTACACTGTGGAAAATACAATGAAAGATTCTAGCAGTCATTTTTGGTTTTCACGGTACAGCCTTTTGCTTTGTTTTTGCACTAGAAGCCTGCTCTACAGATAATTGAAACGTTAGTGGGCATTGGAAATTAATCCTGCCATTGGCTAATTGCCCCCAGGGTCTCTTGTTGATGGAAAACTTCTGAGGATGCGTCTGAGGATTTTTTTGCAGAGCTGGACCGAACCACAGAACCTGATTTCTGTTATGGGCTGGCTGCTGTTTGAGCCAATTCAATTCATGTGACCCATAGATAAACTCAGCATTGGGGTTGCCTCCTGGCTATACGAACAGCGTTAATCCAGAAAGGATTTCAGAGAAATATAATGTATCAGAGAGTGGAGAACAACATTCACAGTGAACACAGGCATCAGCTTTATGCCTGGACAAATGTGTCTAGTCTAACCGCACACCTCAGCCTGATTTACTGGTTATACTTTAGGGGTCATATAAAAGGAATAAGAGTGCCATGATATTACCTTGCTCATGGAAGAAACAGAGAGAAAGTCCAACAATCACAGAGTACTTTGGTAATAAAGAACAGAACAATGCCATGCCAGTGGTTATTGGTGAATACTTTTCTGGCTATGCTTCAGTGTAGTATAATGGGTAAGGAACTGGTCTTATAGCCTGGTCACAGGTTTGATTCCTGGGTAGGACACTGCCGTTGTGCCATTGGGCAAGGTAACTAACCTACATTGCTTCTGTACAATTAAGGTGGCATCACGACTGTCTTGTCTTATATTATCTTGTTATATTATCCTGTTCTACCTTCAGTGCAGAGGATTTCAACCCTCCTCATACATTAAACCCATTCCGAGAAAAGGTCAATACATACTATACTGTAACACTTTTCTAAACACAAGACAAGTTAGAAAAAGTTTGAATCTTATTTTGTATTACTCTATTCTTGGATGATTATCAGTCTTGAATGGGTCCCATTCCCAGACAAATTGCTGAATTCTACCTTTGTAAGTGGATTACATGCAGCACAGCAGTGGCAATTTATATCATTCATTATGTTAGATTTGTCTAAATGTATAATAGTGAGAAGTGTTGCGGCACAACAGATTTTCAATGTTTTTTTCCCCCACCTCATCTGTATCTTAACTGTTACGGTTCAAAAATATTATCGAAAATGCTATGAAGGTAATGATTCCAAATGTATGTATGTTCATGTGTTTACATTTTATCAAGCATAGCCAGTTAATATCTAAGAAATGATGAAAACAATAACTTTTTTATTTTGAAAGTTAAATTAAGTTTTGTGAACCTTGTATTTGAAACTTAGAGGAGAATATTGTACTCTGGTCACATTACACCACCACGAAACTAATGATTAATGTAAGAATAGGTAATAATGTTTGGGTTTTAGCACCAAATGATGCAATAAAGGAAGAAAACAAACAACAAATCAAATTAATCATTATAAGACAGATTCCCTCCTTTTTACTGCTACTGAATTTCAAGTACTTCAGAGAGCATAGAGGAGCACTAGATATTGCATCTGTAGTGAGTGATTCAAATAGCACTTCAAAATCGTGTTTGAAGGCCCTGCTACCAAATCAAGATCTAATTATGTGATGCACTGTTATTAAATAAGTTGTCATGTACATTAGTCATAGGTTTTCATAGGTTTTGCACAGTCTCTGGTCCTTATTTGTTTAAAAAGACCATTTTACCAACAACATACAGCAGGTAATTGTTGCACCTTTGAATTGACTAATTAACATGTAACCACCCAACCCATTATGGGAGCATCAGTTGGAAATCATAGCGTACAAAAACTGCTTGGGTATCCCTATCATGTTAAATGTTGATCAATGTGCTCATTATCAGGAGGAATGTGCATTTAAAAGACCTAACAGATTAAATCAGCAGTGTTTTAAAACGAATGCTTTCAAGAGAAGTGGAGAGCCGTACTGAAAAAGTGAAACATTTACTGGGGGATAATAAGGGTGTACTCACAGAGTTCAGATCGGTGATGCAATACTACTGGAAAGTAATGAAACCCTGAGCATGAGCACTGGAAGCTGTTGTGTCTGCTGTTGCTGTTCTATCCGCACAAAGTCTCAGCCTGTGTCTGACATGCATGTGCTCCAGGGCACTGCTAGACAGCAGAACGCAATGTGCATGACGTGCTAGCTGTAGGCCCAGTTGATGTACAGTAAACAAAACCTGCTGTGGTTTTTTCGTGTGGGCCAGATATGCCCCCTCCCCGCTCATGTTCTCCACTGCCCGAACGCTGTGCTCAGGGAGAGTAAGTCGGGTACGTGCTAGGCTTCTGACTGTGGCTCCCCAGTGACCCCTCTGATAAAAATCGTCTCCCTGGGGCCTTTGAAAGGCTCGCCCGTGTCTGATAACTGCCTCCGGAGATCACACTGGGATTCCACAAATCTCACCAGAGCGCCGGAGAGCACTTATGTCCGCGAGCGTGCAAACACGGGCAGGGCCAGTCACTCTTTGCACACGCAGAACACCCCAGCTCACAGCTGTTTGTCGCGCTACGAGCTCTTCGCAGCTTCGCCTACCCATGTCACTTCCCTGGCTGTCACTGGCTTGCAGGTGTCATCATAAATTCCAGCAGGAACGCGCCACACACTTTCATGTTCATTATTGGCAACTGTTTCATTAAGGTGCAGTGCCGAGTTCCTACACAGATTTTGCACCATAAAACCCAGGATAGCAGGCTTCTGCAGTCTGATCAAGCAAAACAAAACAGGGCATCTAAATGCATTGGGAAAATGTCATTTCCCTTGCGCTCGGCTGTTTTTTCCCTACTTCAAGGTTTTTCCCTGGTTACGCATTGTAATTTACAGGTATCAAAGTGCCTGCAGTACATAGCAGACTTTACCCCTCCCCCCACCACCCCAGGCATTTCAGAGATGGTAATTTGGGGCCCTCATCTGAACGGGGGGGGCAGGAGACAGGGGATGGGGGGGGAGGGGGGGTGGAATGTTGATCAGGTCACTTATCAGTTGAGATGAGTGATCCCATTTTAACCCCTGGTGGGCATCACATCGTATCATAAACCTTCATGTTTCTACTGTGCTTTGAACTTAAAAATATAAAAGGTATAAAACTCAGTCCTAGACTGATGAACACATGCACAGCCCGTCAAACGAAAGGGAGAAGTTTCCTCTCAAGAAAATTTGATTTAAGAGCCTGTGTGTATGTGTGTGTGTATGTGGGGGGAGAGAGACGGAATGAAATACTCCTTTTCTAGCCCCAAAGAATGTGTAAAATAACACATTCGGGACATTTCTTAGTTTGTGTTTACTCATTTTACCTTTAGATTTATTTCAAAGGATTGAATGATACTCTGTTCACACTTCAAATGTTCTTGGGTAGGAAGACTTTCATCATGTTGGAGTACTTCCTAAATTGCTTAAGACCTCTTCAGTGTATTGGAAATTCAGAGTCTGTGTTCCAAATTTTTTGCATGCTTTCTTTGATGGCCAGAATATGAAGTACAAAGTGCAATTTTGTGAATACAGTTATGCTTTCATAACTTTCTATAAGACACGATACCAGACTAAATCCAGATAATACAGATTTTTTTCATGCAGTGTTATAAAGAAACATCTTTAAAGCTGTGACTAAAATAAATCTCTTGGTGGTTTTTAAATTGCAACTTCACAAGCTGCCATTCTTTACTTGAATAAATCTGTCACTTTGCTATTGCAAAATCTATAGAATTTAGGTCATGGTAAAAGCTGACTACAAAATGTGAACTTTTACAAATTATATGAAGAACTCTTTTGGACTGCCAGAGGAGGTCTGTCTTGATTCCAAGGCTATTTCTTCCAATAGCAACCTGATTTCTTCAGGTTGGTTGAAGATGTTGGCAGTAAATGCTGTTTTTGAACTAAGAGTCTGTATGGTATTGCAGTGTGGGCAGTCATGTTCTATCACCCACAAGCTCAATGATATTCATTGCACTGACATTAGATCCTGTGCACAGTAAAACAGTACTGGGGATTGCATCGATCAACACTAATAAGAACAACACGATTTGTGATTATGATTATCCATCCAGCAACAGTCCCAGTTTGCATTGCAGTAGTTGAACCCAATCATGTACTGATTTAAAGTAAGGAAAATGGTCGATAAAAAACTGCAGCATTCTGTTGAGTGTATCCCCCATCCTTAATGGTGGTCTCGTTAAATGCCTAGTTGAAATCAAAGTGTTGCAGTCTCTGGTCTCACGTGGGATTGTCTGTTTGGAAATACCTCCAGTGTAACAGATAGCAAGCACGACACTAACTTGTGGAATAACTTTGTGCACTCATAATGCAGTAGTGGAAAGTGGAAACAAAGACTGTAACATTGTGAACTGACGCCCTTGAGAAAATGGACAAAATATAATTAAGTAAACTGCAATACATAATAGTATGTATTTGTGCCAAAATATTATGCCTTGCATTGTTGCCCATGCATGACACGTCCCCTTTTCACTTACTCCCTTGTTCTGCATTACATATTTAAATTTATACTTGCTTTTATCCAAAGCTGAGTTTTTATACGTCTTGTAGAGTGATCGGTGCAAAGCCATCCAGTCTTCATGTCTCTTAATTTAAAATCATTTCCAGGTAGCTTGCTTTGGCATCACTATCCAAAACCCCACTTATATGGTATCCCATAGCTACGCACGTCACAATGTGCCACATAAGGACATGGCACTTGCTAAATCAGGCGATATTTTATATTAATTCCCATTGGATGTGGCAATTTAACAATGACCTATTTCACTTAGCTGATGATCCTCCAAGTGTATCCTTCCTTTGTTTAAAACATGTTCATTTCTAAAGAATGATAGATAAGTGGTCAGCACACGCTACAATGCAGATCTATATTCTGATAGGCATCTGGAAGTACTTGCTGCTAATCGATTTGCAGGTGTCATGGTTATATATATGGTTATCGTGATTCACTCTCAACTCTAACATCATGAATAAGGCAAAGAAGCCCATATATTCCATGGCAATAAATGTTAAAATTAATTCCAGTCTTGATCATAAACCTTTCTCACCCCAAGGAAAAGTCTCTGAATTAAATGTTGTTGTTTTTTAATTTATTTTTTATAAAAATGAATAACACTTCATGTAACTTTTTAAGTTGAACAATAATAACGTTATCACATACACTCTAAGTGAAGGAAATATTCAGTCACAAGTTATATCAATTAATGTTAGTGGATATTATAGAATATATATTATAGAAGCATTGCATTCTAGTGTTACAGTTCAAAGTATCGGAATGCTAAAGCCCCAGACTTCCTGAAGCGATTCGAAACATAATATATGCCAACTTTGATGAATGCGAAATCCAATTGTAAAGATCAAATAAAATAATTATTGAAAGTAACAGTGCAGTATAATTGTGAGGTGTTTTACTGCCTCAGTGGAAGTTTGTAATTTACTGAGTAAAACACTTAAAGAGAACCTCAAAAAAGTGAACGAAGATCAAACATCCATGATCACCGATGTAGGTTGTTTGTAGCTGGGTGCAGCATTTGTTTAAAAAAATAAAAACCTTTCAGCGCTAAAATTCGACTCGTGTCATTGACTCCAGTGTAACGCGATCAGTTGGGCAGCGAAAAGAAACTATTGTCCCTCCCTCTCGAAGAAAAAAGGAAAAAAAAACTTGGAGGGATCCCCCTCGATACAGTGGACTGCTGAGTTAGGAACCTTGCACGGGTAAGTTAGAGTCAAATAAGTATAACTCCTTGTTTTTGGATTTCTCAACTACATGGCCCAGCATAAAACAGTAGGTAAGCACAGACCGACCTCTCAGTGTTGCATTATTTGTGCTGTTATCGCTTCGCGCAACACGTGTGTTACTATTTTAGTATGTTAAATACTAAAACTAAGGTAATGCATGCACGCGCAAAACCAATAGCGGAAAACTGTCCCGTATTTAGACTGTTAGATTGACAGTTGCGGTAATGTACTAAATAAAAAGGGCAAACAATAAAAAATGTAATGTAAGCCAGCTAAGTGAAAGCATCCAATACAACTTTGATTGCTTGATTTGTGTGTTATTTATAACATTTATAACAGGTTAAGAAATCATTGAACTACAATGTGGATGCTGTCTGTGATTATCTTGTTTTAATGTCAGAACTGTGTATGAAACATGGCATGGTTTAATCTAATCCCTGTATGAACAAGTAGGTTATTTCAGTGGGAAAGCATTACACAAAAAGCCACCGCGCGGGTAAAACGGACGACTGGTTTGGGCAACAATTAACTGAGGTGGAATTTATGCGAAGTAAAAGTGCACTTTAAATGATTAAAATCTTGCCTGTTTGACAGGAATGTTATAAAAATTCCCCTTTTATTCAGGAAAGAACAGACTGGAGGCCGTGACTGTGAATTTATCGAACGCCACTGTTAGATCCAACACATAATATTTAGTTTTTTTCAAAGATATTAATGCATTTTAGAAAATTAGAAAATATTCAGTATAATTGTGTCTGATGTAGACTGCGCAGACTGCTACAGTATTAGAAGTTGAGATGTGAAGAGTATAGCTTTTGATCTGCCTCCAGCACTTCCGAATTTCATATCTGGAATATTCTGAGTGCTTCCAATACTTTATTCAGTGAATCATTTGTTACATTTTAAACGATGGAAGCAATTTTTTTTTGGAAAATTACTTTCTTTCCAGTAAACGGAAAATAATTACAACAATATACAATCAAATTTTTTGAACGATGGTTTGTGACTTTAAATGGATGTAGATTACAGTCTTAGTTGCGAAGCAGCTTTATTAATTTAACCAACTATAAGAAGCTAGATAGCCTGGTAGCATCTGTTAAAAGTAAAATGGAGCTGACAGTGATTTTGTGTGGAAATAAATGCCAAGAAAAAGGCTTTAGTCATTAGGCCCACATAACCTGTTAGGCTACTCCCTTGACCATGATTGTTTTTGTGAGAGGATTAATTCAGAAGCACTGTGTACTGTAAGTTTTACAACCTGATAATGAAGACTTATATTTGTCTCGTTTGATACACTGTTTTGGTTTCTGTTTTAAGTAGAGTCTCTAGCGAAGTTTAACTTTCTGGATAAGATTGCTGCATTCCTCTTGACCTAAGCATTACTGGGTTGATAATTATTGGAAGTATTGTATACCTACCTACCAATAAATAGTTAAACATTTTTAATTTCAAAAGCATGTATGAATGTGAAAGGAATTCATAAAAATAAACAGTAGAATTCCACAAGAAACTTTAGGGCTGGGAAGAAAAAATATTAGAGCTAGTTAAAAGGCTCAGGTTGCTACACTGTCCAGTCATTTTTTTCCTGTGTTGGCTTTATTACTCCAGATCATTGCAAGTTTTTAAGTCACTGAATCTGATGTAAAATGATGTGTAAGACACAAAACAGAGAGTAATAACTGAGCAAAAACCCTCAATGGGAACCCTGTCCATCTCTGGATATGCCACAGTAGACGCTTACTGTATGCAGCTGCTGTGCTGGAGGGTTTGGTGTAAAGTATTCGTGAGTGTGATCATGGGGCTATGTGTGTGGTTCACATATAAGCTTCTTTTACATCCTGTTTATAAAACATTATTTTAATCTTGTTTATAGGAATCATTATGCTGTGTTTAAAAAAAAAAAAAAATATATATATATATATATTTGAAGGGGCCACCAAGGGCCATCAGTCAATGCTTTTAGTAAAACAAAGACATGTGCCATAGGTTGTCACTCTTCACAAAATATTTCCACATGATGCAGGCAAGTAGCTACAGAGGTTAATATAACATGTCGACAGAGAAAGACCTTTTCTGTCCCGTCAGTTTCCCATATGTTGAAATTCATCCTAGAAGTCACACACTGAGGAATATAGTCCTTGAAGCATAGAAAGTGCAGTCTTGTATCAATAGTGTGCTTCTCTTTGTGAGTGCTTAAACAAACCCTTACTTAGCCAACCTTATCCTGAATTTGCTAAGCCAAATTCATATGGCAGCAGTGCTCGATAGATTACCTGTATGAGCACTGACTTGTAGTTACAGTGAGCTTCGCACAGTTCTTGGGAGAGTCTATCGAGAGTTTTCAGTGCTATTTCTTTTCATATGTCTTCTTCCTCTGTGTGTCTGAACACCACTCATATGCAAATGTGTGTGAGACAGTGGATACACATTTCAGAGTCTTAAATAACTTGGACAATGATGACTGTGGAGGTGCACGTTAGCAATTATCTCAGAATTCTTTTGTCATTTCATAAAAACAAATGTGTGCTGCTCAGCAGTGGACTGACTTTTCAAAACCCCACGTGCCTGCATGAAGGCAGCTGTTAATTTATGGAAGCAGGGGGACACACAGGTGGGATGGTGACATTCCCAGGTTAACAGATGACAGACACTATTTTTTGGAGGAGATGTTTGCTCTTTTTGACAGACTGGATGCCGAGAAGAATTAAAAGGTTAACTTGTGCATCTCAAATTTTTGACATTTCATTAGTTCAAAAGTGAAAAAGAATATCCAGTGAGATTTGTTTTTGTTTGTTGTGATGACGATGCTCTTCCAAAATAGAAGCATAACTGTAATAGAAGGTTCAACACAGGCATGATTCTATTATAGTTTTATTGCCATCCTTTACTACAGTACTTTTAAAGCCATGGGTTATAGTCACTATAAGTACAAATCATCTTCTTGTAACCACTCACAGTACATGCAGCACGAAGGAATTGTGTCATATGA
The DNA here is from genome assembly GCF_013347855.1 of Anguilla anguilla. NCBI lineage: Eukaryota > Metazoa > Chordata > Actinopteri > Anguilliformes > Anguillidae > Anguilla > Anguilla anguilla. The sequence continues at coordinate 29,496,443 of NC_049213.1, read as the reverse complement.
AGAGTCGCCCATTTTTTGTCACATAATTATGCATTGTGAATTTGTGATGCGACTGTCATTTGGATGAGTATGCTGTTTGAAGGCCGATGAAGGATGATTTGTGCTGTGAGCTCTGTGAATGGCAGTGTGAAGAGGCTGGCTGTAATAGCTGCAGTGTGGGCCATCTGGCAGTGCTGTGGTACCTTTTACTGCTGTGCAAACAAGCGGACATGACTGAGGGCCCAGTCGGGTGTCACTCACTGGTATTATTTTTGGCAGATGTGTCTTATCTCATAGGGTGGAATTTGAGACAACATTGCTCCCATATATATAAAATCTTTTTTTTTTTGCTTAATTTATTTTCTTTTCAGCCTAAAAAAAATTCTGACGGGTGACCCATGCAGACCAATGAAACTGGTTAGTTTTTTTATTTTTATTCCTGTGCATCAATTTTACATTTAACTGAAAATGTTCAGTCTTAGAGTTCAACAGGTCAGAGTCTTATACCAGATGCCACAAATAACTGAGTCTTTCTGCAAAATAAAAGCTGGTGAGGAAAAATGGTACATTTCAAATAGGTGAACTGAATGTGTTTGCTTTGGGTCTGTGCTTTGTTTATGGACAGGGTTAGGATGATATGATATACAGAAGACACATTTTACTCCCTGCTTCTTTTTCAAATGAAATGCTTGTCTGCCAATGTTTGAATTGGTTGAATTTGGACTTCCTCATTGGTTTTACAATGTGATTCCAGCAGTGTGAAGTAAAATCACTGGAGGAAGAGCCCTCATCTGCTGCCATTCATTAAACTTCTCTCATTAAGACTTTACAAGCTACTTGGGAATCTAGTCCTTTCATTGCAGCTGTTGAGTTTTTTTGGACGTATGCTAGAGGTGCCATAAAAAAGCCAAAGCCACAAAACAAATGTGTATGGTCCATACATAGTACCATGTTTTTGTCTTATTGATTTTATTAAGGCCTTGGGCCCTGTCCATGTCATCAAAATGGGATAAGCTGAAACCATTCATAAAGTTGGTGAAGCATTCATGTGTTTAAGTTTTTGGAAAATAATTGCAAAATATCATCAGCTTTTTTGTGCCATGTGTTTTTATGGTTCTATAGTCATTGTCAGATCAGCTCCTGGAAATACATGTATCCAGAAAGTAATTTTTCCATAGCGATGGTTTTGTTCCACACCAAGAACCATATTTGCACTTGGGCATGAGTAGCTGGACGCCGGTTTCCATCAGAAAATAACATCTTTTGAATTTTTCTTTGAAATTATATTATTTTACTTCAATATTTTTGTTAGCCAATTTTGCTTATATTTAGCTCTGCTTGTTTCATTTTTTTCTGTCTCTAGCAATAACAATGTGTTGTTTTGTATGTGTCTCATGTATTTCCAGGCAAGGGCCTACGGTAAGCACACTTCAAAAAACATAATTACAACTCATTGCTTGCACGTATATAAATACTTTTATTTACATGTGTAGAAATAGCTGAAGCATTTGTTTATTTAAATTTCTGCCAAGAATGGAATCTAATAAGAAACCGGCTAGTACATAATGGGTCATTCATGTTGTTTATGCATATTCTGATGTTAAAAGGAGGGGCAGATTTTCTTTAGGAAATGGCTTTGGGTTTATTTTACCGTGGGTTTTTCCTGTTCTGTGTTTACCTCCTGTGTTCCCAAACAATAGGTTTTTAAGACCAGGCAGTTGTGGGGCTGCTCAGGCAGAGCTCAGACCTGGCTTCAAATAGGAGTAATTAGTGGCTGAACAACCACCTTCTGTCTTTTGCAAAATGCAGTACTTAAAAGGGCTGTGATCATGACCGAGTATGATGCCCTACATCTTATCAGCCAGTTGAAAAATAGAGAACCAGCCAAGTATTTTCTATTAACAAACGGACATGTCATCTGAAATATTGAACTTGGTTCTGTATGTAATGCCTACATATGTCTCATGTCTGGAATGTAGGTAATTTGATTTCCACCTGCACTGACTTTCTGTGAACTCAAATCCAAACAAACTCAGATTATACAAAAAGTTTAAATATTAAACTGAACTGTGTACATATGATCATAGGTGATGTAGGTCACACAAGTATACACCGCAATGTGGCAATGAGAGACTTAGTCTGCACTTCTAAAATATCCAAATCCCACACCATTCTTTTGATAGACTGTTTTCTTTTTTGTGGTGGCTTAGTAAATTAAAACTGTGTACCTTGGAAACATGCTGGGCCATGCCAAAAATTTACCATGATGGTTTTGGAGCTTAAGATGCATGTAGAATTTCAAGAGGAAATAAAACCCTTCTGATCATCAGGTTTACATTTTAATATTGAAAAGAGAAATTTCTCTGGAATTCGGGTCACAAATGAAAAAGGTCACAAATGCAACACAAGTGCTTACAACTTCTGGGTAAGAGACTTAATGGGTAAGAGACCTAGAAGGTTAATTCCGAATTAAAAGCCACAGACCAAGTTTACTTGCAAAATCCTTTGCGAATAAAAGAAAGTTTGAAAATGATTTTACCCAGCCTTACCCATAAACACCTCTTTTTGTGCTCAAATAGCATCCCATTGCAAGCAATTCAGGAAGAAATATGTCCTAGCTGGCTCTGATGTTGGAGTAGCTTTAATCTAGGAGCCACCAATGTTCCACTCCTCAGGGTAACTGTTCTGCTCCATGGAGAATCTCACTCTTGGAAGCTGTTGCCAACAAAACTGAAAAAGCTATTATATCAAAAAGAACGTTTTTCTAAAATTTGAAGAAATATCCTCCTGCTGTGTACTGAACAGAATCCCCCTCAGGTTGCCAGAAATCCCGTCTCTGTATTGTCTGTAATCTTGTTGCAAGGATTTATTGAACGGCACACTTTGTGTCATAATCATGTGGAATTCATGTTCATAACCTCAGAATTTTGGACATATAGGCAGTTATGAAAGTGGGGCAGAGTCAAGAGGCCAGACTCAGTCTCCAGATGTGGGGTTTAACTGTGATTTAGACTGGCTGAAAGAGCTTCACAGGAAATCTACCTCATTTGGTCTCTCACTGCCTTTTCTGTCTCCTAGGTTTTGCAGAGTGGAGAGAATAGACAGGAACTGCAGTCTAATACCTGGAGGACCATAACAGATTGCCGGGATCTCTGAACTCTTTCTGATTTTGCATTTTGCATCTCAAAACCTTTTTCTAAGGGGTTTCAAAGCAAAATGGCTTTTCACCTGCTTATGAGTTCAATGATTTTCATACTTTGTCTTGGTGGCTATCATTGCCAGAAGGACTGTACTGGTGTGGATTGTCCAGTGTTGAACAACTGCATCGAGGAGGTGTTGGAGACGGGGGCATGCTGTGCCTCTTGCTTACAGACTGGGTGCACGTGCGAAGGTTACCAGTATTATGACTGCGTCAACGCGGGGTTCAGGAATGGGAAGGTTCCAGAAGGCGAGTCCTACTTTGTGGATTTTGGAAGCACGGAATGTTCTTGCCCGCAAGGGGGTGGAAGGATAGGCTGCCACTTCATCCCATGTCCTGAAATTCCTGCTAACTGTATTGACATTTTGGAACCTGCTGATGGATGTTCGCAATGTGAGCGAGTTGGGTGTGTCCATAATGAGCAGAAGTACGAGGCTGGTCACTCCTTCCACCTGGACCCCTGTCAGGTCTGCCACTGTCCAAATGATGGCGGAAGTCTGATGTGCTATGAGGTCCCTGACTGTGATCCACATGACATTCAGAAACCTATGTTGGCAGCTACCACTGAGGAGAACAGTCCAGACAGGCAGTACAATGACCCGTACATCTTTGACCAGGATGGCTCTATGGACCGCCTTTCCAAACCATACACTCTGTCCCACAGTGACACCATGCCACTTTTCAAACAGGACCAGCCTCACATTGATGAAGAAGAGGATTATGACTATCCACCCACAGGCCCTGTCAGAGATTCTCTTCCTGAACAGAGATTCCCAACAGAGCCCTCTGTGATTTTGTTCCCCCATCTTGAAACCACCGTTCCACAGGACATCAACCAAGCCGAAAAGCAAGAACTCAGAGAACGAATCGGGACTCACGAAGAAGAGACAGACACAGAAGAGGTGACCACAGACACTCCGCAGACAGTGGATGAGACAACCCCAACTCTCCAGAATGAGGTGACCACAGAAGTGTTAGAAAGAGCTCCAGAGAGCCAGATCCATCAGCAGGGAGTAGGTGCCTTCAAAGAAGGAAAAAAGTGGGAGGAAGATCAAGCTGTCACGTCAAACACTGTCACCAACACTACCTCTCCTGGAAAAGACCTGTCAGTCACGACTGACAGCAAAGATGAAGAAGCAGATAGCGTTCCTGGGAAAGAGAACGGCAACGACTTGGGAAAACAGGAGAGGCAGTCTGGAACACGCAGCCAGCTGCACAGGAAACCCCACGAACGCCACACGTTCCCCATGGTGAAGTTCAGCCCCACTAGCCAGCCGCTAGTGAAGATGAAAGCTGAGGATGGACAACCTCAAAAGAGACAGTCACAGACCCTGTTCAACTACCAAACCGAGGAGGAAGAGGAGGAGGAGGAGGAGGAGGAAAGCAATGTTCTTGAATCCTTTCCAGAACATCATGAGGGTAAGTACACAAGGCTATTATGTGAGTTCAAATGAATTTTGAAGAGACAGATGCCCATCCTTTCACACTAGTGCTTTTCACATTCCCAGCCTTCTTCAAATCCTTGTTGATCACCTCTCAGTATTGTTCTTTATGAAGCACTTTTTTTGTTTCAATGTATTATTCTGTATATATGTATAATTAGTAATGTGTACCTGTATAATGTGCATAATCAGACAATTCAAAAGTTATTTCTCTCTTTGTATCAGCTATTTCGGAAATGTAAGCAAAGATTCTGCACATAACCAGACAATTAATATCACAGTGCAAGCCTAGCAATTAATGGTCAATATTGAGTCAAAGAAACTAACGTTGTGAAGCTGTTCTCCATTGCCCAGTATTTACTGTCTACAGTCACAGTTTACTTGGCATTTCCACGCACTGAGAGAGATCAATGATTTTCATAGCTATGGCTGTAATGTGAAACTGTAATTAATTCCTGTAATGAAGAATGAAGATTACAGCTAGTCTCTGTAGAAATGCAAATATATGATGCAGTTGGCTGTCAGGGACATGAAGCCAAATTTTTCCCTGCTGTGCACATCCTTCTATGAACCGTCCCACACTTCCCTGATGAAAGCCCATACTTGCCTTGTTCTTAAAGGTAATTTATCCATATTTTCTGTGGTGTTTACAGTCATGATTAAATGAAGGCCCTGGCAGGTATTAAATTTCCCATTCAGAAGAAATAGAGTTGCAACTTTGAACTTTTAGTTGTTTATAGCTCAAATGGATGTTATTCATTGTGACTTGTATTGGAATTGGTAAGCACTTTAATGGGACCTTTGGACAATACTGCTGTGTAATTCACTTCTTCTCAGGGCTGTTGGAAAATTCTAGACTCACAATTACTGCAGTACCCCTTGGAAATTGAAGCTCTCTGAAGTCCAGATGTCTTGTAAATGATGCTAGTCTTGGAGACAGTTTGTGGGGTGTACTTAACCTCCGTGGGACTGCTTCTCATCCATTCGCTGTAACAGCTGACTGCATTTCAGTTCATTTGTTTTCCAAACCAACAAGATATGCAATGGGATTGGAATAAGCCTGCCCAGAATGTGCCACATTTATAAATGGGAAAATGCTTATTTGCCACACAGCTTGCCTGCTCTTTTACACATAATCAGGTTGTAGTCATTGGATCTCTTGGATTATTCACTCCGGAATTGCTTGTGGCTGTGTCTAAAATGACACCTTCCTTTTTCCTTTTTGTGTCCTACATATAGTGAGATAAGCAGAGGAATTACAAATCTCACTGTGTGCCAGCAGGCCATAGTCCAAGATAAACTCCTCTACCCAGCTGAAATATTTGAGCTTCTTGACAGGTAGCCTCTCCTGCACTTATCCATTCCTGGAGCGTTCAAAATTGCTCCAATTGTTTTTATTGAAAACAATCTTTCTGCTAGTCTGGCCCGATGGGGTAGTGACCCATTTCTGAGGTTTGCTGACTTTAAATTGTAGGGGGAAGAGCATTATTCATAAGAGCAACATCATGTTATCAACACCTACCAGAATGGTTAAGGGGGCATCCAGGGCAGAATGCTATTGGACAACATAGAAGCTGGTCATGCATGCTGGTAAATTAGAGCAACAACAGAGATGAAAGTGAACACACTGACAATACCCAGTGCCGGTTCCTGTTATTCTGCCTCACCACAGCTGGTTTAACTAGCTAGCCTCACACAGGCTAGCAGTAGAGTATTGCAGTTGGTCACCTCCTGAGATGCAAGTCCCTGGGTTCACTGGCTTCATTATGATTCCCTGCTCACTCATAGTATAAACCTGTTCTGAGTAGAGTAAACCGGTTTGCAGACAAAATGGCTACAAAATATGTATGCAGTAGGGTAGCTAATACACAGTCAATGTTTCCTCTGATTTGCTTCTGAGTGTGTCCTTTAGGGCCTTTATTTAATGACCTGCAGTATTCAATGTATTTCAGAAGGAAACTGAAAATTTAGAGATTGATGTCTGATATCTGTGTCACAGGTTTTTTGCACATGGTTCTCAGCTCAGTATAATCACATTTCAGATGCTTAATGAGTCTTTTTATGTCACAGTAATTTTTGAGCTATTTGCTGCTGAGCTGAACAATTTAAATTGATAGTTGTGATTTTCCAAGCACAGCAAATTGCTTTACGGTGTTAACTAAAATTTGTGCTTCACCCACTCCCTTGGTCAAGATAGAATTTTGTTTAAGTCATACAATTGAAGTATCTGCTTTTATTTACTCAGCAAGGCCTTTTAATGAAAAAATGATAACAAGAAGGCTTATTTGGGGCTTCAATGCTCTGAAAGTCTCTGAGTATCATCTGACATTTGAAGACACGATCCTGCTTCACCTACATTATACGCAAGGCTTTGGAGTCTGTTTCCTCTGTCTCAGTCTTATTTCTGATCTCTGAAGGTTACTAAATGAATAACACATGATGGCAAGATGAAACATCTAGAGGTCTTGCACAGTGCAGTGAAACTGACAGGTAGATGATACAATCTTTGCTTAGATCTAACTTTGATAATGATAATGATAACAACTGTGAAAACAATAATGGTGACATAGTGATTCTTCTGACCTGAATTTCCTATTCAAACAGGGAATCCCTGACCTGCTTTTTTGGCACGTGTATCATACTCCGTCATAATCAATAGCTTTAAAATCTGAATGCTGTGCAGTTTGTTTCATTTGATCCAATGTTTGCTTGGCATACTGCACAGATTATAACACAATAGTCTTGTGTGTGCGTACTGCACAGATTATAACACAATGGTCTTGTGTGTACATACTATACAGATTATAACACAGCGGTCTTGTGTGTGCATACTGTACCGTTTATAACACAGCGGTCTTGTGTGTGCATACTTCACAGTTTATAACACAGTTGTCCTGTGCGTGTTGGTAAATCCAGCAATTGCATTCCACCCTCATGTTCCCCCAGGGGCCGTCTTTCAGGTCAATGTACAATCCAGATCTAGGGCTGCATTAGAGCTTCTCCAGTCATCTGTCCCCCAGTCCGAGTCATGTTACCAAGACAAAATATAACGTAAATGTGCCACGGCAGTCCCAATGTGCGAAACGATGAAAAATAAAAGCAAGCACTGATTCACTGTGTTTCCCTATGCCAATTCAGTCTGTTACATGCTGGAAAAGATGGACGCAGGACTGATTGGTTGATTGTTAAATGAGTCCTTTCTGATCCCTCTGTAGTGTCAGCTATATAGTGTTGTTTCAGGTAATCCAATGAATCATCGATTTGGCTGCTTTCATGTGGCTTATACATGATACAGGACACGCTTTTCTTTACAGTTTGTGTTTGTATCAGGTAGCATTCCTGTCTGCCACATCCATTTTCTTTTTTTACCAAGGACAAATCCCAGCCGTTTGTTTAGTTTTTGTTTGCTGGCACGCTCCTAGCTTGTCTGCTGTGTACCTACAAACCAATTCCATGTGGTTACCTCCCATCCTTCTACCACTGCCCTTGAGTTTTATGAAAGCAAATATGGTGCGTTAATCACTTTCGTAGTGCGTCCGTTTGAACTGGGATTTGGAAGATTTCCAGTGTAAACACATGTACAGTATGTGTATGTGCATTCGTGTAATGTGTGTGAGGGACATGTCAGACTTGCATTTCTCTTTGTTCTCTATGCAAATCAGGAAGCCATCTGCTATTATTTATCATTTCCCTTTCCTCAGGATGTAATACTAACACATAGATCATGGTGCAGTCTCTGGGCTCAAGAATCATAAACCACATTCCAGTTTTGATGGAGATAAAAGCACCAGCCATTACTGTGCTTTTCTGTCAAAGTATGCGGGCTGCAATTGCCAGTGCTGAGTGTATTATTGCCATAATTATATTTATTTTTACATGGAGATTTATGCCTTAGTGACTGTGCTTGGCTTTCAGGTTTAACACGAGTATGGATCTCCGTAGTTAGTGGGGTTTTAAAAACATAAAAATGTGGAATATATATATTATATGCACTTATCCTCGTTTGCATTTATTTTCAGGGTCTGGCCTGGTCAAGTCTGCATTATGCTTTGTAATTTATTAGATTATATTCTGAGATGACAGCATTATGTATTCCCCTCCTCTGAAAGCATGTTAATATACTTCTTCGCAGTCTTTTCATGTGTTTTTACATACACACAGACACATATAGAACATGTGCAGTACACTTCCACACACTCCATGTCTTAAACAGTCCCATGGTGTCTTCACAATTTGAAACAATTTCTGACAAACAATTAATTGTAGCTTCATAGTGATTCATATGTCACATTGTAAATGACTAATAGGTAAGGGCCATTAGAACTGGACTTGGAAATCGGATGTATGCCTCATAATTAACCACAATATAAAGATACACCATTAGTCTGGAGGTTTTTAAAGTGAGCTCAGATATTTTGTTCTGGCTCTTAGAACACACGAGAGCTCTGCTTTGAGAGGTTCCAGGGGCATGAATGTACAGCTATAATGGAAAATGTAATTATTTATCTAAACAAATTTTTTAATTGGCAATAGGATTTGCATTAGGCCAGTGTGGAGAGTGTGTATGCTTTTTTCGCTGGCTGGAAATTTTAGAAATGTTGTGATGCATTTCCTCCGAGAGGGAGAGTTTGTTCAGTACCACTTTGACACAAATCTTCAGATAGAGGGAATTCTGGTATGTATGTCAATGTCTGTATGATAAACATTTTCAATTATGGTTGATGTCTATGTAATGTGACAAAAAGTGCTGATTTATGCCATTCCTCTTGAGGGAAGTAAGAGTACTATTGATGGTGGAGGGAAATAGGCCAGGCACAGGTCTGTTATTGATTAAATAACTTTGGCATCCTCAGTAGGGCGACAAGGGGGGAGAAGACATAGTTGGAAGTTTTTACATGGTTTTGAGTTCAATTTTTTATTTTTTTTAAATTTGGCTGCCCAATTTCATATGCCTTATTTCCACATTTGCCAAGCACACAGAATCTTTCTCTCTTTTTTTGGGAAACTGGGTGTGTGCCCTCAGCATGCCGTGATGAATTGCTGAACTAATCAGCACCTCTTTAGACTGATATAATTTGCAGAAGTGTTCAAAATAGTTTCAGTTCCTTCATGTAATTGCCCTTAATGCATAAAGTGAGACAGAGTGTGGCATTCTGCCAGATCAGCACAGCCTGTCCTTCCACACGCTGAGTGCCGTCACCTGCTGGAGCTGGTCTGTCTCAGTTCAGCACCTGCTACCCCAAAGGTGCTGAACAGTCAGCCGGGGTATTTCATTAAGAGCTCGTATGAGGCGGTGATGACAGCTTGCGGTACTTGTTGTCTGATCTCCTTCCAGTATTGTGAAAGTGGTGGGGAAGATGGGATGGAATCACTGTCGTACATTTGGATTTCCAGTCAACAGCAGCTCTACCACCCAGTAGCCCATCTCATGCTAAATTAAACACTTCAAACAGGGGATGGGAGCTGTTAATAATTTGATGGGAAGCTTAGGAACAAAAAGTAGGTTGCGGCTCTTGGAAATGCAGTCATAAGGTCAGTACGGGCAGTCTTCCCCCTCCGCCTAGCAGAAAGTCAGTGTCACGAGGCAGTGACACTCTTTTGGAGATGTCCTCCTGAGGCGTGGATGCACTCTGGTTATTATTAAATCCAGTGGCATTTACTGTACTGCAAAGAAAAGGGGTGTTCCCCAGTGTTTTGGCCAAGTTCCCAATCTGCTCACACAGTCTAATCATCTGCTGGTATTTCTAAATAAATCCTTGCCTCTCCATTTCAACTGATGTCTAGTTATTCTGGCCCAAAATGGCTGCTGTACTTCACCATGGTGTGGGCTACACAGTGTCTTCCACTCACACTCTAAAGCACTTTCAGTTTGTTTAAAGAAATACAAGGTGTAATGAAAATAAATATCGCAGGACACATCATAAATACTGCTGACATTTCTGCGCATGCTGTGGGATGATTTCATAGGCAAGGATATGGCCCTTGTAATCACAAAGTGGTTGTAATTGTTTGCAGAGCTCAGCTTTCTCTAATCTGCATCTGTGAAGCAAGCATCAGATTAATCATAGCCAACAGTGTCTTTGTTCAATATGGCAACAATTTGACAGATTTCATGAAGTATATGTCTTTAATGCCACAGATGAATGATGGGCTATTTTTTCAGCTGAGTGAGTGATCCTGAAACAGCTCTCCTGTCCTGCTGTGAGCTGTTGATTTTGGCAGGGGGAGGATATGCAGAACCACAGTAACCCCTCCCAACAAATAGGGTGGGGAGGTGGGTTTGCTTGAGGCCAACTCTGATGAAAAACGGAATTGCACATTCACCCGTTGCAACTGCCCAAACTTTATGTTAAATCATCCCAGGGAAAAACAAACTAATGACAGATGTGGTATTTATCAGGTGTACTTTCACAACTCTGTAATGTCTGTACTTTAATTTGACATTGCTCAGATTGCTCAGGGTTTCTCCCTTTATGTCATTTAATAGTGTTTTCTGAGAGTCCCTTCCCCATTTTGGAAAAGGTCACATCACTATGTGACACGTAGCCAAGTAAGGAGCGCTGCCTATGAAGTGTGTGGTTCCTATCAACCAGGTTCCTGCGGACCATTATTCACACTGTCAATGAATATGCCATTGAATTATTGAGCATTTTCTATGTGACACACCATGGGTGGTGATCAGTGTACTGCATATAAGCAACTCTCAGTGGCAACAATGGGTAACCTGTAGACATCTGGTCAGAGGCTAGGAGGAGTTTGTTCAATAGTTGCTCAAGGACCTTAGCTAAACCTCTGCCCACCAACCCCAATGTCCTGCTGTTGCAGGCTTCCATTCACAATCCCCTACTTATATTATAAGAACTTTTATTCTATAAGGCTCAACCTGCACTCACAGTGAGCACCTTTACTGGCTGGGTCACTCTGGAGCTTGACTGCTCGACTGGCTCTTTCACAATGATTCAGGATGGCACAAAATACTGGGCTCTTTGGAGCTGTTTGAAAAGTTTCAGTTTAGTATATTGACAAAAATATGTGCAGCTTAAAGGTGGACAAGTAACTGTGTGAATGTATCATGTATCTCATTCCTATGCAACAATTATGCTGCTGGTTTTCCTGAAGTAATGAAGCCCACATGGACATTTGAATTTTTTTTTAATTTTATTTTTTTACTGCAGGACAAGTAGCCTTGGGTGGGTATTCATTTTCTAGTCACTGGGTCAATTAAATATTCGCTGTTCAAGGTAAAAGTACATTGTTCACATTGGAAATCTCTTTAATAACCCCCTGACATGAGATGTTTTGTGTTTTATTGCCTAAATTACATTTGCTGGTTACATTTTTTAGAACACACAATCAGGAAGTATCTTGTAAAAGCACTCCTGTGTACAGTATAAATAAATGTACTCTTATATACAACTTAAGATCAACATAACCAATGTGCCAGTGGTTTTGAGTATTATGTTTAAACGCTACACCCAAGGAGAATGCTACACCCTTTCCCCCTCTTTGCTATTTTTTCTGCGTTCCGAGAATTGGAATTAAGAAATTTCTCAGTTTTTTGCATAATCTCCCCCTCTGAACCTTGAAATCATTTTAAACGTGTCTTTTAGGGTTAGTGCGTCAGAACTACAAATACTCCATGTATGTCTGTCAATAGAATAGGTGCCATGGCTTCAGCTTTGACCCTTGGGTGGACTGGCCTTCTTAAAGGTCACTGGGTTAAAAAAAAGCGTTTTGAATGATGTCATCATCCCAGAACACGGAATATTCACAGATGGTAACGGTTGAGTAATGATTGTTATTAAGTCCATGTGAAGAAATTATCATCTGTGGTGGAGCAGGGAAAAAAAATAAATATATGAACTAGATCCATGTTATTTACTGGCTTATATGTCGATGGATACCTTCGCAGATGAAACAGGACCAAGATGAATGATGTTATTGCCGTTAACTCTGTCCAGGAGGTTTGTCCTTCTGATATGATGTGGGATCTTTAGGGCTTGGGGGTTTCATTTGAAGTCTTTGTCTGAAAGCACCATTACCTGTGATGGATGAGTGTTCCCTGTTATTGCTTTCAAGCTTGGGGATGGCTAGGTGCTGCCCCCATGAGTGCGAGTAATTTCTCCACTCCCATGGGGTGGGGCCAGAGCCCCTGATTCGGCAGTATAATTACTGGGGCAGTCTGCAGGCAAACTTACAAGCTCCCCGGTGACCTTATGTCTTAGATCTCTCTACGAAGGCCTGAGGTCGAGCATTGGGGTACATGTGTGGGGACGCTGCCAAACCAAGACATTGGCTGGCTCACTCTGCTCGCAAAGCTGCATTGCACCCCGTGACATTGCATCTGTGAATGAGCCAAGAAAAATATTGAGGCTCCCAGACAGTTTTTAGTAAATCTCATTCATTTCTTACATTGTCATGGGGAGAGAGAAAAAGGAGAGAAGCAGAGGATCTTGCCTTTTGTTTCTCCCTCTCTCTCTCTCTCTTTCTCTCCTCTCTCTGTCTCTCTCTCCTGCTCTCTCTCTTGCTCTCACACTCACTGTGCCACTCTCCCTCTCTGAATTATGTGTAATACAATAATACTCTGTTCCAAACCAACAGCCTAAGTAGGAAAGCAGCAGCGACTACTTCATTAGTTTAAAGAAAGAACTCTTTGTATGAGAAAGGTCTCTGAGCAGGTCCAACTTGCACGTTTTTGCTTCTACTACATTACTGGTAAAATACATTAGGGTGACTCTTTATTTCGCTCACTGGAAGATATAACTCAATGCCACTTTTTATAGGCCATAAACAAAGTGCTGATGCTGCATATTAATTTTTCCTTTTTTTCATACAGCATTTTATGACAGAGCTAGAAAGAGTGTGTGTGTGAGAGAGAGAGGGGGTTTTTCAGATAGTTATCCATACTGGACATAGTCTGGTGGAGAATGTAGCCTTATCTCAGAGTGCAGCTAAGATAACTGTACACTTGTTATCACTTCCACCCATTGTTTGAATACTAAGAGGAATGGAAGTTGGTGTATACTTACCTCTAGTCAGAGTGATACCGCAGGTTTTCAGAGTCAAAGTTTCTGAAGCATGAGGAAACGAGGGTTGGCATGTCCAGCTAATTCTGAACTATTGTGTTTATGGAGGAAGGCAAGAGACATGCTAGGCCCGGAAAACAGCCCTGAAAGCTTGCCGTGGCTAAATTAGAAGTCATTGTGCTGTACAGAAATGAGACGCTCTTCCTGTATTGGAAAACTGATTGCACAGGCACGAGGCATTTGTGCTTTTCACTGCCGTCAAGATATAAATCTCAATATTGAAAACAGAGGAATTCATGGGAGTTGCTATATTCTGAAGCAGCATGAAACAAGAAATAACATGATCCTAAATGAATGAAAATGTGAGCTATCTGGAGCCATGTGCAACTGCTGTCCAATACTTCCTGTAAAATCACTGTTCTTATAGTGCTGGGATGTTAATAGCAAACAGTATTGCTCTGGTCCTTGTGGTAGATTAACTGTCCAGTCCAAACACAAAAATTTCCTTAAGAAAGAAATGAGGTCATTATGGGTATAATACAGGATACCATTGTGGGAGGATTTGCCATGGCAAGGAGTGATGACCTGAAAATGAGCTAGTTTAGCTATTTTGTTTCTTGCTTTGTAAACCTTCAAATAAGAAGGTTTACAAAGCAAACATCTTTTTGCAAAAAAGAAATGTTGCTTGTGATGCTCTAAGGTTGAAAATAAATGTATATACAAGGGCAAATGTCAGCTTGGTCTGGGATTTGGTATTTAGGATAAGTATTTCCTGAAATGCAGGTGTATGTAGGCCCCAGTGGAAAGTTTTCAGGATTGATTTACAATGTGTGTTTTACTTCAGCTTGGCCCTTGTTGCTCTGATTGGCTGGGATGGCAGTCTACACTGAGCTCAAGACTCAAGGGTGAATTCTGGGGTATTATCACAGGGAAGAATGTAAGTAACAGGTGCTGTGCCTTATATCATTAAATTTTCCCAAATGTTAACTTGGTAGCATTAGTTTTAAGTATAAGAGCATCAAAAAGAAAACTGAAAACCACTGAAAATCAGGATAAGTTCATTAGAAAAGAATTAAAAAGCTGAGCTTTTTTTTATACATAGGACACAGACATATTTTTATTGATTTGGCTCTGCACTACACAATTTTATATTTGTAATCAAACAGTTCACACGTGGTTGAAATGCACAGTCTCAGCCATTATTGGAGGGTATTTTGAAAATACATTTCAGTTTAATCATGTAGAAATTACAGCACTTACAAACCATTTCAGGGTTTGCTAATGTTTGGGACAGATGGTGTCACAGGTGTTTCTGGTTAATCAGGTGTGTTCAATTGCTTCCTTAGTGCAGGTATAAGGGAGCTTTCAATATCTAGTATTTATTCTAGCCTTTGATTGCTATTGGCATTTGTCAACACAAGGACCAGGGATGTGACAATGAAAGTCAAGTAAGCCATTATGAGGCTGAGGAATAAGATAGAAAACTGTCAAAAACATAGGCAAAATCTTAGACTAACCAAACCTAATGGTTTGGAACATCATTAAGAAGAAAGAGAGCCCTAATTCTACACACACACAATGCCTGTAGAACTACTTGTAGAAACTTGTGGTGACTACTTCACTCTGATGGTAAGGTATCAATAACAGAGGAAAGGGAAGGGGGCAAATACCTTTTCATGGCACTATATATATATATGAAATGTTTCAGTCAAACAACCTTCATCTCTGATAACTAATTAAAATGAGTCAGAGTAGAAACAGCTTTTAATAGCTGTATGGGCCAGTTATGGACCGTTTTGGCAGTTTCAGGTCAGTATGCATTTGTTTTGTGTTAAATTTAGATGCACAATCCTTTTTATCTGTTATTTATATTTGCACACGGCCACAAGGTTTTGGAATGAGACAGAATGAGTTTCATAACTCTTATGACTGAGTTTTAAGTGGAAGCTTCAAGTAATAATGAGACCCAGATTCCATTTACCTGCAAATGGAAAATTTAGTTAGTGTAATTAAGCCAGGGCTAATTATTTTGTTATTTACCATTATGCGTTTGGGAGTTTCTTATATTCCTTTGAATTAATTATTTAATATGAATATGATTTGGAGGAAAATGTTTGATAAACTAAGTTCATCAAAGTTAAGGACGGTGCCCATTGTAGTCAGTTTGAATCTGGACCTTTGTCTCCGATGGGGAGAGTGGGTTTGCCTGTCTTTCCAGGCATGTATACACAGCCTGACAGAATTGAGTATAGCACTGTGGAGTTTGTGATTGGAGGGTTTGAGGCTACAGTGTGCTAACAGGATGACCATTTAAGATTTAGATGTCTTTCTAGCTATTTCACATCTACTGACTACAAATGGGCCATGCCACTCCGTATGTCTGTATGGATAGAGCTCTTTAGCCGGGTGATTGGTGGTGATAGATTACATTTGATGGATGCCTTGAAGTGGCTGGTAGGGGGTGGCCACGAAAGAGAGGCAACAGATGTGTGAATGACTCACAAATAGGCCAAACAAAATATAAATGATACAATGGGAAAAAATTACAATGCATGGACTAGTTATTAATTACAAATGTAGTATTGTGAAATAATGCAGTCTAATCATTCATCTCCTTGTATTATATTGGGTTGCTTCATAACCAACAAAAATGTAGTAGGTTACAGGATTTGACATGAATATTTTGTTGTATATAAAATCAAAATTTGTGCTAAAACTCTATGACTTTCTAACCTTCTTGGTGTAGAATTTAGAACATAGGTATGATTTCCATCTTACCTGTGAATATTGCTTCATAAAATATATGCCTACAATGAATCCTGCTGGAGGGAGAGGGAGAGAGAGCAAGAGGGTTCATGGTGGCCATATTTTTTTATGAAGCAATATTACATGAAGTGGCTGGTTGGGGGTAGACATATAGAGCAGGGTTCATGGCGGCCATATTTTTATGAAGCAAATTTCACGCTACAAATTCCCTTTGTTTCAAGGTTTCACGTGCCTGGGAGGTCGAGGTTTGCTACTGAATGGCACTAGCTCCTGTTAGTGGCCCAGGGTCGGCATGCTTGTGATTAATAGACTCTTGTACACTATCTGGAACGTTGCCATCTGGACTGCACCCAACATAAATCTGCCATCCTTAGTTGTTACCTTAGTTATCAGCCTCTTAGGGTGCATTAGGATTTTAATTACCCTAGCTGCTTGCGGACGGCGAGGGTGATTCACTGTCGAGGGGCACTGCGTTGCATCAAGCCACTGCTATTTATGTGTTTGATCAGTGCATGGACCTGCCCCTGGGCTAATATATTGCAAGGTGATATAAAGTTCTGGCTGTATGCATATACTGTAAAGGGCCTGACCAATGAGAGGTCATGAATCCCTGGAATTGTCCCTGGTGTATTAGCAGTCTGTTGTTCATTGACATACTGACTGAGAAAGAGGCTGCGGAAGTGTATGACGTTTCCTTAGAGAGAGCCATATGTCTCCTCGTGTCATGAGCCAGACAAGTGGGAGGCGGAGCAGCGCCTAAGTTGACTGGGAACCATGTATGTTATAGAGAGTACGCAAGGGAGAAAAATACGTCTAGATGTGTCATGTAAATCCATTTGGTGCTGTATTTTGGTTGTTTCTCACTTGTTTACATACTTCAAGGCCTCAGTTTATCTGGCCTGCAAGTTCAAATGTAAGAAAAATGTGAAAATGTTCTACAGACATTATAGTCTTGGTTGCCATGGAGCTAGATCCTGCCCAATCAGACAAGGATGTGAGAGACCTATGTTTTGCAGAATGTGCTGTAGGCAGTTCATAACAATGGCTTATCAATCAGGCTGGAGGAAAATATGGAAAAACTCCTCACAAGAGACACTGAAACCTAAATCAGCTTCAGTTTTATTCTTAAAGGGTGCCGTTGGTATTTGCTCCTATGGAGTTTGCTGGAGCTTGAAATTAATTGAAGATTTTCAGGAACATCAGGCCTTTAAAAGTAAACACAGGGAAAGCATAGAACAATTAACAATAAGCAATAGTGTCTATACCTTGAGCTTGGTGGGCCATGTCTTCAAAAAAAAGATAAATAAAAATAGTCTAGTTAACATAATAAAATATTCAAAATGTGGTTAACATGTTTAAGCTGTTAAAAGATGTTATCACTAATAATAATAATAATAATAATAATAATAATAATAATATAATTGGGTTGTAACATAAATGATTTATGGTCCATGAGTGCAGAGTACAGTCAAGCATGTCTTTCTGCACGTAATGATGACTATGATCATTATAATGAGGGGGGAAGTGATGATGATGTAAACTATGACTATGCACAATTTTAGGGTTCTGGTTGTCGTTATAGTGCAGCACTGCCTTGACCTCTGGAAAATGCACAAAGGTCAACGCTTTAAAACTGTCTAATGGATTTTGCAGTTCAGTTTTTATCATGTCCGCAGTTAATCTGTTTCAGGACTGATCAGCCGATTAAAATAATATGGCAAAGGTCTTTCATGTCCTCCACAAGAGGAACTGTGCTTCTTGATTGCTGATTGAGGGTAATATTCAGGCCATCAAAGTCAATAATTCAGGATGGATGCCAAACACTAAAGAGCAAGTGACAAGTGTGCGGTCAAAATGTTAAATGGAGGGCCATATAAATGGCATGATGCTGATTGTGACTTCACTGTGTAATGTTGGTGCTGTTACAGAGGTTTATGATGGCAAGTGTGTTGTGTACACATTCATTTAGCCATTGATTTAATGCTCTTACGAGCAGTCAGTCACATTAGTTCTCTCTATTCCTAGCTCTACCTAGTTTTTATACTTTATACCTCCTAAAGAGATTTGTGGATTAAATTGCTGTTGAAATGTGTGAGTTGCACGGCTTGAGAAAGAAGTTTTAAATTGTTTTTGCTTATTGTTTTTTTTTTTTGCATTACTGTGCTGATATTTAACAAAAAAAGAAAACAGAGTTGTTGATCTTATTTGTCGGGCTCATGAAATTGCTTATTAAAATTTTCATCCCCCTTTCATATCTGCATGGGACGGGATGGGTTCCTGCTATGCCTTATTTAACAGCATCAGTCATCTTTGGCTGTAGCACTCAGCATTTGGCACCCTGGAGAGATCAGTCTGCCTTCCCCAGACTGAGCAGACATTTAAAACAAACCCAAAGTGTTTCTATTAAAGAAAACCACACTTTCCCCCGATTCCTATTGATTTCACTCCTGTGACACAGCCATTGCCATTTGAAGCCTGATGGGCTTGGTGATTTTGAATGGGTTTAAAGGCCTTTCTCCAGCTAATCTGCAAATCTGAATTCCAAACTGTTATTGGCCTCATGATCCATCGTGTCAGCTTATTTTCGCTTTGTTAAAACAAAGATGTTTTGCTCCTGGTGTTGAATGCTTTTTTACCGCACCAGAGTGCTATTCATTTGAGCATTTCCTAGAGTGCAACCTGATATGCACTTGGAAAATCACGTCCTGATATAATTTGGTGATGTTTTTGATCTGATATTGGGAGAGTCAGGAAGGAAAGTGAACATGGATGGCAGTTTAAATGCCACAAAAAGCATCTCTTTGAGCCAGTGGTCCACACTTCTGGTCATGGAGCTCTGAAGAGTCGGCTGACTTTAATTGTTACTCAGAGCTTGAGTAGCACAGCAATTAAAGAAGTTGATTACACTCAGGTTAACTCAGGTCACCTGATTTCTTGCATCTGAATTGTTAACTGATGTTGAGCAACAAACAAAAACCAGCTGACTTTGTGGTACTCCAGGACCAGGATTGAGTATCACTGCAGTAAAAAATGGAATCCATATAAAACAGGGTTACCCAATCTTTTCCGAAAAGGGCCAGTGTGGCTGTTGTTTTTTTGGTTTAGCCCAGCACTAATACACTTGATTCTACTTAAAGTTTTTTTTGAAGACCAGATTGGTTATTTTGTTGAATCATGAATTTATTTTTAAAACTTTTTTCTGCAAGTTAGATGCTATATAACTGCTCTTGTTTTTAGTGTGGGCATTTCCCTCTGCTTCTAACAAGACCTATCATGTCCCTGTACAAAATTTAAAAATACTGCAGCTTGTTCATGGTTGTAAGTAATCAAACTTGAATTTCACACGTGAGTATCGCTTGTAAGCATTGTTGTCAATCGTCTCCTGTGCTTAATTAGTGGAAATTACTAGATTATTGAGATGGTGCAGATTGAATAATTGTTTGAGAAGGGGCTTGACAAAGAGGCTGTTGCAACCTCTAGCAGGCAGAGGACTGAAGTACAAAGCAAGAAAACAAGGGACAAACTGGTGGCCTACTTATAGTACATCCTTACCCAAGCAGGGTTTTTGAGTTTTAGTTTTAAAAATGTACTCACATCAGAGGATGAATTTTATGGCTGTATGGGTTACCTGTGTACAAAAACATAGTTTTAAATCCCAAACCCATGATATTACTTTGTTGCAACAAGTACAAAAAAGTAAAGTGAAGAAGACAAATATTTTAGAGAAATAGTCTACAGATACTGTAACCCTATTACTTCTTTTCAATTATTTACAAAAATATCACTGGGCTTTATATTCACGCACTGTCATTTCTACTTCCATAACATTTTCTGTTCACATATGGCCATGATGAAAAATGTTTATCCTCACTAGCAAGAGACAAAGAAATATCTTTCCTGGTTAGTTAAGGGAGGTTCTTCTGTGAACATGGTTAATTTTATGGCAGACATCTGCTGCACAGATGACTTCTCAAGGGCCTAAACCTTGGGTAAGAAGAAACTGAAATTGCACTTGCATTTACTGCTCGCATAGCCATGTGTCCATTCAATGAGACATTTTATCTGTGTGACGAGGTCGCATTATATGGTCACCCCTGGGTGAGCAACCTTTTCTAATATTAAACTCCTCTTTCATTATGCGACCTTCTCCCCTTTGATGGTTCAGCCTGGCTCTAGACAGTGACACTGATTAAAATAATCAGGCTCCATTTACAGTTCAAGGCATTGGTGCAGTGATAATACACCACCCATAGACAGTGGCCACTGAGAATATAAATTGCCTAATGCAGTCGACTCAGTTTTCTATTTAATAAATGTCCAAATCATATAACTGATATTAAATTATGTGTTTTCATTTATTTAAGCTGTAATTATACTTTGCATACTTTATGTGGTTGTACATTAATCATACCACTATGCTGTACTTAATACTCATGGTTAAATGCGTACAAGAATTAAATTGTGTTTGATAACTGGAATGTTGTTAAAACACAAACATCATACATTCAAGATGTTAGGCAAAGGTCATTTTTACGATGGCACATATATTCTTCAGCACCAGGTCTCTTTAGTGCTCTGTTTTTAAACACTGTTAATGATCTGTTTCAAAGGGGACTATTAAAAACGACAGAGCTCAGGAAAAATATGTAGGATGGAGCTTGTACAGAAAATTATTTATTAAGTGTATTTTGGAGATTTCCTGCAATATAGTAATTCCTGTATTTCAAAACTGTTTAGATAAACAGCTGCAATATGTGTCAGTGCAAATATGATTACACAAGGGTGGCAAAATGACAGAAGCCAGACTTTTTGTATTCTACAATTTTGATTAATTACCCAATTTCTTGAAGTTTTATATATTTAATATTAAAATGGTATTTCCCCTGTGCCGCTGTACAAATAAACAAATAAGAACTCGAACAATTCATATTTTTGGAAGAACATAAATCATTCTTATGCCCGTGAAAGTTATGCCCGAGAAAGTTAAACAGGAAAGACAGGAAGTTTTTCTGGTTCATGTGGAGAGAAGTTTTTTGTTTTGCTTTTGTCCGCTGGTACATTTCTGTTATTAAGTGCTGTGATGTGCTCTTTTCAGGTTCACTCCCTTTCCCCATGGAATACCTTCCTACCTAATTAGTACTTTTCAATTTGCATGTGGATTCTTCAAATTCTGAAACATTCTTTGAAGACCTGGTCATTCCTTTGCACTTGTCTAAACTTTTATAGATGCCATTTTGGTTCTACTTTAATGCTGTGCATATGTGTTTTGTGTTTGCCGTGGTGTGTTCAAAGGCAGGTTTTCAGTCTGGCATGCAGCTTAATGACAGGCACAGGGAGCAAGAAGCACTCTAATCACTCTTGAAACCCCCCTGCAAGGACACAAGGCAAGCTAGATCATTAGAGAACCTAACTGATTATATTTGGTTTAGTTACTTGATTAAGAACCTTGTCGTCAACCCAGCAGGGAACATTGCTAGACAAAAAGAAAAGTTTACTTTTTTTGGATAAGCAAACTACACATTTGACAGAAATGTCCTCTGGCTACACTATTAATCTCTTGATTCTGTGTTGTTTCTGCGGTGATTAGAACTCTGAATGTCTGTCTGGAATTTGATCTTCCGGCTGAACTGTGTTTGGTCTTTAGGAGATGTTCTTACCACTGCAGTTCTCAGCTCCAACTGTCTTGGTATGGTACCTCATATCCTGTGGTACATCATATGCGGTTGATGATTATACTGTAGGATATCCATAGTTACTGTATAATGTAAGATCAAATACAGGCAACTTCAAATTTAATCAGGCCACTGAGGTGGTGTCCAGCCCAATCAGCACAGCAGATCTACTTTTGGGGGTTTCTGTTTAGTTTCTGTTCTGCTGTTCTTTATTTATTTATTTTTTGAATCGTGTACTTGTAAATAAGTACTTGTAAATATTCAGCTTCACTTTATCATTAGTACCACCTGGAATGAAGCATAGCAAGGTGAGAAAATGGCTTTCAGCAGCAAGCCTGAGATTTTCAGGTCTCTCTTCCTTGAATGAAAAAGCAGCATCTTAAGCACACCTGTGTTGTACTTTGTTAGTTCATTAACATGCACATATTCATGCCCAGTTGTATTTATGCAGAAACAAGACCCAATTTAAGATATGTTATTACAGGAGTTTCAGTCAGGCAACTGTCCTGTGAGCAGAAATCAGCATGGACAGTATAAATCTACCTTTCCTCACCTTGTTGTGATACGTTCTTCTGTACATTTGAAATATGCTGGTAAACATCAATGTGGCCTGAAGGCTTGTTAAGGAGGTGCTGTTGACTTGGACTTACTTTTGCTTTCAGACCAGATTTTCTGCAGACTGCCTAAACTGTGAGTAGGCCTATAAATCATGTTCTATACACTGTAGATTTCCTTCTCTCAAAGTGATCATTTGGCAAGGAAATCTCAATTAAAGGTGACCCATAAATTCTTTTTTTTTTGGCAGTGTTAATTCCCTAGCATTTTCATATTGTTGTTGATATCCTGCCAATGTTTGCTTAGCTCTTAACGCTTGTATCATTCTTACACTGTAATCAGCAGTAAACATTTGTGTGTTATCTCTGTTGGTTGTCTCTTGAAGTAATTATTTATTAAATAATTTATAATGAATTAAAATATATAGATTGATTTTAATTTAGTTATTTAGAAGGCCCCATAATCCAGGGTGACTTACACAGTATACATTTAAATTTAATGTACATTTATATGGCTGGAGACACTGTTGTGAAGGCATTTAAATGAGGTATCTTTCTGAAGATTCCCACCAGTCTCCCACCAGTGATCTGAATCTGTTCATATCTGCTGACCTTGAGACTATTTCCACAGGATTGCAGGTTAAGATGAACGCATTTCAAATTTATGACATGCATTAGTTTGAGATACTACTGCAGTAACTAACATCAACCATGGGTGACATAATCTCCACTCTGCCCCAACAAGTATTGAGTCATTAAATTTCTATTTCTGATTAGGGTTTTTTTATTTTTTATTTCATTCATTCAAGCAGTTTTACTCATTAGTGAGTGGATTTGGTCATTATTTATACTTTGTACAGTATATACGTTTGCAACTGTTAAATGTGATTTGCTGTTCTGCACTGCACACACTATTGCAGTTGTGATGAATCATTGTGAGTTCTCTCATGTGGTCTTCCAGTATGCAATCCGTATGGAGTTGATGTATATGCTGCACAAGAAATAAAGTATGGATGGAAATCCATATGCCTTTATTAAACATGCAAGCTCAACACTGTACTATAAACACAATTTAATATGAAGTGCATTATAAATTATAAACTGTACCAATAATAAAAATGAATCCCCATTCTACCTTTCATTCAGTCAAATTCAATCAAATTTTATTTATAGAGCACATTTCATACAAGTGATGCAGCTCATTGTGCTGTACATAAAAAATTCATTGCATTTTGGGGTAGAGTAGTGCCTGGTTGTGCTGTTCTTGCTTTTTGTATGTGCTACTTGTATTTCCTTCTTAAATTAAATGAATAAATAAACAATACAATACATTTTGTTTTTATCCCACTGCATTCAAAGTTAAATGCTAGTATTTAAAGTATGTATGATTCTACCTTGTTGAATACCTATGCATTTTTCTTTGTCTTATGCTTTCGTGCTTAAGCAGATATCATAAATTGCTCTGCTATATGGCAATAAAGTATTAGCTAAGTCCACTTGATCATTTGGTATAATTGTTGATCAGTGAATGTATTTATATGCCATGAATCTTAGTTTCTGAAGTCTCCATGTCTGTTTATTCTGTAGACAACATTTTTAGAGCACTCAGGATAGGACACATATGCATTTCATCTCAATGGCTTGCATTAATTCAACATTTGCCTTAACATTGACTTAAGGACAAATATTGATTGAAGACTGGAAGTGAAACATGCCACACATATGGGTTTCTGCCATAATTACTTATGGTTATACTTTCCTGTAACAATGACATTCTGCCATATCTTCTCCTGCAGCCTTTGAGTTACACATGGTCAATATAGCAAATATTTGGTCAAGTTATACAGTAATGTGTGACCTAACTTGAGTTGCTTAATATTTGATTGTGGAAATTCTTTGTACTTTTTTTGGCACCCAATGTGGGGCTGTTCATATTTAATTCCCACCCCAGTCTAGAAGGCCAAATTGTCTGCAACCTCAGCTGCTTAAAAGCACAAACCCCAGTGCCGATTCCAGAGACCATTCCATGGTTCTCCTCAAAACATGCTTCGTTTCACACAGCTAAGCTCTCAAAGAGTAGAGTCACAGGACCGCTTTTTACACTGACTGAAATCTATGAGTGCCCCATCAACCAGCAGGGGTCGCTAGATAGCACTGTACACAGGACCCTATCTGACTGAACCCTACCATTCCCTGAGCGACTCAGTTGCCAAATGCATGTCACCCCATGGTGCTACTGGTCACAGTCGTCACTGGCACACCCTGGATTTGATCCATGCCCCACAGTAACTTATTGAACATTAAAACCAACTTTCCCTGTCTACTAACATAGGCGTAATTTCAGAGTTTTCCCACTGCTTAGCAAACAAACCGTACGGGTAACTATTGGTGGTTGGAAAACTTAACAAACATGCATAGGATAGAAACCATTAGCTAAATTTGTGTTGCAAAAATGTACTGTGATTTGTTAACTCTAGCTGGCTTCACTGAGGTCAAATGAACTAGGCACAAGAGGCAGGCCAGTTTGTATAACATATACATACTTGTTGCTGCTGTACAGCATCAAATAGTGTACTGATTACTCTGCCCTCAGAGTAGGCATTTGTCAGACTGCAAGGCTACATCATGGGGTAACCTGAAATGGTTTTACATGCTTTTATTCAGGGACACAATACAACTACCGATTTTACTTGCTTGTTCAGGGACGCAATACAACGACCATTCTGTTTGTGTTAATGGGATATGCTACAAGAAATACTCTCGCAGGTAGACTCAAGTTTGCCACATTTTTGTTACAAGTAAATTATGTTGTGTTGCTCTTTCCTCTATACTGGATGACAGATTGCACATTGAACATTAAGGTGATTTTTTTTAACAAGAATTATTACAGGCACATTTTCAGGTGGCTTTGATTACCCAGTATTCCCTCAGTGCACAAATACAGAAGGATGGAACAGGAACATGATAGCTGAATCAATTTCGCTGGCTGTTCTCCGGTGAAGTTGCTTTAGGTGCACTTGAAAAATGTTGGATTCATTAACAGTTCCGTGAGGCATCCATAGCCAGGCTCACTCTGAATAAACCTTGTTCTGCTACTCATTCTCATATCGGTGGTCTTGCTTCGTGACCTCAGGAGTTTAATGGGTTTAAGGAACTTGCAAACACAAATCTTAACATCAATACAAAGTTCTTGTCATGGAGCAGTGGCTTCTCCATGGGGACAATGAGTTCACTCTCTAGTCATTTCCTGTTTCACATCAAGTATAAGTATTCTTGTGAGACAGTCAGCAGTTTGGTACAGTTGACCATACAGTAGTTTGCGCTCTCTAAAATGGATTTACAGTATAGTCAACATTAAGGCTAAACAAGGTAACCATCGGTTTCCAGAGCGAGTGACTGTTTTTCTCAATACCAGTTCACTGCTTGTTTTCTGCATTGTCTTGTAAGAAATAAAGATAGTGAAAAATGTTCTATGTCAGATATGACTCAAATTGTAGAACAAAATTACCAGAAGTACTGTATGAGTTAACCACCGTTATTATTAAAGCTCTAATGCACAGCTAGAAATTACCCATCAGCTTCATTACAACCGGGTAGTAGTGTGTTTTTAATAGTGTGTCATGGCAGGTTAGCAGTTCGCACCCCTTAATTTCTTACAACAAATATTCCCGGTGCCCACCAGTTGCAGTCAGGGAGAGATGCACCCCTTTTCTGCAGCTGGTGCTAGCTCTCATGCTGTACTGTGTGGCCTTGACTTTAGAAATTAGTCACTCAATTTCAGGCACAATTTTCAGATACAGCATTCCTTGCAGAGGGAGGCTGAGAAGGAGGCTTAAATCTTGTATATTAAAGGTTTAGTCTTGGGTCTCCTGGCCATTCAGGAGGATCAGGCCCCATGTTCTCATTCTGTCGAGTGTAAAATGACTCGTATCCTTTTTAAAGCGTTCACTTAAATCTCAATCGGCTGAATAATGACCTATGTAGCATTTACTTTCTACATGTTGTCTTTTTCCCAAGTTTCTGCTAAGGATCTGGTAGAAAACTGTTGTTACGCGGGCCAGAAGTGGGCCGAAAGAAATGGCCACTGCGACAACATGCCTGTTGCTAAAGAAGACCGACACTCCATATGTAGGTAAGCTTGTCTGGGCAGGATGACATGTTGTTAATGAGCAGTGTAGTGATTTTACATCTTACTGTAGATTCAGCTTTTCTGAAGCAAGTGAATTGCCCTGCTGCAGTGTTTGGACAAAATTGTATAATAACCATATCAGATGCGTGAAGCCACTGTTAATCTGTTATGGGGAAGAGCCATAAAAATTAAATGATAAACTGTGCATCTTTGAAATCAGTCGCTGTGGGCTTTGTCAGATTGCCTGTTCTCTTGTGTTTGGGGGACATCAGGACCGCACAGACGCAGTGCTGCTTAGGGTACCTAAAGGAAAGCAAGTGCCTGGCAGGCATGGACGTAGCCAAAGGGGGAAACGTGTGTGAGGCGGGAGACGGCGATGCCTGCGGAACAGACTCCTTCAAGGCAAGTCCCGTGGCCCAGCTTGACCCGTGAGGTATAGCAGAAACCTCTGGGTTTCTCTGTGAGGAGGTTATGTTGAAATGCTTTTAACAGGGTCCCACTGTTAGCCAATCAAATAAACTTTCAAAAAACAGCTGCAAGCAGTTATTACAAAATCCAAGCACAAAATTGCTTTTGACAACCATGTATGATGTCACAGAAGCATAATCAGCAAAACGTGTCTCATGAGGGTCATTATTTTAAGCTTGTTCAATGTATTAGTGTAGATAATGTTGATATTTGGAATAACATCCAACACTGCGCCCATATAATGTACAAAATACAATTCCCCTATAAACACTGACTACTGCAAATTTCATTAGCCTGTCATTTTTTGTATAACACCATGTTTTCTTTTGCAAATTGTATTGAGCTCAGAACACTGGTTAGAAATGTGAAACAATTTTTTGTTTAATAAACACATTCATCTTTTGAATTCATTTCAAATTAAACATGCCCTACGGCTAGATATGAATCTGCGGTCTTTTTTTCTAGTCCAATGTTATCTGTTCAGCTTAAGAGGTACCCCTGATTATGAATGCGGAGCTAATAAGTTTTGAGGAATTGATTCAACCAAGCACTGCAAATAAATTATATCTGTCAGCTGAGTAGAGTACTATACATACAAAAAGGGCAGTGTACAGTACAAAATTCCTATTTAATCGTAGTCACACACAGCCTTCATTTAATTCTGAACAAATTGCACTGTACCAAGTGTTGTGTTATTATCAGTGCACATTTATATTTTCATGACAGTGTAATTAATGAACTGATCCAGCCCATGCCTGTGTTATAGTACCTACTGAAACAGCAGTAAAATGGCAACCTTGGTGAATCTATTATTTCCTGCATGCCCTCTCCTGCAAAATACAAACATTGCATTTGCACCATTTTTCTAGACAAGATAGGATACCTATAAAATACCTGGGTAAACAAACTGGATAATGGGCTGTAGCTTGGAGATGATGTCCTGCAGAGGCCCTCCTGCTCATTCCCTGCTTTTTCATTTCTGCCCAACGGTGCAGTTGAAGATTATCGCCGTCACGGCCTTATCGCTGATATTGCTTCACTGTCAGAGCTGCCTTTGATTCATTGTGTAAGAGGTGTACCGGCAGAATGGCTTGCACCATGTTATCCTTTGGAAGATGGTTATCCTATTACCTCTGAAGTAGTTAATAGCTTGCCCTGAGCCGCTGATGGTGCAGCGCCTAGATATATCAGCGGTGTCCATGTGATGTGTGCACTGGTGCGTGTAAATGGAGGGAAAATACGAATCCATTTTGCTGGTCAAAAAGCCAGAGAAAGCAATACTTTGTGTTTTCACTATTTCAGGTTTTTTTTTCTTCACCCTAGTCCCAGTCTCTCAGTCCCACTTAACATAATGCAAAGGGCTTTTGTGCACTCCGCTAATGATATTAACTCTTTCTGTTCCGGCACAAACTAATAAATGAGCGCCTGCATTAATATGGAGGTAAAGCCTTTGTTACCTCAGTTGTCTTCTGTTTTGATATGTAATATTACATACATTTGCTTAGAATCCGGTTCACAAAGTGCAATGCTACCAGGTTGAAGTGATGTTATTTAAAATTCTTTTTTTTAAATTTGTGAATGTTATGCAATTACCATGATACTAATGTTTTTTTCTGGTAGCTATAGGTTACTGCAGCTAAGTTATCTTTCAGAAAAATCTGTCTTATAATTTGTGTTCTTGTCAGAGTGTGGAAACACTGTAATTTTGGTATAAAATATCTAGAATGTTCTCTCCCTCATGGAGGTTAAATAAAGCACAATTGGCGTGTGTTGTGATTCTTGGATTGATATCAGCGAAAGATTGTTTTTATCAGTCATAAATTGGCAAATGCTAAAATTGTTTGGACTTTAATGTATTACTTGGACCTTCAGTTTGGAAATGGAATGCATGCCTTTTTTTTTGGTTGCCAGTAAGAATGAAAACATTGCTGTCTCAAGAGAAGACATGTTTTATTAGCTCAGAATTTCAACACATGTCCATGTGACCAAGCGGCAAAAATCTCTGGGCAGTTGTAAGGGGTCCTTGTATCTATTGTGCCAAGGGTAATTGCCAGAAGTCAAATATTGGCCTGCGCTGCAATGTGGCTCCTGAGGGCCGCTCTAAAATACTCCATAATTCTTGGCTGTTTAATATTTCAGTAACAGATAACCATGGTTACTGATGCAGCCCTTATTAGGAGCCAGCCTCTTGTGTTTACTGAGTACTAAAGAAATGTGCAGGGTGTGTGTGTGTGTGTGGGGGGGGGGGGGGGGGAGTGTGGATCTGCAGAGGGTCGTTGTGGCAACATGGTAAATGGGTGCGCTGTTTTATTCGCGTTTCCTCAGGAGTGCTGCGACTGCTGCTCCTTGGGCATTCGGTTCCGTGCAGAGGACCAGAGCTGCGAGCCGCACCAGTATCTGGGCTATCCCTGCAGCCACATCTTCATGACTTGCTGCCTGGGGGATGAGGGTTCCAGCCAACCCACCATCAGGAAGAAGGAGAGGCCCAGCCCCACGCCCCTTCCAAAAAAAGGTACGCATCCTGCACGGGACAGCCCCTTTCACACACTTAGCAGTGCCATTTCAAGTGCTCTTGTGCATTCAGAGGAAACAGATGCATTTTCCTAAAAAGTTCCCGGGACAATCCAAATGTTTTCTTTGTTGTTTTTGGGTGGAGTTGTACATTCAGGTTACATATTTCATTTTAACAGTCGTTCGGTTGCTTTTGTGAACACTTCCTTTTCCAATTTCAGTCACGGATTTGGAATATGGGCTGACATAGATAAATATTCTTTAAGGCAGACACACAAAACAGAGGCGTCAGGTGTCACGTTACCATTCAGCATAATGTGGAAAAATGTGGGAGAGCTGAAATGAATTAGGGACAGATGGCAGTGCGGTCTGTTGTCATCCCCTTGGTGCCAGTAAAATCTCAGATTGCCTCAAGTGTCTGATGGCTGTGAGTCATTGTAAAAACTTTGTAAGGATATTTTGTGGTGTGCATAAGCTTAGAACTTGTGGGGCACAGCCAAATGAAAGAGAGGGTCAGCAAAATGATTGTGTTTGCATCACATTTTGTCTTTGAATAGATTAATTTCTAAATGAATAGAATTTACTCCATAATCAAACCTCATTATTCGTGATTAAGCAAACCAGTGCTTATGTGGTAGGTGGAAATAATCATTTTGTGTGATTGTTTGTTTTGCTTCATTTTTTTTCCCCCTTGAATATTTGCGAGAATCCAAGCAGTATCTCTCTCCCTGTTCTTTTTTCCTTGTATCTGGGAGTGAAATGGAGCCTGCTGGACATGTTCCTGCACCCTTTGATAACAGATAGTGTGGGAGATGGGAGTGGGAGAGTCAGCCGTCAGGTTGAGTGACAGCTGCTTTCTTGGGTCCATGTCCGTCTGCCCCACTGACCACTGCCCTTCTTCCATTGCAGAAAACTGCCTCTGACCTTCCAGACTGAGAGAGAGAGAGAGAGAGAGAGGGGGAAAGGGAGGGAGAGAGAGAGAGGAGAGAGGGAGAGAGGGAGAGAGAGAGAGAGAGAGAATATTGGGATCTGCTGTACAATATAGTTGCTGGTTTCACACCGCTCACAGATACCTAGAGATCAAATGTCCTCTCACTTCTGAATATTACTCAATCAAAACTACCTGCTGATAAAGAATTTATTTTCCTGCGCTTTTCAAGTGTTCCATGTTCTTTTTTTCCAAGCGTTCAATCTTCCATGACTGTAGAGGAAAAGGAAATGAGAGGCAGGAAAATGTGATAATAACAAGATGAAATTAGGTGTGATTAACCTGTTGAAAATTGTGGAAACATTCTGCCCCTCAGAAAAGAGGAGTGTGTGTGGCAGCTACAGCCACTGTTTTACTGTGTACATTTAAGGGTGGAAAATGTATGGAAGGTAATTATTGCCATGGGACTTATTATTTTTTCATTCTCATGACTCACTCTTAATAGGATTAACTTATGCAGAAACATAATCTGCTGTTGATTTGCATCTGAGATTTTTGGTAATGGCTGTGGGAAATATTTTGTGTGGTGGCTATGGTGGCTATATTTAGGTATAATTCACCTGAAGTATAATGTATTGTATTTCGGGCTAATGGGACATTAGCGAGCCAGTTCACTCCACTGTACAGTCATATGTGCTGCCATTATAAAAGCACTGCTCGGATGTCTGCTGCTCTGTCAGTAAAGGTGTTTGCCACTGCTGCAGCCTGGACCCTATAGTTATGTTTGAGCCTCAGCTATATTCTATAATGGCTGCCATGCATGATACTTGTAAGGGTTACACACTGTTGGCAGTTGAGAAGCATTTCTAGAGCTTTGCGATCATGAGTTGAAAGGCACTATATGTACATAAATAGATTCCTTTAGTATCATTATCATTGCAATTAGTAGTAGTAGTAGTAGCAGTAGTAGCAGTAGCAATAGTAGCAGTAGCAGTAGCAGTAGTAGTTGTAGTAGTAGTATTAGTAGTAGTAGTAGTAATAGTAGCAGTAGTAGTAGTCTAGCACTGCATGAGATGTGAGTAACGAGTCTTCTTGACCCTCTAGTTTTAGACAGTAAGTTCCCGAACGAGGCCTTCTCCATCAACGACCAGGATGAGGCAGAGAACTCTGTGGAGGAGCCAGAGGATGTGGACGAGTGTGAGGTGTATGCGGGCCAGCTCTGTCACCACAAGTGCATCAACACCTGGGGCTCCTACGTGTGCGGCTGCTTCCCGGGGTACAGGCTGCTGCAGGACGGACACATCTGCGTGCCGGGTGAGCTTCCCTCTTAAACGCACTCACAAGACAAGGTGCATCAGCTGCAGGAAATGTCCAGTTTGTGCTGCTTGAAGTGGGGTTCGGCTGATAAAATCCATTGAACTGTGCGTGGTTTTGCTGTGCTTTCGAGGAAGTGCATGTACAAGGTACTGGGACATCTCTTATGATTGATTGTTTTTTTGTTCAAAACTCAATTGGATGAAAAGCAGAGAAGGGAGAAAGTTTTACCTGTTAGTTGCTCTCGTTTACACACACTTGGGGTCCTTTCTTCAGAGAAATGGAAAATAGATGAGTTAGGGATTATTGGTATGATTTTTATTTAAAAAATTTTCTGGAGAAAAAAAGCCTCTGCTAGCTAAATCTCATTCATTGCACATATCATAGGTAATATACATACATAATATATAATAATCATTTTTCATTTTTTAAATTTTTTAGAATAAAAATAGGATGCTAATACTGGTGTCTTGGCCAAAACTGTGGCAGTTTTATGTTATCAAACTGCTACATTCGATATTAGTTCTCTATATTCTGAACAAAATTACATTAATAAATTCAGTATTAATGTATGCATACAGTTGGTGATTACCAGTTAAGGTGATCAGCTACTATATATGCAGAAACATGTACGAAGGAACTGAAATATATTTCTTGAATTTGTAGTCATTTTGAAAGGCATTTAAATGTATTCCTTATTTTTTTTATATTTTCAGTTTATACACAGCACACAACATATAAAATAATATAAATGCATTATTTTCACTTGTATTTTCAGAGGGCTGGTGGGCTTTGTAGTCAAGCCTATTCACCACAAACTCCGGGGACTTTTGCAGAGTGAATGGCGGTTGTGTTTTGAGGGCAGGCCTCAGCCACATGTGTTTCGGCACACTTCCACTAACAGTGGGATTCAAATCACCCGAGGAATTCCAAAACAAACATTGCGGTGCCTCAGAAGCACATTCATATTTTCCACCAAAATATTTCTGTGTTCCCTCATCACAACATCATCCATACTATCCTGTTCCCCTTTCACTCTTTCCTCTAGACCAAGATAGAATGTAGTTGTCCCTGCATAGTGATGGGGACACTGTACTACAGAAGGTTCCATCCTTTGGATGAGGTGATAAAGCAAGGTCCTGACTCGGTGAAGAGCGTAAGGGTGTTAATACTGTTGTCTTGGCCAAATTCCAACAAAAACAGGTTCTCTACACTACATCTAGTCACCTAATCATCCCCTGTCAGCGGTTCTCAAACTCGGGCCTGGGCCCCCCTGTGTATGCTGGTTTTCACTACATCCACAATTTCAAGCCCAGTTTTTTAACAAGCTGTTAATTTTTCTTAATGATGTGCTTTTCCTGTTTAGAGGGATTATTTACACTTTTAAGGCATATTATGTCAGAGATAGCTATGCATATCATGACGGATTCCCATAACTACAATGTGAAGTTCCACGTTCACATTGTAGTTATTGTACTTATTCTTAACAATTCCTTCCATTTCAATCAACAGTTCTTTCCACACTACCCTCAACAGGAGTAACCTCAGAATGACCTTGCCTGATTCTAGTGTGGAAAAGGAATGTGAAAATCATGGCTGTTGTGGATGGTTTGTCACTGGTGAACTTTGGTTTGATTGTGATGTAGATGTGTCTTGTCACATCTACATAATACCAGTAATATTATGTTTATAATACCAGTTTGTATTTGTTGCTTCTTTCAGAGGTATGTGTATTTCAGGTGCACTTACCTCAATGGGAAAGTAAACCGGTAGTCAGAGAGAATTGCAGAAACCATGTTACACTCCACAAATTATTTGTGCCACAAATTTTAACCTGTGTTAATGATACGGTTAAATCAATATGTATATTCGATATTCGTTTTCAAATTGTTTACTGTTTTATATTTCCTTATCCACCCACTGTACGAAGCTGAACTTTTATTGGGTACTTGTTATGTAATGGTAATGTGTGAATTACAGGCCTCTGCGTTTACTCCTTGCAGAAACCAAGTTGGAGGACAACCAAGTCCTGGAGGAGAAACCCCTGACAGAGGCACCCCAGACCCCTGCCCCCGCTGCTCCAACCACACCCACCCCTGTCCAGCTGGACCCCTGTGAAGGTAGAGGGTGTGTCCTGCCCTGGCTGTGGCACAGAATGGTGCACTGCACTGTTCCATCCAAATCCATAGCCCCATGCTCCGGGACATAACCCGCCAACCCCAAACCACAGCTCCGCAACCCATACAAAATACCGTCATGGTTGAGTTAGCGAAACCCACATAAATACCAACTCCTTAATAAGTATCCTTTGGGGAGCCGCAGATCATCGCAGATGACCCTTATGTTGAAAAACACAGTTTTTTGGCAGCGAGAGATGTTAGGACTGTGCCTAATTGTTTTAGAAACTTTGCAGGGTTTCTGAACGAGTCTCTCTCTGTGAAGCTTCAAGCTCTGTAACAACATCAAGCAATATCAAGTATCGTAAATGTCTAGCTGGCAGAAATGTGAAAATAAATATAGCAGGAAGAACTATAGATACATTAACAATACATCTGTGGAGTGTAATGGTAATCCATTAAAAAGATTCTCACAGTGAAGAGAATAAAGTAGGCTACATAAATTTAGAAAATGATAAAATGCATGTATAATGCAAAATTTGTACATATACCACCTTGAAAAACCTCGGCCCTCAGTCACTCCCTCTTAGCAGGCCTCTACCCCCGGTGCCGTGGCCTACCTCTCCCATTAGAACCAAGGGGACCGGATGCATCTGGCAAATGCGTCATTAAAACTGGCCTGCTGCACGTGCCTGACTGCAGTCTGCCTCTGACAGGGGAAATAGCAGGACTGACCAGCTCTCAGCTCACAGCTCCCAGCCACCAGAAGCGAGCTGGTGAACCAGCTAAAGCTTGGTCCCTGAGCAGCATGAATTGCCCACGTGCACATCGCACAATCACATCATGATCCATGAATCAAGCTAAATTTGTTGCTGGTTTATGAATAGCTGTGTTGTGTTGCTTTCTCTGCTAAAACTACGCCCCGCACTCTCTCCCCACACTCTGAACTCTGTGCGTTATGAAGTCTGACCATGAGGTTGTGTCTGTCTAGTGTTTGCCCAATCTATCTGACTTATGATTATTGACCAGAATTGGGAGAATATGCTGATGTAATGCAGCACCCAGGGATTTGACTGCACAATCTTCCCAGCACAAACAGATCCTCTCCATGCATTTTTCACAGTATGAATTAGGACATGAATATCAAGAATTTAAAGAGCCATGAGGGCATTTAATGAAGCTAAAATTTACCCTTGTTCATCTGAGACAACCCAGCTACAGTTTGTTAAGGGGAATTTATGACTACTGAATTCAGTAGCTACGTCCAGATAATACACTCTACACTCATTTTTTTTGTTAAGTTGAGGCTGAAAGATTCACACCTTTTTTGGCATATTGCCTAATAGTGAAAGATTGCTCCATGCTGATGTAAGCCTTATATACCTACCTCTAAAGCGTCACCACAGGTTTAGAGATAGAAAAGGCTGCCTTCAGCACATAACATTGCTACACTGATTAAATCTTACCTGGTGATTGATCTTTTGACCTTATTAACTAAAAACCCTGAGTGCAGATTTTTCCGGATGCAGTTATTGAGTTCCCAAAATACATGCACCTACTTTAAACACAAAAGGATCAAATCAGAACACAGTCTATTTCTATTTAAAATGGGGTTGAGGATGCTCCTCAGGATGGGCCTCTCTCACAGTGTACTCCAACGCTAGGATAGAGGTCCTGGACACCTGGTTAAACACAGGACTCTTAATCTTAGTGGAGGTTTAGCAGCCCCAGAGTGGGGCTCAGGGAGGATTTCACGTTTACACCCCGTGGTTTGGAGCGCAGTGAAGTTCTGAGCCCCTGTTGTCCTGTGTTTCTCTCCTCAGCTAATGGGCCCTGTATGCAGCGGTGCACTGCAGTGGAAGGGAAGGCCCGCTGCTCCTGCTTCCAGGGCTACTCTCTGCTGGCTGACGGCCTCTCGTGTGAAGGTACAGGAGGCATTGCTCTGTCCGTCATGTCTATGACACAGTACTGTAGGCCTGTAGTGGGATTAATGGAAATGAAAATGAAAATGCAGTTTTATTTGGGGGTAATCTCTTATTTTAACTGTGTCCGCTAATTGGACGCAGTCATTCATGAAGGGCTAACTGAAGGTCTTTTTGACGCTGGGGCTCACATAGCCTCATCAGCCTTCAGTTTCTAAACAGTTGAGCCCAGAGCCTGAAACTGTAGTGAACCATGGCCAATTACTCTATATAGGCCGGTCTCTACAATAACAAACACCGAACCTGCCTGTGTTGGTTCAGCGCTCTGAAATCTGCGAATGAAATGTATATCTCTGATCCTGCGTGAGCTATTCATCAACTCGTATTCTTTTATTGAAAGCTGCAAAATGATGGCAGAGGTTGCATGCCAAATTATACTCCTGCCATGGGTTTGGAGCTATTCATTTTGAGTCTGGTCTTGACAAAGTTAAACTAAGCATGCAGAGCCTGTGGAACATTCCTGCCAATTACATTTCCCTGATCTCAGTGTGCGAATTACAGTATTTTGGAGCTGAACATTTAATTGCATCTTCCAAGGACTTTGCTTTGTCTGTGGTTCACTGCTCACACACACACACGGTTGTCTGGTCTTTACTTTTGATCTCTTACAGGCACTGAAAATCATAACTGCTGCATGAACTAAGGCCTCCGCAGTCACTACCAGGCAGTTTGACAATGAATCTTTAAAGCATATTAAAAATAAGAAATGAAAAACAGATTCAAAGAGAACATTCAAAGAGAATGCAATACTTGTGTGTGTGTTCGTGTGTGTGTGTGTGTGCGTGCGTGTTAAAGAAAGCAAAATGATTTTTTTTTTTAATTTTCAAGAGTAAATGAGGCTCTGATGTTTTAGAATACACTAGTGCACGCTATTGGTTTCCTATGGTGGCCAGACATGTTTTTCAGCTGAAGTTTGATGGAATACAGAAAGCAGAGACTATTGGTGTAAGTAAAAGTGAATACATTGTGGCACCATTAATTAGACATATTGTTATGGGTAACCATGGAAATTACCTTTGAGGTCAAATGAAAGCTGGCACTTTTAGTATGTATTGTAGAAAACAGTATAAGCAGTCCTTGCCAATTGTAGTGTAAACATGACTTTCACTGACATTACCTACAAACTATGCAGGTTATTAACCAAACTAGGTTATTTCATGAAACCAGATTCCTTGTACATTTTTGGTTCCCGAGCAATTTTCTGAATAAAATACAGTCAAGTATTACATTCCATTTCAGTGACAAAATGGAAGCAGGCTTTTATGTGATAACAGAAGTTGCGTGACTGTCCTTGTGCATTATGAACCTCTCTGTGGGAGGGCAGGGGAAGTGCAGATGTAATAGGCCCAAATTCATGTGCAGAATAGGCACTATCCCCCATCACTTTGAGGGTATTGAATGAAGGCTTTCTCCCAAACTGTTCCCATATGTAACAGTGTGGGTGGGCAGATCTGATTTAGCCTGGCCTGAAACGAATAAAACAATTCTCGCCGGCTTGCTTACGCGAATCAAATATTCAGTTTAGTCATAGCAGACGAGAGAAAATGATATAGCAATAAAAGGTATAAACGTTCCTCTGGGTTTCTTTTAACTGTTGTGTGCTTGCTGTGTCCTCATTCACTGTGGCTCCCCTCCATTTGTGTAGATGTGAATGAGTGCCGAAGTGGCGTTCACAATTGCTCCCGCGGGGATTTTTGTGTGAACAAAGACGGATCTTTCCAGTGTCTCCGCCTCAATGATCTGTGCGACGAGGGTTTCGTACACAACGTGAATAGAGAATGCGTGGGTAAGATGATGGGTGGCAACGCTGGGGTCGTTATTTCCACCCGTTTCTCCGTTTGTGTGTGGAGGGGACTCTCAAGTTTGTCAGGTTCCTCTCAAATGAGTACACACACTCTCTGTCTCTCTCTCTCACACACACACTCTCACGCACGCACGCGCGCACACGCTCGCAATGTCAGAGAATGAAAGACAAACAAAGGAAATGCAAATCCTGATGGCATGCTGGCGTGCCTGCTCTCATGCATGTTTTGCTGTCTTTGCCCTGTTCATAGATTCGCTCTGGAGCCAAAACTGTGTGATGACAACACTGTTCTGGTTCTGAGGGGATTTGGTTTGCATTACTCCTGGTTTTAAACGGTTGGGTCATAATGTGGATGTCGCTCTGGATAAGTGTGTCTGCTAAATGCCTGTAATGAAATATTCTCAGTAATAATCATGTAGATGCTAGGTGAAACCTAGTAGCATATGAAAAAAAAAAACATTTATAATATCTGTTACACCTGCAAGTTTTAATCTCACCTAAGAAATACAGCTAATTATTATACTGATAAAAAAAACGATGGCTACCCTTTCACTTGCAGTACTCTTATTTGTGGAAACATGCTGGATCTTATGTTTGATGACCTACACTAGAGACACTCCCATTAAAGGTGGATTTGGGCTATTAAAATATAATGCAGTATAAATGGTAAGGTTATGACTATGTCTTCCATGTTTTAGTTTTTATTTATATGCTCATTAAGCTAAGAAAACGCAGGAATTGACAAACTGCAGAGATCCAGTGAACCTCCATGTTCTCACTTGCTCCTCTGACCATACTGTCATTTGACATTGATTCCATGGCTTAGATGACCAAGGAATAATGCTCAGTTTTTAATCCTCACTGCTTGCACTTCAGTGACAGCACCTCTTGCTCTGCCTAATTGCTCGCCTCAGCCGCAGAAAAAAAAAATCTCTCTGGGACAGACGCATACTTCGTCTGTGCATGCTTCCCATTGTTTTTGTGGTGATGAAACTAAAAATGTACGGAATCATTGTGCAGCTGTGAAAACTGTTTTCAAAACATATTTCCTAGCCTGGCCCACCCCCACACCCACCCCCATGCCTTACAGTATCAGTAAGTTTTCTGAGAATCATGAAAAACACCAAATATCCAGAAACCCCTGCTTGTTGATGATGATGTGCCAGGTTCACTTCCTGAACCTACATTGCTGAGGATCATCTCCCTGGCTGTGTGGAACTCGTTCTGCTCCAAGCAACGCTATAATCCTGTGTCCTAATAGACAGACTGCAGGAGACCTCGTGCATGAATCGTTCTTTCCCCTTCGCGTGACTCACAGAAATGATGGGGGTCCCTCAGCCATTCTGCCAAACAACTGTGCTTTCCAGTTTTGGCTCAAGGCCTTCCTCGCAACACGCTGACATTAGAAATACACGTGCCAACCCCAAGGAGGGCTTCTGAGCTCTTGGCATGGTGAACTGGCGCTGTACGCAATGCAGAGAAGGGAGGGTTTTTACTGTGTCTTCCCACAGTAAAAACAGAACAAAGACTAGTGTTCCTCTATGGTTCTGTTGCATTCCTGCAGCATGTCTTGTTCTAGAAAGGCTCTACTGAAATTGTGTGGCACATTTTAATTGTCCTGCAGTGAAATGTTATGCATTTCATGGTGGTTATTCATGAACATTGCCTGGTTTTGGGCTCCAGATCTGGTTATTTTGATTGCATCCAAAAGGCAGTGCTCTCTGCATGGGCTGTGTGGAATCCACTTCCCTCCTGAGGGAGCCCATCTGAAAGATATCAGCCAAATTCATGCCTGTCGCGCACAGCACCTTCAGTCCTAAATCTCAGGAACCTTCTTTTTCCATCGAGGAGATGTGGTCCTGCAGGGACGACATTATCGCCTGTGCATCTCACCACTCTTTCTAGGGCCCAGGGGTTCCCTAATATGTGGACTCTGGGAAGAAGGGATTTCCTACGAAACACAAAGGCAAGAAGGACACAAAGTGGGTTTCTCTCAGTGGTGACTGAAGCCCAGATCATTTCTCCTTGTTTTCGAAAGGCAGCCCTTCAGGCAGATTTTGCATTGTCATTGAAATCCCCATGGAGCACAAGCCATTTGGCAATAGTCGTTACAGCTGGATGCCTTCCAGACTTGTGGTGTCAGTTCCCCCCATCACCTCCATTTCTGTCCTGTAATCACTTATTTGTTGATACGGCAAGAGACGTAGATACTACAGAACAGTGTTCTCATCTGCAGTAATGTGTCACTTTTGGAAAGCATGTTTAATATTGTAATGCAACATTTTATCTGAAGATTTTTTTTTTATTTTTATGAAAATGCTGGTTTTGGGCTGTCCTGATAAGGGGCTTATGTTCACAGATACCACTGTTCTATTTCAGATAAATTTGTCCTGGCTTGAAATACAAACATTCCCAACAAGCCCCAAATCCTTTTTTATTGGCAATGACACAATGTTCTGAATTATGCTCTGGGCTCATAAGACAGTCATTGTTCAGGACTCCAGTGGTAGCTGTTTCCCCCTCTTGCTCTCTCTACTTTTTTGGAAT
The DNA here is from genome assembly GCF_013347855.1 of Anguilla anguilla. Lineage (NCBI taxonomy): Eukaryota > Metazoa > Chordata > Actinopteri > Anguilliformes > Anguillidae > Anguilla > Anguilla anguilla. The sequence continues at coordinate 29,456,005 of NC_049213.1, read as the reverse complement.
AGTTTTGTTTCAACCTCATCCAGTGTTGTTGCACCAAGTAAATCTTAGATGTTGATGATTTTGGCCAAGATAACTCAAATCAAACAGAATATAGAGGGAACCACCCATGGTTCTTGAAAGGCTTTGGGTTAAAGAAAAAAGAAAAACCACCGAAATGCCTCCTGTGGTAAGAATGGTTTACTTGTTGGATTGGGTTTGCTTATTAGCTTCTGCACATCTGCTTCTTACTCGTCATGGCAACCGTGCTGCATGGAGGTGGGCCAGCGGGGTGTGGTGTTCGGGGTTTGACCCTGGCTTCCCCTGGGGACCGTCGCTCGGCTCTCCTGCGGAAAGTCTGAGGGTTCGCTCCGCTGCCTCTTTCTCACTATCCTGTTATTTTTCTCCCTCCCCCCTTTTTTTTCTCCCCCACAGATGTGAACGAGTGTGTCACCAACACGCACAGCTGCCAGGCCAACGAGACGTGCCTGAACACCGCCGGGTCTTTCAAATGCGAGAGGCAGATCACCTGCCCCAACGGGTACCAGCTGAGATTCGGTGTCTGTGAAGGTACGCTAGTCACCATGGAAATTAGCGCCCTTTAATCAGCATCTATGGATCAGTCCTGCAGAATTGGTCAGTACTTGCATTTGGAAGTTTTGATATTGAGTTTGTCGCCACCATTGTCATCAGCAGCCTACCTCTGGTGGTAGGTACTGTGGCAAGTAGTGCACTATTCACTGATGTTCATATTCAACAAAAGCCCAAGAAAAAACCTGTTATGTCTAGGTTGTATAGCCCAATCTGCACATCTGACGAGCAACTTTGTGTGAGCCACTTGTGGCTATGATTTGTGAGCAACACAGTGCTAACACACAAACATTGCATCGCATAACTGCAATACTGTTGCCATAGCTCAGTAGTTTCCTAGTTTTCCGCTGTTTTTTTGGGTTTGGTACTCACATCCTGGTGCCATTGTGTCTTCTTCCTCTGCGGTTCTTCCACTGCCTCTTTGCTATTGTGCTGTACTGTAGGTCTGCAGGAAACAGTTAACTAAAAATATTATTTTGTTGATCATTTGCCATTCATTTTCAATTGCTTTTGGGCAGTGATTTTGTAAACTCAATTCCTGAAACTTAGGGGGAACTTTTGTGTCTGACTTTGGTATCTGGAATTTGTAACTTTGACTGGCAGAAAAGAAATTGCAACTACCATGTGCTCCCAATAGCAATTCTTGTTGCTTGTAAGCACCAAACACTACAAGAACTATGCTACAAGACTGATGCGCAATTTCATCAAGCACTTTGGAGAGAGTTTCAGCAACAACTGCAGCAGATTTGTAACTGGTATTATTAAAGGTAAGTGTATACAGTGTGTTATAAGTATGATACAGTCCGTGGCTGTTGATCCATCTTTGCCAATCCCGGTAAAGCACTTCACCAAGAGCTGAACAGCAGAATTTCTCTGTGATTCAAGCCCTAATGGCCCAGCGCTCCATGTCTCCTCCATGAATCAATAAAGAATGCAAACAAGGATCATTATGACTGAAATTGATCATTAGAGGTTTTTCACACGGTTTATGGGTTCATATGATGAGATGACATTGGGATAAAGTGAATGGGGTGCAGCAGTAGAAACATACTGATCTCAGCTGTCATTACACTGAATCTGGGTCATCATCCTGGGCACGCAAACAAAGCATTTGTTTTGACAACAGTGAGGCAGTTGTGTGTAGTGCTGCATTAAATTTGTTTCAGATAGCACTGTCTCTTCGAGTCTTAGAGGAGGTTACAGCTTTGTCCTGAAGTGGAAGGGAAGCAAAAATGAATTGTCAATGTAAAACAATAATCAGCGAAAGTACTACAGTTATTGCTGCATATTCTCATAATTGATATCATTGTTAAATGAGCATGGGCAATTTCTTTGCCTCTGACATTTTGCATTGCGATTCCTCCCTTCGTGGTGAGATTTGCGAAGTATTACATCCTCGTTGCAGCACGAGACTATGGTTACAAATTCAAGGTTTTGTTTGGTTTTGTATGTGCCCAGCTTCGTCCAGCTCTTTCTAGTTGAGAACTGGTGTCAGGATCAGTACATTTAGTAAATCTTTGCACTTAAAGCTTTTTGGGCCTTAGGGGCATCCATATACAGAAAAGGCTGCTGAGGGCTGTGGGTCATTTCTCAGCAGTGACTGGCTTGCACATGGGCTGATGGAGAGAAATGACCAGCCCCTCGATAATCCCCCTTTAGATATGTGTGTGCACACATTTTTAAAAACCTGCACAACCCTGTGACTCTTGGCAGTGCTTGGCACCAGGACAGACTAATAAGTGTAACTCGATAATTAAGGTAATATTTGGCAGGTCAACAGGAGAATAAACTAATTATCCACATGAAAGAAACCAGAAATCACTGCTCTGGTGGTGAAAATCTGCTCTGCTGATGGTAATTGAACTGGAAAACCTCAAATTAAGATCTCAGAGAATATTCTCCAGAACAACATCCAGTGAATATATTCACACAGACACAATGTATTCTTAACCTACATGTTTCAGAAAAGATGCATGTACGCATTTGTGATTAATGGTGATTAATCACTATTGCTGCAGTAACAAACAGCAAAATGCTGGTTTTTGATAAGACATTAAAGGGTGATTTAAAGAGCATTTGTTTTTAAACAGCTGTTTTCCCTGATATTTTAAACAGGATTTTCCCTGTGCTCTTGTCCTTAAGCCACAGTGTCACCTAGTGGCAAGCATAAGCACTGTGTCAAACAGAGCTGCCAAGTGCATACCAACCACCTAACATCAGGCTGTGCTTATCCTTCATTCTTCACTTACAGCACTAATAGAAATCCAGCAGTTGTGGTTGTTAGTTTGAGCTAATGAGCATTCTGTGTTCTGTCAGCCCTGGGTTTCCTGGGCCTCTGTGATGCGTTCTCTCACTGTGCCCATCTGGCTTGCCTGACTCCTCCCCCCTCCTTCTGTCCCAGACGTGGACGAGTGCCTGCTGAGGACCCACAACTGCGGTGTGGGCTTGGAGTGCCAGAACACGGGCGGCTCCTTCACCTGCAACCCCCGGCAGAAGTGCTTCACCGGGTTCGCTCAGGACGTCCACGGGAACTGTGTCGGTAAGACAGCGCCGCCCTGGCCCTTGGGGTTGTGGCTGTTGGAGATGTTCCAGGCCTGCAACCAGTCACACGTGCTGCTTCAAAAGCACAGAAGGCAGCCGGGTCTCCAGAGCACTGGATGTGCAGACGGCGTCTCCCGCCAGCCTGAAATTAGGCCTGAGGGAATGGAACGGATGTACGTCCCGCCAGTCTGAGGCCAGCTTCCTGTTAACCCTTTAAGGTGTAACACGGTAAATGTGCGATTCAAATGTTCTTAACTGAACATTCTAATGCTGATGTAACTATCACTAACTGGTACTTAACAGCGATGGAGTTCTAGAACACTGGCTGATTTTTAAGAAAAAAACATCCAAACAACTTACCCTTCAAAGGGTGAAATCTAAAATTGTGCAACCATACTTGGAAATATGCAAAACAATAGAATATAAAATTGGGAGATGTGATGTCTTGTGGTTAAGACGTGTCAGGGAGACAGGCCACAAGCTATTTCTTGTCTTGACTCCCCTCCCCTCTCTCTGACCCCCCCCCCCCCCCCCCCCCCCCCCCCCCCCGTGAATGTGAAAGACATCAACGAGTGCAGCAGCCTGGAGGAGCCCTGCAGTACCGGGTTCAACTGCATCAACACGGTGGGATCCTACACCTGCCAGCGCAAGATCATCATGTGCAGCCACGGCTATCACTCCAGCCCTGACGGAGCCCGCTGCATCGGTGAGGGCGTGGCCCATGAGGCGCGGTCACATGACCCGCGAGGCGCGGGCTTAATGCTGCAATCAGAGCTGTAACCTACCTGAGATTTGCTTTCACCTGAAAAACAAAAATAAGTTATATTTATTTCCCTTATTTCATTTCAACAGATGCTGAACTTTTCATTTTGTGTGAACACTGTAGCAAAGAAAGATGCCCCATCTGGTTGCTATGTGTGTGTCTGTGTGTGTTTGTGTCACGATGATGATGAAAGAGCTGTGGGCTCTTCTTCCTCCTTCCAGATGTGGACGAGTGTCAGACAGGTGTTCACCGCTGTGGCGAGGGGCAGATTTGTCACAACCTGCCTGGCACCTACCGATGCGACTGTCAGACGGGGTACCAGTACGACATGATCCGGAGGACGTGCGTGGGTACGTAGTGCCTCGCTGTGGGGAACGCAGCACTGAATCACAAAGGCAGCTCATAAAGGGCCGTGTCACAAAAGAAGCATGCAGGCCTTCGCACATGGCCGCATGGATATTGATGAGGAAGACAGACAGGCCACGGTTTAACCTTATCTCCCCACAGTCTGAATAACTGCCGAGGTAGGAGGTGAGGGAGGGGGGGAGGGAGGGTAGCTATCGATTTCCCTGGTTGTGAATACTAAACTGCTGCATCGCCGTGGAAACCCCCCCCCCCCCCCCCCCGTTCCTCCTCACCTCCTGGCAGATGTGAACGAGTGCTGGCGCTACCCGGGCCGGCTGTGTGGCCAGACGTGCCAGAACACCCCGGGCTCCTACCGCTGCTCCTGCACCGTCGGCTTCAAGCTGGCCTACGACGGAAAGAACTGTGAAGGTACCCTCCCCCATCCCCCCACCGTCAATGCCCGTGCCCCCCCCCCCCCCCCCCCCCCCCCCCCACGCGCGCGCGCGCTGTGCTTTTCTCCTCATTTCAGCGTACGTTCAGAGCTTCACCTCACAGCCCCCTTCACAATGCGTCGACAGCTGAAACTTTAGAAGAGCACCTCCGGCGTCAGTGAGAATTCTCTGTCCACGCGCGGCTGTTTTCATAAAACCTGAACGCAGCAGACGGCCGCTGCAAGCCTAATGAGGTTCCAGATCTGTTTGCTGCGAGGCTATTGACAGTTTTGCCAGAAATATAGCTGTCTGACAGCGTGACTCACACATAGTTCACAATATTACAGGCCTTGTCAGCTCTCTTATTCAAAGGACTTCATTAAAGCTGTGCTTTTCGATTCGCACTACAAAGATAAATGTGTCCAGTCAAGAGTCCATTTGAATGATCTCCCAGTGGCGTCTGCGTTGCAGTATTCATCATGTTGCACTTGGCCCAGTGACATGGGCAGCGATGCAGGCAGCTTAACGGCCCTAACATTGAGTAGGGCTGTTAGCTTTCAAAGGTTAATGCATTCTGAGACACGGGTGACCCGTGACCACGTCAGTGTTAAGTCAGAAACCGTGTCCTCCCGCAGATGTGGACGAGTGCAGCAACAGCCCCTGCAGTCAGGAATGCGCCAATATATACGGCTCGTACCAGTGCTACTGCAGACAGGGATTCTACTTGAAGGAAGATGGACATACCTGTGAAGGTACTGTGAAGACTTCTCTTTAATCAGTCTGCCTGCTCATTTGCTGTAGAGGATGTTACCTCATATAACCTTTTTGCCCTGTCAACCCCTGTTGAATTTGCTTATTCAAATGACTGAAGAATATTATAAACTAACTGCAGTCGTTTAGGAAATTACTTCAAACCTGTGGAAATATCCCTACTGGGTGTCAAATCCAAAACAGCGTTAAAGGAGTGTAGTCCCCATCGATCTGCTGGATGATACAATGTTTCCAAGTGTGCGGCTGGTGGATCGATAGCATCGTGACTCTTGTCATAAGGGATTGATTATGCTGTGTGCTGCGTGACAGGGCCCAAAGGTAGGCTCTGTCACTGCTACAGTCATCCAGCCATCTGCTCTTTATCCCTCTGACCCTCCCCCAGCCCCCCCCCCCCAAGTTCCTCCCACTGTCCCCGTGTACCCTTCCTGTCTTCTGGGGCTCCCTCCACCCCTCTGACTGCAGGGAAACGTTACATTAATTGCAGAGACATAACGGTGGCCGGTATTGACGAGGGCACGCAGTGACAGATTAATTACCTCTCTGGCCGTAGATATTGACGAGTGCTCCCAGAGCATCGGAAATCTCTGCGCCTTCCAGTGCGTCAACGTCCCGGGGAGCTACCAATGCGCCTGCCCGCCCGAAGGCTACTCCATGTCCCCCAACGGACGCACCTGCAGAGGTGAGAGCCTCGCCCGCCACGCCTCCTCCCATGGTGCCAATGGGGGTCGCATGACCTCACTCTGTGACCCTGTATGGTGCTGTCCATCAGCAGAGCAATCCGGGTAATTGTTGGTTTCCCGCAAAAATGACCAAAGAATGCAATTGTGTGAAAACAAAACAAAAGCTGTTTCTCTTTTTCCAACAAAATATTATGGTTTGGTCAAATGGGGCTTTGAACCCATTTTATTTGTTGCTGAGTCATTTACAGAACTGTATATAAAGCTGGAGAGACAGCTTTAAGTTTTGTAAGAAAAAAAATAGATGCATTAAAGATGACAGATCCATCCAGTGTGTTTTATTATCGTATTTCAGCATCACACTTTTAATGGAATTGTAAATTCTGATATATCACCGTTTCACACCAGCTCCCCTGTAGCTAGCATACAGGAGCCTGGTTGAAGGCAGTGGCTGTGGAGCTACCTGGGAGAGAAGAAAAGTGCGAAAGTGGGGAGGGAAGCCTGCGGATTCCCAAAGGTTGAAATTTGCAAGCTCTGACTGAATTAAAATGTGAATTGAAGCTGGCGAGCTGTAACGAGCTCTGCATCGGTGAGATGAGATGCATAATTAATTGCTGTAGGAGGGCTGCTATTGACTCCTGGCAGAATGAAGCCCGGTGCTCTGTCACTGCCATGGACAGGAGGCGTTCCACCCAGGAGCTGATACAGCCGTCTGCGAATAGCTCACATCAGCGGCCTTTACGCCACGGCGTGCCGCCCTCACGTTCCGCCGGTACGCCCCCTGTCTGTGGGTGGGGGGCGGTGCACGCTGAAGACCTCCAGCGCCCACGCCGTCCCGTCTCCCTGCTTGGCCCCCGCTCTTGCGGTCGTGTCCCCGCGCGCCTGCTTGAGTGATGGGCCGATGTGCCCTTACTGATGTGCCCTGACTGTGTCCTGTGCTTGCAGACATAGACGAGTGCGCCATCGGGGCGTACAACTGCTCCACCGCCGAGACGTGCTACAACATCCAGGGAAGCTACCGGTGCCTGTCCTTCGCCTGTCCACCCAACTACAGGAGAGTGTCCGATACGTAAGTGCAGCACTCTCTCAGTGCATTGAAAAGACTACATAAATATAGATTTAGAGACAATAATAGTGGGGAACAAATATTACAAAAGCAAAAGGGAACACACAGTGTAGTATAATATTACAAAAGTAAAACCAGGGTAAAGTAGGATAGCAGTAATATATTAAGAACATACAATATATTACATATGTATTTTTAACATTTTAAAAACATTTTAATAAGTATTTTTAAAAGGGGCTATTTTCAGCTTTATAGTGATGACCAATGTTTATATCTTCTTGCAAATATCCAGAAATGTCTTAAGTTCGTGAGTGTTTAGATTTGTTTTCAGAGGAGTCAGAGATACTAAACTGCAGGATAAATGGACGTCCAGTGGCAATATTTTTGTCCACCAGATAAGCAGTGTTTTGAATACCTGCTAAGGTAAGGTAATACCTGCTAATACACATAGCCAAAAACATTTAAGCTGGTGCATAAAGTCTAAATATGTGCCCAAAAACATTAGAGTAAACTACAGTATGCGAACCAAATTCAGCCACACTCAAAAGTGATAGTGAATACTAACAAAGTTTATTGGGGCCTGCACAAGTTTCAGTGTAAAATCAATAATGATAGAGTACTATTAACTCTTAATGAAGTACGTTTGGCACTGATTGGACTCATGTACTCTCTTAAGGATACTCTACCAGAGTTGATTTTACAGTAAACATTTTGCTGTGCAGGCCTCAGTGCTCCCACATAGAGAAAAAATCAGGAGGTAAGGTCTGGTCAGACTGCACAGTCAGAAAGCAATGGGACCATCTAGCTTTAACATGAATAACCATCAGAAGGGGGCTAGAAGGTATCAAGAAGGAGGCTGTGTCGCTTGGCAGCTGTGCGTTATGCACGGTGACAAACAACGCCTGTTCCGGACCTAGTGGAGTATCCGGAATGGCTTTGCTAACACGTGGGCTTTGTCTCGGCGTCATGGCGACTGAGTGCTGCCGCTAATGGAGTCAGATTGCCTTGATCAGGCCTGTGGCTGGTTGGGCACACCTGTGCTTTCACCGGTTAGCTACAGCCACAATAAGCACCAATCTGCATACGATCACATACACTGGATAGAGCTGCCTGTACATCGCCACTCATGGACACCTTTTACCTGTCTGCTGAAAATAAACATCTAATGTACTCCATTTTGTAACTCCAAATTTTTGTTTTCTATATATTGTTGGATTGTTGTGTACTTATCTGTTTTATCATAAAATGCAATTACAGAACTAAGATTGGGTTTATTTGAGTCCAGCAGGGATCATTCTAAGTGAAGATACTCAAAAGGCATACTATGCAGGACTTTTTAGTCCTTGCTTTTTTGTGTTCAATAAAAGAAGTCTGCTCCTGCATCTTCAACCGCGCCCACTCACTCAAAGTACCCCACCTAACGTAGCTAAGTGGACAGCTGGAGTTAACCTTAGTACTGTGAATTGAGCGACAGTAAGAAGGCAGATTTGATTATAATTTAATTAATTACATTATTTTGAACATAATAGTGGTTTTATCCTTGGGTTTTTTATTTTGAAAATTTCAGACCCTCGCAAAAGTCCTAGCTTCACACTGCAGGTAACATTACTTACAGGTCCAACAGAAAACAAACTCCATGTCACTTTTCATCTCCTTGGCAAACTTCAGCTGATGCCACAAAGGAAAAGCAATTTCAAGGTTAACTCTAGTTCTTGAATGAGCCCTGTCAGCTTGTCTTTTTGCTTTTCTGTATCTGAGCTTCTTCTCTAGCTAGCCACACAAATCTCATTCCAAACCACAGGCTCTGTTGCCACACCCCTGCCCCCTGCCCATACACCACAGAAAAAAGTGCCATGCCCAGAAACATCCCAAACACATTTTAGAATAACAAATATAGGTTATGGTGCACAGAATTCAGCAAAAGTGAATAAAGACAGAGATTGCCAGTGCATCATGGACATATCTTAGCATGGTTATTTTATAGTGTTTTCAAGGTAAAAATCCTGCATAGTATGCCTTTAAAAGTGTTATATCACGATTGTGTTTATTTTGTCAACATGTCTTATCTTGTTGATTTTACACCTAATATTTTGCATTTTGTATTTTCTGGAGAAAAAAAAAACTATTGTAGTTGCTGAATTTCTCCAGTGTATTTAGTGATAATGAGTTGCATTACACTCCACATAATCTTTATATTGATGAAGACACAGACTTAATTTCCTTAACAAAAGAAAGGTTAATTAGATGGGAAGTTGTGTGAACACAACTTTTATGCAATTAACAAAGTACATTAATTCACCCTGTGGTGTGAGATGTTAGTCTTTGTCTGATTAGTTCTGAGGAACTACTGATAAATCTCTGGATCCAGATGTTAGGTGTTGTCTTTGCAGTCTCAAATACACAAACACAAACATCTGCATGTTCCCAGAAACAAATGCCATGCACATTGTACACACCAACAATCAATAATTGCTCACAACTCTAGCTGACATGAATGTCCGGTCTGTGTTTCTCAGACGCTGTGAGCGCATCAGTTGCCCCAACTTCCTGGACTGTCAGAACTCTCCCCTGAGAATCACCTACTACCAGCTGAGCTTTCAGACCAACATCATCATCCCCGCCCAGATCTTCCGCATCGGACCCTCACCGGCGTACTCTGGAGACAACATCATCATCAGCATCAGCCGCGGCAACGAGGAGAACTACTTCAGCACCCGCAAGCTCAACACCTTCACGGGCGCGGTGTACCTGCAGCGCCAGGTCCGCGAGCCTAAAGACTTCCTCATAGACGTGGAGATGAAGCTCCTCCGGCAAGGCACCTTCACCACCTTCCTGGCCCGAATCTACGTCTTCATCACGGCCCACTCCCTCTAACCAGCTTGCCTATGCAATGCACAGATTTCACATGGTGCTAAACTCTGAGCTCTTCAGTTATAGGCTACACTGCAGTCTTTACTGGAGGCCTCTGTGTTCTGTATGCTTCATATATCTATATGGAATGTTGCCAAAGACCTTAGTGTTACATTTCGCTCATAATACACCTGGTGCCTGGAATGCTCTGATGGTGAGGAGAGTAAAAATATTAGGGGTGCTGTTGTCTTTAGTCTGGTAAGGCTTCGCACCAGACCTTATATTATTTACCTACTTGATATGTTTCCTCTTGAATCTCTGCAGCCTTTGTATCACTCTACTAATGTGTTGCTATTGGACAAATAGTTGTACTCTTATAATCTGAGACATTATTCCGTAAAATGGATGTATTATATTTTTAAAAGCTGGGGTCCAAAGAGTTTCTTTTAAACTTATTTTTGTTCAGATATACCAATTTTGAAACATTTGAGTTTCATGTGGTGAGCCCATGTGACATAAAAAAACCAGCACTGAGGACTTTCATGTTTTTTTTCTATTTCTTTTTTAATTTTTGTTTGGACTGGGACAGATGTTGGTGTGTTACTGTGTTAAAAATCATCTCAGGGTAAAAAATTTACAAACAAAAAAAAAAACAGCCTTAGATACCATCCAGTTTGCAAGTAATCATTTTCCATTAAACATTTTCTGTATGACAAGCTGGTTTCCTGTTATTCTCTTAGGGCCAAAAACAATGCCATTCCCAGAATGAAATATTTCCACCTTGGGATTGACGCATGCTATCACTCATTTTTAGTGCCATATGATTGAGAACAGGTGTAATGATGCAGGGCAGAGTTGTGCTTTATCAAATCTAATAGGACATCTTCCTGTACCTTAAAAATAAATGTATATTTAATTTCCCTCTATAGCTGAAACACAGCAGTGTGTTAATTGGATTTTTGCTTTCAGAGAACCAAGTGGTCTTTTGAGAATAGTGCAAATAATCAAAACTGGCATTTTAAAAACATCCCTTGTGAGCATCAGCATCATATTTACATTCTGAATTCACTGTATGGCTCAACAATAAAACCACACATTTGACCATTGCACGATATGTGCTGATAACCATTTTTTGTCTCCTTTTCAGTTTTTCCCTCCATTCATACAGACCTAGTCTGGCTGTCTGAAAGTACCCATGTAACAAATGTCATAACTTAAGGGGTTTGAATACCAGGTCACTTCAATAAATGGGTACACAGAGGATTTGGTAAACAGTAAATGCATTGTAAATATATCGTTACAGAATCAATGCTGTAAGCTGTTATGCAATTCAAAGAAACATGATTTTATAAAGGATTATGGTTGCTAAAGTTTTATTCCCCCAAGAATCTTAATTTGATAAATTACAAATGTAATGGCGATATATTTACAGTGTAATTACACAGACATAATTGCCCACCTAATATAAAATGAAACCAAGTAATTAAATGATTATGCTGAGAACTTGAAGGAAGAATAACATGCTTATAAATAGGAAATAATGTCTTGCTTATTAAATGTATACAGTGCACTGAATGCAGTTAATGTTGCACAGAGATCTAGGCTCTTTTGCAGTAATATAAAAAGTTCAGCTCTTGTACTTGGCCATAATTTTTGAATATGCATAATTAACAGCTTCACCAGTCATAATAACATATTACACACCACTTGACAAATGACATTTATTTAAGCATTAAAATAACTTTCTTTATCCATCAATCACCAAAGCCACTGTTCACCCTATATAAAAAACTGTAAAATGATCATTTTCAGTGATTACTTCTCAAACCTTTTCCTTGTGACAAAAGAAAATTTGACATTTTGATTTATTTAAAATTGTAGCAGTCTTTTACTTTTTTAAATTTAGTGCTTGGTTTGAATAGGATCATCACATGTCTTCATTCAAGTGAAGTCCTTGAATTCACACTCTAACATCTTGTTGGCCATGTTGTGGCCATTGGCTTCTCGCTTTTCATTGGCCTGTGCTGGGACCTGTTTTCATAAAAATAAAATATAGTTTGGTATTTAATGTTGGTCAGTAGTCTGGGGAATTAGCTTTTTCTGATATCCATGCAACATTCTCTGAAGAACTGGCAAAATGGCTTCATTGGGTGAATCTCGGCCTTAAAATGGATGGTTCACAATATCTGTAAAGAAAAACACTGTATATATTTTCTATCTGAAAGATTGAGGGCTTAATAATGAATACTGCTATGCAATTATTGCCAGATAATATTTTAGTTCAAAAGTAGCCTACATTCTTAGAATGTGTGTGCATACTGTATTGCAGACTCTATGTGTGTGTGTGTGTGTTAAAGCAGAGTGACCTGTACAGAAATTCAATTGTCTTTCATTTCTGACCTTACCCTGCAGTGGGAAGTTAAAAGAAATAATTTGGCAGATTTTTAAATAGATAAAGGTCAGGTTAGTTCACTTGATGTTGCTGTTATTTATCTTTCCTTTTTCATGGGTTCAAGAGAGCTGGATGTGCCATGCTCCTCTTCCAAACAAAAGATGTGTCATTCAGATTACAAACACGCAAATCATTTTAAATCATATTCTTTTAAAGCACAGGAGATTTGCTACTTTGACTTCTGTGTGTGTGCACAAGTATTTGTGCGTGCATATCATCAGCCTCTGCTACTTTAGCTGGAAAGTAAAATTAAACCAGCTAATTAATACTGATATTATTTTAATTATATCACTGCATTTGTATGAAATGTTTTCCAAACTACTGTATTTTGTAATTCACATCATTACGACATGTAGGTGCCTATAACTTGTTCAGGTCGGTTTCTTCGGTCACATGATAGTATTGAAATTACGTCAAGGGGTGTATCCGACGTTTTTAAATGTGAGCGGGACAGAAAACCTGTGCGCGTACATTTAAGAATTGAGGATACTGAGCTGAAGTATTCCCTTTTAACGAAAATGTATCAAAAATATGTGCAGTAATAACCAGCTCGATTGCGTGCCAAATGAAGTCTTGAAGATAAAAGTTTGGTAAATTCACATATTGGTGTATTAAAATACATCTGCGTACGTACACCATCCCTCAAGCAACGTGAAAAGACACGCCTACCAGTCTTCTCAAACAAATTATGTTGAACATCCCACTAAAAGATGTTGACAAAGGTGTGTACCTACTTACAGTTTATTCTGACTTTATTTAGCGCGTCTGTTCCGATTACAACTTTGATTAGGCACGGCATGCAATGGCGTACGTAGTTACTGCATGTTATTTAGTGAACTAACTAATTGAAACGCGAGAATGAAGCCCTACAGGTGTATCTCAAACGATCATGGCGCTCTTTGTTCCCCTTGTTATACCTTTATTGCAAACGTACTATTCTGGTTATGGGCCAAATGATATATTTCTCGATAAGTGATATCCGTTGGAATGGGCATTTTATCTTGGATCCTCGTCTGTAAAGCTGGGGTGCACAACTTCGGTCATGAAGGGAGGGTCTACGTGGTGGTTTTTGTTCCAACCAATTACCTTAGTTTTATTTTTCTGATAGCTCTATAAAATACGCTGGTTGCACTCCTCTCCTTGATTGCGGTGAAATCGTTAGGATACACTTGCAGTCTGCAGCTATAGCTGGTGTTTATACAAATGTCAGATAAGTATATGACTTGACTAATTTAACGACAAAGAACTGAAGTTAGCACACAATTCTGAAATGAATCGGCCATTGCTGTGTATCCTTGTAAGGGCTTGCTATAAAAACGAGTGAACATCGCCACCTGTTGGTGAAAATAGGAAATTGATTGAGTTGCAAACTTAAATGGTCGCTCATTTCTAACTTCAGGCATTCGTTAAAATGTTTGGTTACCTGAAATTTTACTTGTGGTAAAATTACGAGCTGTTATGATCCGTAGGTTATTTTTAACTTGATATGTAAATGAACCCTGTAACTCACAAGTTCTAATTTGCTGTGTTTGCAGTGCCAATTGATTTAATTTCTGCTTATTCTTTGACAGAAACGTTCTTGAAACTTAAACCAAATAGATCTGCGCTTTGAGTGAATCGCCACATTCATGTCACCGCACTCTTCTTGTTACACCCTTGAGCCAAGAGGATTTCCCTCACCATTGTAAACATCGGAAAGGGTGTGTGTGATCTGTGACAACACTATTAATGTACAGTGAACATCCCGTGCATCCCAACTGATAACCCTCGTTAGCAATCTGCTCAGAATTTTGAAAAACACTGAACAGGTCAATAGGGTAAAAAGGTCGCAAATATTATTTATTTCTTCAGCTGGCCATCAGCTAATTTTACATTGTTTGAGTCCTTGAAAAAATTGTGATCCTGTCATCATAATCTGCTGTTTAAAATTGACTTATTTTTATTATTATGTGTTTATTTATTTTTAGAAAATAGCAGATTATAAGCATTTTGAAAGTTATACGCATCGCTGACTAAATGAAGAGGTAAACGTACCAGATCCAAAATAATGACTTGATTATTTGTGACTTTTTATAGTTCTCTTTAGGTATTTATCAAGTCTCTTACAAGGCAGCAAGGATTTATACAAGTGTGTAGAGCACAGAGGCATTTTAGACATGGACCTGTAATGCCTTAAATAGAGTATCTTGTCAGTTTAGTGTAAACACAGTATGATAAACAATCATTCACTTCCCTCCGTTAATTATTAAGTCATAGAATGGACTAAAGTTAACTATTCACTGTCTGAAAAATATCAATATCTCAGTTTACACAAAAAATCTGATTAACCATAGACAATGGTGCATTGAATTTGCAAAGATCTGCAAAGTGCAATAGCACCCATGAATTCTTCTCTATTTCTGAAGTGTTCACTAATATAGTATGTATTCATTTTCAACATCAGCTGGCAAAGGAACAGGAAGTAACAGAATGAAGCTTCATGGACTTGAAGTTAAAAATAAATAGGAAGATTTTTTAAAGGCAAATTTGTATACATTTGTAAGGTCTGGAAAAGGCTTGATAGTTTCTCATAGAGCTACACTTCCCCTGTATGGTCACTCAGGTGATCACAAAAAAAAAAAAACACTGACAACTGACTTCATACCATTCAAGAACTAATCCATGTTGATTACAATCTCACACATAAATTATTTTCTTCATGAGATAATGCCAACAGGGTAAGACAAAACTTTGCCTGGTTAAAACTAAAGCTGTGGGAGAGGACACATTCTATTTCATAAAATTAAAAAAATTCTGTCCTTTTTCTGTCAACGATCCTCATGGAAAAAAAATATAAAAAAGGTTATATTTAAGTAAAATATATTTGTCAAGATATTTTATTTCAACATTGCAATATATGGGAAATGCACAATTTCACAGCTGCTTTCAGAGTGGATTTTTTTTAAGTCCACATATTTACAATGTATTGCAGTTCATTCCTTTCCAATAAGGGATTCTTACCCGTGTGATTATGAATCTTAATGATCTGTGAGGGTGTAATTTGTATTTGAAATAACAAAGCTTGCAGGCTTCAGTGACAATAACAATCTGGAAGCCTTTGTCTGAGGCATTTTGCCCTAATGAGGTGCACCCTCACCCAGTTCCACTGGAGACCCGTGGAGCGTGGGCGGACTTTTCCTCTCTGCGCACGGAGCTGAGCTCTGAGCACTTCCGGCCATTGAGGTGCCGTCCCACGTGCATTTAGGAGTGTGCTGCGTTTGACAGATTACCCTCTTCCTCTGTGAGCTTTATCAGCTCCTCTATGTGCATTTGATTGCGTTCCAGGGACCCGGCTGCACAGCCCAGCAAAGGGAAGCGCAGGAGAGACGCACTGGCTGCCATGCTGGGCCGATGCGGACGCTCGCAGGAAGTTATGAAACTGAAGATAGTGGAGAGAAAGAAAGGTTTATTGAATTGTTCACGTGTCGTCCTTTCAAATTTATGGCAGGTCTTTTTTGCGGAGAGGTAGTGTTTGGAACCTAGGTGGCGGTCTTTACCCTTCAGCGTGGGATGTTTTCCAGGATGGCTCCCTTGGTTGTCTCCTCCGTTGCGGGGAACGGGGGAACATCACAACCACACCAATCACAACCACACCGACAATGGAAAGAGGAGTGGAACAAAGACAGGCTCAGGAAAGAAAATCAATGGCTTCTAGCCAGGCAGCCAGGAATAGAGTATGATTTGATGATGTTTTGTGTCTGCTTTTTCTACCGCCCAACCACTGTATCTTTGTAACGACGCAGTGATTAATTGCCTAGAAATCGAACTTCCACCTCTGAAACTACGCCATTTAATTAAAAAGTATTGGACCTACTAAAGTCACAACTGTGATTTTGTGCTTAAAAATGACATTGGGAACATTGGTACGA
This sequence comes from Anguilla anguilla, assembly GCF_013347855.1. Classification (NCBI taxonomy): domain Eukaryota; kingdom Metazoa; phylum Chordata; class Actinopteri; order Anguilliformes; family Anguillidae; genus Anguilla; species Anguilla anguilla. The sequence goes on along the minus strand of NC_049213.1, from coordinate 29,439,634 downwards.
AATTGACTCTTAAGCAGTGAATCATGCTATTTGTCAAGGTTGGAAAATAATTCAGTCCTTGTTTGAACCATCAAGGCATTCATTTTTAGCTCGTGTTGCAAAGGTCAAATTTTTCTTCATCATCAATCAATGAATTGGGTCACCAGCTGAACTAAGCAGAGGGCCTAATAAAGAAAATTATAGAAAGGCAGTTATTAGATAACCCCAATGGCCATTTAAATTAGACACAGACGTCTAATAATGATCATTTTGAACAGACTGAGGGGGAAAAGAGGTTAACGTACAATTGCTGAGAGGACTTCAATCTGTGTGTATCAAAGTACACAGATCAGGCAGCTCATGAAATATTCACCTTGGAAGAAGAAGGCCCTGCCAGTCTTTGATCCTCGATGGGAAATTTAAAGATAAAAGGAAGATCATTACCTGTGGATACTGAACAAGGTCAAGTCAAAAAGGCTTTCATCACTGAACAAGTGCACTTCACATTGCATGAGATTGATTTAGCAAGTTTCTCTTCAGAAGCTATTTGGGTGGATGGCTGTTCAGCAAATCTTATGCTTCAGATTTCCCCATCAAAGCTTACCAAAACATAAATAAACAAATAAAACTCTACACAGGCCAAAGATTTCTGCTAGATTGTCTACCACAGAAGCAGTGAAAAAATGTTGAGTGTGACAATAAGCATCATAGTAACCCTGATTGTCAAATATGAACATAAGTACATTGTGCCGATTGGAACAGGGCATTCAGTCACATTCTGCCTTGTCACTTGTCTATGTCTACAATAACTATAATTTCATCCTATCGGTTGTTAATTTTGTAGGAAACTGATCATATCAATACGTTCCTGCAGGGCAGGTTCCTGCATGGAAAACACATTTCTGGAATAAGAGAAAGCGCGAATGCTGGATGTCTGATAAATTGGGCATTAGATTTGGATCTCAGTGCGTCCTGTTCCGTGCACATGCATGATAGAGCTTCTGGAAGGAGTCCAGTGGTGTGTGGATTGCTATCTGAAGATGGTGTCGCGGGTGCAGGAGGAGGACGGACACACTTCCCTTTGATAGCTCAGGTGGTGACCACCTGAGGGGAGTCTGGTGTTTGGGCAGGTTTTCAGTGCCTCGCAGGCCCAGGCCTGTTCTCGCTCTGTGTGTAATCAGAGGGCTCAGTGTAACGGCTGAGAAGTGTGGGCTGACTCCTATTAAACACCCCCCCACCCCCCCCATAAAAAATAAAAGTTAAAATATATTGCAGCAAGTTTAAATATAAATATAGGTTTTTGGACTCATGCAATACCAATAGATTAAATCCTTTTTGACCTTCTTGTTGGATGGAGCATCTTATTCATTTATTATTTATTTATCGCAGGGACAGGAAAATGCATGACCCTGTAAATTTAACATGTAGCATGTAGTCCAGATAGTGGGCGGAGCATTTATAGGCTGTTCTTTTAATTTGAAGTCAAGTGGGACAGCAGAGGGCAGTAAATTGTTCCAGCAGCTATATTGATGAAAGAATGTTAACTTGCTGAAGATACTTGCATAACATGTCTTAACATTAGTACATCAAATGCATGCTCATATTTTCCATTCCTGCATGTCCTGGATGGTTTACAAGAACACCTCTGCCCTCGTTTTTATATCAACAATCAACTCAAATCAAGAACGAACATTACCGCTATCCACTTACAAAATACTTGTTTTGTCGAAACTCTAACCAAAATTAAAAAGAATTACATTTTATAAGTAGTTTTCTTTGATTTGATGAGCACGTGTTCATATACTCTTGCATTGTCTGCATTTAATTATTTATGTTCCAAGCTTGTATTATTGTTGAAGGATTTGACCCACTGTGGAAGGTCATAATTCAGCTTTTATGAATTACTTTAGGAAATGTTCAGGAAGCAACTGACAAAGCTGATCAGTGCTTTTCTTCCTTGCAAAGAGTTAACTGTGCAGTTGGTTTTGTCTTGAGGTCAAGCACTGTGCCTTCAATCAAGGTCTAAGTTAAGCTGCAGAGCTCTCTGAAGATCTCAATAAATACATGGTTCTCTCAGGTACAACTGGTCATTAACTGTCCATCTGTCAATGGTTTCTTTTAATAACTCTAATCTTGTGTACAGCATCTTTATTATATAAACAAGACTGTGTTCATAATACGGTTGATAGAAACTCGGCCTCAAGCTGGGCACAAAAGGATTCTTTCATTGTGGGGAAACCGGTCTCTGTGCTTTGCAGTCACCCAAAATGACGTTCTCAGAAATATCATTAAGTTTGCATCTTGCTGTTTTCATCATGCATGAGGTTGTGGTATGGTTTTTAAGGTGGTTTCATGAAAGTCAGAGAATATTTATTCAAGTGGCAAGCGATGTCTTATTTTGGCAAATCACTGTAATTTCTCTGATTTTACTGATGCACTGTTGTTCTTGGAGTAGATTTGAATGGGAGAGATCCTCACCTTGGCATTGTTATTTGTTATCAAGGCACTTTTATTTACACTATTTTCAGGTGTTGTAAGGTATACAAGCTGTGAAAAGCAATTTCTCAGGAAAGATAAAATGATGCTCACATGGATAATGGGTTTCCAACATGCCATGGAGAAAAATGAGCAAAAGTTTAACTGAAGGCATATTTTATTCCATGTAGAATAAGAGCAATAAGGTGGAGAATTGGTATATTAGACGCATGTTTATTGGTTGGAAAGGTATATATGCCTTTCAGCTTCAAAAAGATATTATCCACTGTACAACACAGTGATTGATCACTGAAACCTTCCACCGATTCAAGTCTACTGCCCCCAAGATCCAATCAAACACACATAACCAGTTTACAGTTTAGTTTACTAAATTAAATTTAGTCTATCCCGAACAGAATTCAACTGATTCATCACCTGTGCTGTATCTCAATAATGTCTGATTTGCTTGCCAGGATTAAGAGGTGCTTGCCCATGAAAGTAAGTTTTTACTCAATGACTGCCACCATGGGTTGAGTCTAATTGGTCAGACATTGTGAAACATTTATGACCAGCTTTTCAGTCCAAGTGCAGCTGATGGAGGAATGACTACGAAGGGGTGCAGTTAGGTACAGTACCTGCTCTGAGCTGCTAAATAGAAGTGTTGCTTTAAGAGTCGCACAGGAGAGTGGTGGTGTTCCGGGGCAGGAGGGAAGAGAGGAATTTGCCCAAGAGGAGACTGGAGTCACATTGAGGCTCTCCCTCTCCCTCTCCCTCTCTCTCTCTCTCCTGCCGCCTTCCTGTTCACAGCAAGCGTGTGATTGGTATCTCCTCGCTGGAGGGACCCTAAGGAATTTCATCTTTTACTGCTACCTGGGTGGGTTGATTTATTTTGCCCACCTTTGAAAGTTGACACGTCCTGTGTGAGGTTTGAGCCCAGCACAGCACTCATCAGGAACACTTTCTCACGTGTCACGTTCATTCACATTCACACAGAACTTGTGAAAAATAATTGTAAGGGTGCAAAAAAGTGGTTCTGCTTGTAAGTAGGTTTATCTGTGACAATTCAGTTCACTGGTAATATACAACTGGGACTGCTCTCCAATCTCAGTTGAAAGTAATAGTAGGTGGGTGAAGCCTGAATTCTATTAGAATGTAACAATGGTGCATTAGCCAATTTATGTTAACTCAGGGTACGTAGATGCACTGGATATAATGGTGCCTGAGGACACACATTACTATTGTTTTGTCATAAATAATATTTTTAACTGATAACTATAGGTATGAAAGAACTCATTGTTGCTGCTTCTGCTACTGTTGCTTTAAAGCCAACTCTGTACGTGTTTCTTACCACAGATGATATTCATGGAAATGCCTATGTAAATGTGAAACATGATTTGGTCACTGCATATTGGGTTAAACAAATTGTTAGCTGAAAGTAGAAAATGCCATTAGTCACTGCTTTCTCTATTTATGGCTGTACTTTATCTTTAATGTGATTCATATTTTCTTTTTGAGTGAACAAAGGTCATTTGTAAGTAATCTAATAATGGCATACATCTTGCATCATTTATTTCCAGAGTCCCCCTCCTGCCCCTCCTCTCCAGAATATCAGTAAGTGAGATACAGAGGTCTTGAGGAGTACACCTGGTGGTCCAGCACTGAAAGTGAACTGACCTGACTGAACTACGGAGGTCATCTCAGGGGTGGACATCAGAGGTAAGGCTTCAATGCTGCCCAATGTGCCTTGAAATACTAAGTGGTGCTGTGGACTTTAATTAAAAATGTTACATTCTGTTATTCCGTTGCACACCGGGTCATTATGGTATGCTGGAGATCCTTTTATCTCTTCATATATATCCTACATCTAGAGCGGGGATAATTGCTACTCTTTCACCTATCGATGAGATTGCTGAGGTTTTGTCTGTCTCCCTCTCCTGCAGTAGTCTGTTTAAATTCATTGTGTCCTCACAAAGCCATTCAGACTGCAGAGTTATGATGTTCATGCTTCACATGAGACAAACTGCATTGGCTGAAGGCAGCCTGGCCTGGCTGGATAGTGCTATTGGATGGTAAATCTGAAGTATTGACAGGCAGTGCTGCTGCTGTGGATCTCAAAATGAGCTCCGCCTCTCCTGGTGCCCTGAACGCTGACTGGTGGCTATTATCATGACATATCTTTTTCATTAACTATTGTTCTCTTTGAATTACTTCCATTTCTGGTGCCATACACAGTTTTTCATGGGCATGCTTCAATATGTTGTGACCACCGTACATAACATGGTAAATTTTTTGCAGATATCAAAAGCCACCAATCAGCTTATTTTTTTGTATTGTTTTAAAATGAAATTAGGGATTTGCTATATTTGCTATAAGTGGCTAGTCAGTTACACTCTTCCTCTTGTATCTTATATGAAGTTATCTCAGACTGGCAAGAAAAAGGACATGATTGCTGGGTATGTAATGTATGTGACATCATAAAAGCTGTTTATGACATACCTCATTCCTTAGACAGCACTGAGAGTTTAGCCCGCTGCAGAATACTCTACTGAATAAACCAGTGAGCCCATAATCTCAGTTCTGTCTATATAGTCATGCAATTTAGTGCCATCAGACCTCATTTAAAACTTGCTGTATGTGCTGCATCCTGATAATAAATCCCCAAACCTTTTGCAAAAAGCCATTTTGCACGTTTTAGTATCCTTAATATCACTTCTTCCTTCAGCAGATAAAATATATCTACTTCAGCCAGTGATACCACATGCTGATTTCCCTAACTGGAAGACAAATAGGAGAGACATTCACTTTTTGGCTCTGTTTCCGTTGTATGACCTATTGTACATGTGCAAAAACTGTGTGGAGCCATTTTGTCAATAGAACATGTCTATTGAATGAAACTTGATTCAGTCTTACTTGTACTTTGGAAAGACCTTTTTTGAGATGGAAGTGACGCAGGACAAAGTTACATAAGCAAAAGTAGGAAAGTTTGTATGAGACGCGATTCAGAATGTTTTGAAATCTTGCTTCATTTTGATGTCAATGATTTCCCAGACAACGATTTTAGCAACAGTATACAATATTACAGCAAATTTGCACGGCTCTGTCTTTGGCTGTTCAGTGGGTGGGGAAAGACCGATGTGTGTTCATATTCAGAGAAACTGATTTAAATCTGATTTAAAACTCATTTTATCTGATTTATCAGTAAATTTAAACGGCAGGTAATCATCCAGAACACTGTGCCACGTCAAGGTATAATAAAATGTTCCTAGTTACAAGCTTTGATCATTAAATCTTTCAAATATTAATTAAAGCAAATGTATGGCAGGAAGACAAAATGTGGTTTCTGTAAAATACGGTTTCTGATGGGTAACAAATACAAATATAAATTCAACTGCACATGAAATTCATGGTTTGATGTGATGTGTAAACAACCTCAAGCAATTTTCCAGTTTTTCATCCACTTGGTAATATTTGTGTTGTTATAGTTACAGTTAGGGCTTATTCAGAGGGATCAGCTTGTGTGCATTCTTTTGGCTGGAATTAGAGCCGTTTCATTTTTTCCTTGTTTGATGTGTCACCTCCATGCCCCCATACTGCACTCATTCCCTGGAGCCTATTATCCCCTCAGCCAAGCAAGAAAACTATTTTTCCTCTCATTTTAACTTTAAATTCAAAGCATTTCTAAACATTGTTCACTGAGGAGAGACAAATTCGAGACCTTATTAAGTAAACAAATTGCTTCACCAGTGTCAAAATATGTATGGCCATGATGAAAGTGAATCGTGTTTTATCAGCTTCTGATTCCTGCTGCACAACCAAAGTACACAGGTGCTCTTCTACCATGTGGGCCATTATGGTGTTGGATTATTTCAGTATGTAAACTTTGTGAGCTGGTGAGCGGCTCCTGTGTCTCTTAACTTAAGGCATTGTTCTAGTGCATCGTGAGCCCCTCAGTCTGGTATCAAATCAGCATCGTGCCAGTGCCAACTGTGACAGGCAGACCTGGAGCGTGACACACAGTTGGCTTTAGCATCACCTGGTGATGGCAGGGTTTCAGTCTGCTGGGATGACAGAGTCTCATCACTTACTAGCAAGCCATGCCGGTCCATTGGGCTCCTCCATATCTACCTATTCTACCTATATCTACTGGTGGCGACTTTAGGTACTTTGGAGGAGAGCTTGTGCTTGACTGCACTCTTTTGATAGCGGAGGTTGTAGTAGTGAGCACTATATACATATACATATACATACACACGCGCACACAATCACACACACACACACACACACACATTTGCCATTCAAAATTGGGAAGAAAATGGTGAAAAAGCAAATAAAGAAAATGTAAAGGTAGCAATATTCAATAAAGCCAGCTCTACACTGTGGCACTGTATTTATTTCTGAGTGTAAAATAGGCACTGGCTTAGTAGCTCTCTATTGTGGTACCGTGTGGACTGCAAGGTATAACATAGACACTGGCTTACTAGATTTACTGTGGCATTGTGTTGATTGGCTTTGTTTTTCCACAATAAAATAAAATATTTTTAAAACCTTTATTGGGTACTTTAAATCTTGTACATGTGCATTCTGATGTATATATCAGGTCAGTTTCTATCCTTGTTTATCGCTGTTCCACTGTACCTAAGAATAGCAACAATTAAAAACCCATTTAAATGAATGGTTATATCTGCATGTGAGCTGTCCTAAATCCGGCAATTGTGAATGTTTTTAGAAATTCCAGAATAGCCACTTAAAACTGATAAGAAATCAGAGCTTACGTACTTATCAACAGCAGATGGCTAATTTAAGTGTTATAATGTAAGCCATTACAGTAAGTACCATTTTATATAGTACATTTTTCTTTTGTAAGCAACAATTGAAACTTCAAATAAAAGCCCAGCCTGCAACATCAGTCACTGAATGATCTCATAATAAATGAAATCCTATTCTTTCATCTGAACTAATGAAGTTGAAAGGGAGAATAGTAGACCCTTTGCCTGCTAAATTAAAGTGCAGCTTAATGACATACTTCAGAGACCTTTCTTCTTTAGATATGAATGATTTCATCAGTGTATTTGACAAAGACAGAATAGATTATTTGTAGTTAGCTTGTTAGTTGGAACTCATCTAATGTTTACTGTGACTTTAAAGTCTTTTGTACTTGACTAGTGATGTGCACACAGGTACATTGGTTGCTTTTATCTAAATGAAAATGTAGCATTTGGTGTCAGCAAGAGGCAAATCCAGTGCACTATTGAAAATGGATTTATGAAAATTGTGTGATGGACAACTTATAGGTCATGAATGTACACTTACAGATACATACAGTATGATACAAATATGGTGGTTTAGCTGACTAGCTTATAACCATGTATTTTATGTGGCTTTATTTTTAGATCCGTTTTTTTGCTGCAAAAAGGGCTGTGTGTAATGTTAATATTAAAGTTTCATATCAAGACTTTCATATAAGTTCTGCAAAAATTCCCATCTTTAAATGTGATATCATAGGCATTTTAGTGTTCCGTGGGGGGGAAAATTGTGAATTACTTAATTCAGTGATGAATGACTTCATTCAGCTTCTTCATACTCCACACTTACCTTTTTTCTAAAAACCAAAAGGATAATTCAATGCACTCCAACAAAAAGTATCATAATTACAGGGTTTAATGATCTGCAAGGTACACGAAATGCAACATTTTATTGCATGAGAAGCTGAAAAGCAAAATGTGGCACTCTGATTTGGCTCGCTGGGTGATTGTCACTTTGCTTAAACTGAAGTTTCAAGATGCTACAGGTAGCTTTTAATTACTCCCTGCATACCATGGCGACCGCAGTCTAACTATTACTGTCTTTATTCTTCCCCCCTCGGGTGCAGTTATAATACTCTGTGTGCTCCTTCCAAAAATCTGAACTTCTGTGGGTATGTTGATGTGTTTTGTTTACCCCTACAGCTATCTCTTTTTTTTGGGACATCTTTGTTCATCTGGTCATTTTTGAAGGTCTTAGAAAGAATACCCTTCTTGGAGTTAATTATGTATGTAATCTCAAATTTTGAATGAAATGTCTGAAAGTTTGAAAGTTTCTGAATGAAAGTTTCTACAGTGGATATGTGAACAGCGTTTACCTTTTCACTCTGTCAGAAATCTTTACTGCCAGAATGTGTCAGTTTGATTAATATCATAGTTCTTCCACCAAGTTTGATCGGAAAAACCAAATTAGCTGGGGTACAAACCTGCCAATAATTTAATATGAAATATGTTCAGCACAAAACAATAAATGCAACAGTGTTTTTATATCATATTCAACACTAATTTAGAATTTTATTGAATGGGATAATTTCCTAAAAGGCTGGAGTATTTCCATATTTGGAATGAATGTGTAAATGCTTATTAATGCTGATTGCCACTGTGGACCCCATCCCACCACTTAATTTTGTCTACCTGAAGATTTCTGTCGATACATTTCTTCATCTACTTTCTAGAAAAGCGACTTTAAAATGAATCAAATGGACTGTTTTTCCAGATGTTTCATATCGCCCTTTTTGTGTCAGTGCTAATGGTTTACAGCCATTGTTTCTGATTGCAGTGATGGCAGGCTCAAAATGAGAGACAAGTGTACATTTAGGAAAATCTGTAAAGTATTCAAAATATCTGAAAGCGTATTGAGAATAACAAAATTGCATATTTAAAAAAAAAGAATTAAAATTGCTAGGAGGTGTTAAAATGGTTCAATAATTCCCATCTCTGATTTAATACCAGGAATATTGGAAAAACTCATGTGATTACAGGCATTACAGTGGGGGGTACACAGCTTAGCAGTAGAGGGAGCTCTACCAATACTGACTGCAGTAGACTGAATTCAGTGCACTGTAAGAACACACGATTCATAGCTCTGGGGCCTTTCATTAGAAGAGCGGACACACAAACAGCGATGATTTGTTTAGCACTCCTTTTTGTTTTTTTATTTTTATTTATTTTTTAGATGAAGTTTGACGGTCCTGCCCAGTTTTATTTCCATTTTATTAAGGCAGGGTGAAAAAAAACAGACTACACCCTATGGTCTCCCTGAGAGATCATTTCAATGACACGTATTAAAGCCATTTATTTTACTTGTAATACCAGCACTATTGTATTTTTTTATATACAAAAACATAGAAATACAAAAACATTTTCTTGCTTTGTTATAAAGATAATGTATGTAAATGCATATGGATCTGCTTTGTATTACTTCAGAGTGACTTTTGCCAACAGTCTAGGCTGCTTAAACATTTCCTTTTATCGGTCTACATTCCCTGAAATGCTTTGCTGAATCTTGTACCAGTTTACTCAATAGAGTGTAAAGGAACCCTTAAATGTCAATTTCATTGTTCCGTTCTTATTGTACACACTGTAGGAGCAGCCTGTCTGAAAAGCCTCTTCTCATTCTGAACAAAGGAGGCTCGCCCTGTTAAGGTGTCACTTTCACTGACGCATGGCTCAAGGACACTGAAAGTCTACACTGGCTAGAGGGCTCCTAAGGGCTTCCTTTAGTGCTGTGTTGGCACAGGCCGTGCAGGAAGTCTCCCTTTAGCAGTGCGCAGCCCCAGAGCAGGTTTTGGGAGCATCAGGAATATTTTGGCTGATAATTTGTACAGAATTAGATCCCCAAACAGAAAAAGTGAGTTGTATGTCCCATAGAGGGTTTCAGGAAAGAGAGAGGAAGCTGTAGGATGTCTCTGGAGACCTGTGGTTTCTTTTTTTTCCGTGGGTAATGTTGTTCCCAGGACCTCTGATGTACGGTGCTTCAAGGGTCCTCATGGAAAATCTGCCACCTGTTGGGAGCCACTGTTAATATGAGAGCAGTGCAGACTGAACAGGCCTCACTGAACCAGCTTTTACTTCTAATGAATGCAACAATGTGAACAGAGAAGAACATATATATGTAATTACACTCTGTATAACTTGCTATTGACTCTAATTCATTAAAACGCAGAAAGCTTGTAAATGGAGACTGCGGGCAGATATGGTGTCACCTTACATCAGTTTTATAAGGTGTTGCAGGTCATGGGGGCTGACAACACGCAGGAGAAAAACTACAGTGAACTCAAGCAGGCATTGCAGTGTTCGAAGAGTGTATGCCTGTACTGGGCCTACCCTGATCTCATCTCCTGACTGAGAATGAGGTCAGGTCTCTTTACAAAGGGCTGTTACCTGGTGGGGTAAAGCTTGTAATGGTGTGAAGGAGGGTGGGGGGGGGGGGGGGGGGGGCTTGGATAAAAGAAAATAAATATGACGTCTTATGAATGCGATTGTTTCCTGTTCTCTGCTGTTTCACATCATGAATCTCCTGGAATGTAGCTTCATGAGTGTTGAATCTTTTACATGAAATCCAGGCAGGGTCTTTGTTGTGCAGTCGCTCAGATCTCCCACGGCAGCGACTGCACCCTCTCTATCAGCCATCTGCTCCGGCTCCGTCAGCCATGAACTTTACGCAGCACCAGATAAGAGCCAGAACGCCGCTGATTTGCATCTTTCCTTGTCAATGGACATGTTAACCAACAGCAAAAAGGAAAAAAAAAACAAGTTTAAAACACTTTGTCGTTCTGTTATCTCAATCTGGCCAATGACTGTGTTCCTGCACATTTATTAGACCTTGATTATAGTCTTTGCTCTATCCTCCCTTGTCCCCGTGGTCTAATTTGTATCGTCATTAAGCATCAGTATTTCACTATCAACCGGTATTATTACCTGTACTACACCATGTCATGAATGTATGTAATGGCGTGTGTGTATATGTGTGTGTACGTATACACACACACACACACATAAATGTACACGCACGCATGTGTGTGTATCTTTGCGTGTGTCGGCTATGTGTGCGTGTGTATTAAATTTGTGTCAAACGTTGTGTGTTTCAAGCACTTGAACATGTCAGTCTGTGATGCCTGAAGATTGATATTGTGTATATAGGGGTGTTTTTAGAGGCAGAAGGCAATGACAGAAGGTTTCATATGAAGGTTAGGGAAAGGCGGTGAAATCGTTCCGATGCATCTTATAGAGCCAAGTGCAAGATCAAGTCACAACGCGAGCCGAATGAGGCAATCAGATGATCAAAGGGAATATCACTTGCAAGTAGCAATGATAGAGGATCACAAAGTATCACATAACAGAAGCAGTTGACAGACATTATTTTAAAAAAGCTATATTTCTTTCAGGTGAAAGCTCTGGCCTTTTACAGTAGGTGTGAGCTGCAGAGCTGGAGCTGAAAGTCTTTATAAATGATAGGGAACAGTTCATTTTTAAGACTGATGGCTGAAATATTTGTTTCCTAGTCACTTATTAGTGTACTTACATTAGCATTCCATTCATTGTAGTTTGGCGTAAAATCACATGGACTTTTCCTAATGATATTCGTATTTGGAAATACGTGAGGATATGTGAACGTGCAGTGTCTGTGTGTGTGGGCAACAATCCAATCGATACAATGTGCAAAAATCGATCTGTATTATGGTCTGTTTTGAATCATAACAAAATACTTATTTAAATGTTCATAATCTTACATCTCTAGTAACACTGTCATCTTCATTGGTTTAAATTTCTGACTTCATCACTTGCTATAGTGCCGTTTTTCCTTCTGTTAAATGCCGCATCAATATGTTTTTGCTCTCTTAACCTCATTTTGATAGTATGCATACGTTGTAATAAGATTGGACTAACTTGTTCATATATGGTCGTTTCTTACTATATTGCATCATTTTAGATCGTAGCAAAATTTCAGATATTTTGATATGTACCCCTGTATCATATCTATACATAAAAATGTAAACATAAAACAAGTTAAACAAGAGCTTAGCTCATTATTGATTGGCAGGGACTTTTCTGGCAATGCTGTCTGTTTTTGACACTTATCCTGATATTTGAAAAATGTTCAGCTTTAATTGTGTGCTGCTGTGAAATCCCCTACATTTTAAGACATCTTGATGTTTGAATACTTCAATTAGTGTGGCTTCATTTTGAAGTGTTATCTTGTTGAGGGTAGGGGCCATTATCCTTGGAAGGGAATTCCCAGTTTGAAAACCTCAGTCACGTAGAAATATTTTTGCATATTAGTTTTCTCTTTGATCTAAGATTCTTTAAGGTGCAGGATCTATTAATCCTAATGTCTTGGGCCTTAGGCTGATTGCGTGCAAACTGCTTTCGAAAGGTGATTGTCATTGGAGGTTATTAAAATATACACTTTGGACAAGATATACCAGAGGGAGAGGCCAGTTATGGGAGACATGGGGGACTGGAATGACGTCCTATGAAGAATGTTGGCAAATCGGTTACTGACGGTAGATTTTTATCTATGGCAAAGTTAACTGCTTAGGAGTAGACATCCAATCAGGTTGATGTTTGGTCTTGTTTAACAGAGCCTGTCAGGATTTGGGTAAATCCAAGACAGGAGAAACAGCATCATCACTGTATGTGTGCTGGTTTTGGTGGGTGCAGCGTGTAGGGTGATGGCTTCAGGGTATCAGGTGGCATATTCAAGCGCCAGCGGCATGCCCACATGCGGATTTCAACTAAAAACCCATCGGGTCCATCCTTGTCCTCTCAGAGTACACGTCAATGATGGGGAGAGAAACCTACAGTATCGGTGCAGAATAAACGCACTCTTGTGTGTTTATGAAACTTTTCCACCCCTAAGTGGGTGTTCTGGATGTGAGCGTGAGCCAGATAGAGGGAACATGGGCTGTGATTTGGCTGATCTCATTTTGACATACTTGGTCAGTTCTGAAGAGTGAGTCATTGTGCAAGGTGAAGTAGGGCTTCCAACATAATGCGTCTCCTTGCCCCTGTAACCCCTTCACTCTTTTCGAAACTGTGCCTGTACCTTGGCTAGGTCAGCAATGTACTGTTGTTCCTTCAAAAACTGGCACCTGAAAAGAGGAGATAGAAAGAGGTGGTTAGTATGGTTGGTCACTCCTCCTCTATGGCTATGTGTACTACTCAGTGAGTTTTCTGTTCCCAGAAACCCATCTCTAGGGTTTGGTTTGTGGGAAGAAAAGTCATTCTTCTTGCTGAATTGTCAGTCTGACTGGATGTACACTCAAGGAATGCTTCAATCATACAGTATACAAAAGTGGGTATAAAGTGAAATATTTCTGTCTAACAATACAATCAGGGATTACTATTAACAGCAGGAATGTTGAGTCTTAAATCAGGCAGAGGAAAATTCTGCATACATCAGGAGCTTCAGTGAAACCATTATCCAGCTAACGGCCACTTTTCAGGTGCAACCCCAAGCCTCACACACTTCAAAGAGTGAGTGCCACAGTGTAGCGCTTTGCAGTTCACACAACCAGCCTTGGGTGTCTTTATTCAAGTTCATCCGTCAAGCAGACTCTAAACTAATTTCTGAGGCCTGGTAATTTATTACTTCCTCACTTGTTGATGCTTGGAATGTATGGACTGATTCTCATCTGGCAATTATGATTCTTTCAGCATTTGATTGATGCTGGCTGGCTAAAAGCGTGTAAAAGGTCCAAGCCCCACGTACACTACATGGACCATTTAAAGGGATTACATGGGCATCAGTGGATTTCATGTAAAGATTGAATGACTGCCTGTTGCACAAGGGAATTCAATTTTGGTTTCTGTTCTAAGCATAAAGTGACTGCATGAGTTGATGGTTTAATGCTGTTCAGTGTAAATCAAGGGACTGACAGGTAGTTAAATATCAGATTAATTTCCTTGTAAAGTCACGTCTTGTTTGGATTTTGTGCTTCTTTACAAACTGTGCCTCAATACTAGGCTAAACTGTTGCTTCTTTTCATTGTTGCTTTGAGAGCTGGATTGCAGCTGCTTTATTTTAATCTGCTACAGCCTTCTGTACTATTAATTACAGAAGAGACAAATTTTTCTGACACCTTAATAACAGCTGGATCAGTCCATTAAAGGCGAAATGTCTGCAATGTGCATTACAGTTAAACCCTGGCATTCTTAATGGACCCCTACGGAGAGGCCATCACTTTACCCCTGACTGAATTTCCCTGGCAAAAACACAGCGATTTCTATCAGGATGGACTGTGGTTTATATGATCATCTTTGAACAAAAATGGTGCTCCTGTTCCCTTAAAATTACTCCTTGCACTTTTTAATTTGGCATGAAATCTTTTCAGCTAAAGTGTGCTCAGACGCCAGTATTTGGAACAGGTTAATATTGTACTATGTTGAATTTAGCTTAATTTACCCGAATTATGGGTAGAAAATATAACTATTACGCAGTTAACCGAGTGTGGGCTAAAATAGGTTGAAATTATTTTCTTTTGAAAGTTAAAAGATAATGACACGGATATCGTTTTATGTGCAGAAGTGCTGTATTGACCTGAAAAGCTATAAAGGTGGGAGATTTATAAATCAGGTTGCTGAGCTCACTACTGTTTGAAATTCACTCCAAACTTACCAAGTTGGCTGCAGTTGAAAGGCGACATCGTTTCACTGTGATCTACCAGGCTTTCAGTGAGCGAACCTGGACTGATTAGTGTGCATTTCTTGTCTTTAGTTACACGCCCCTGTTTTCTCATGAAAGTCTTTTCATTGTCTTTAAAGTGTGGTGAGCAATGTGTTTAGTGCCATCTTTCAAAATGAAGAAATATTGTTTTTATGTTTAATTTGACACCTTGAAATGACAGGCTACGTGTTCCCGTCTGGTTTTCATAATGACTTTAATTCAGTTTGTTTGTCTCCATCTTTAATCATGCAATTGATCTTAGGAGGAAAAGGCCTTCCATGAAGTTATATTTGATAATCTGTATTGTTATCTAAGACAATGTTTATTATTTCTGGGCTTGCTTGGTACAGTCAGTTATTCTCTTTGTTTTTGCTTGGTACGCTTTGGTTACTGTGACATAAAGATCCAAGGAGGGTTGCTGGTATTTTTAAAAGGACTGTGCACGAGACATAAAAATGCATATACAATATACAGACAGTATGCAATAATACTCAAAGGAAATATATGCAGATTATTAGGCAATATGTTTTTCATCAGATATTTCTTGCATTTGTCAAATGGAGCTCTATAAATGTGGGAAAAAAATTTAAAAATGTAATGCTATTGCAGGGCCAGATTCAGGAACATATCTCAGAGGGTCTACTGAGGTGCTGATGTTCATATATTTTCTTCACAGTATCTACAGTATCTGCTCAGTTCTCGTTCTCGTTATCTCCAGCATTACTTCTGAAATCTGTCTGCACCTCCTCTAAACATGATAGTAAATCACCACTCAGGTTCTGACTAAATGCTCTAAATACATCCCTTACAGTGAGACAAATGGAAAATGGATTCAGTCACAGAAAACCCTGTACCAGTAACAGGATTACAGCTCTTCACATGTAGAAAAGCTATCAGCTATTGTACGGCTGTTGTGATGCTGTCATTAAAATAGTATTTTTTATGTTTTGTAGTTTAAAATTCTTATTTTTCTTATTTCTGTCAAACTGCATCTATTTTTAAGACTTTACAATGGTACATGGGGTGTTTTATTGGGCTATTTAAATTTGACTTATGATAACAGATAGAAAGCCACTCAAATATATTTCCAGTTCTGAAATGTCTCTGATATCCAGTGTTTAATGTAAATAAATCAGGCAGACATAGAGAAGCTCGTAATCTAAAAAGTAGCAGAGCAAACAAAAATATCTTTAGTAAATCTCTGCATGTTGAAATATTTTAGAGAGAAGCGATGTACCGGGAATGGATCATTTGATAACAAGCTGAGGATTTGGCTCCCAAATCTGTTTCCAAATAATTTTTCTTCTTTCTGTTTACCTTTCACAAAACATTGTGCCATCCATGAACTACACTGGCTGTACCTATGGTAACATGGATTTGTACTAAAGTCAGTGCACTTCAATATCTGCCCTCTGATTATTAATCAACCAGATACGAATGTTCTTTTCGGTCAGTCATAACAGAATAAGATTCCCTACTTTGTAGTATAACATGCTCCTCTCAAATGCTTCCATTTAAAGGAGTAATGTTGCCACAGCTGGAAAACTCCAACCACAAGAAAGGATATTCAGAAAAATATGAGATTATATTATTGTAATTACAATTTGTTTGAAATGTGTAGAATAGAATTGGCAGACACAGAGGAATTTACTTTTATGGTACAGTCTTTATGATGAATGTGGGTATAATATACAAGTACTGATGTATTAATTTATAATTGTAAAAATTTTTTAAAAAATACCTGGTTATAATTGGAATTGGAAAGTGGTTGAAATGTCATTGAATAGAGACTGATCTAACATTCAAAGCCTAATCAGACTAAACAGTAGCACAAAAAAACAATTGGTGATTGAACAAATGACAAATTAATCCCGCCCACCCTGCAGGCTCAGGCATTGTGGTTATGGATTTTTAATTTCACTGATCTTGAATGCCTAGCAGTATTTGAATAAAAATCAAATCAATTCCTTTTAAATCTAATGGTCCAGAGAGAATAGGGTTAGCATTTGAATTACAAAAATGCAAACAAATATTTTTATAATTATATTGTTTAGAGAAATTTACATTAAAATACATTTAAATTGAACACTATAGAGTACACCCATTCAGAAAATAATGTACAGGGAGACCTTCGTGTGTATATAAAAACAGCTAACCCCCATGGGAGCTTAAGAAATGTGGAATAGAATGTGCGAGTTGAAAAAAAAAAAGAAATTGATAGCTTACATTTTGGACATTAAACCGCACAAGAACCTCGAAGTCCTGTTTATTTTGCAATGCTTGAAAGTTGTGCTTTGAGAGCAGCACGCAGGTTGGCTTGTGCAAGGGTCACTGGAGAAACAAAGGCTGAGACGACACCTGATTACGCTACAAAGCTAAACGCTGCTTCTCAACCATCAGCTGTCTTTCGTCACAGGAAGGACTTGGCGTTCTCTTTAATACTCCTCACGTAAAGTTGACTTTTTTTCCCCTCAGAAGTAAGCGGTTAGCTTGTCAGCTATTATACTGTTTGATAAATAAACAGTGGCTGTTAAGGCATCCTCTTCATGTTTTGCAAATCAACACATCGAGAACATGCCTTTCTTATGCCTTATAATAATCTCAGTGAAAAGGAAGGAGATCCAGAGTCTATATTTATATGAATAAAATTGTGCTTATATTTTTATATAAAAAGTGCAATGTATCAATTGTTCATTTTATGATATTTAATGTGTGAGTAATTCTAAGGTAACTATTCACACAATACTCCTTTTGCAGATGATTGGTAGGCACTTGATTGCTAATGTCTGAATTACTGACATTAGAGCTACCAAACCTGTTATTGTAGGGGACACAACCACAGATCTTGACCTACAGCCCCGGATGCCTTTATGCAGCTTACACCATTTTCTCCCAGGCCAGCAAAGCAACGTGTTCTTATTTACTTTGGCTTTGGGCTTATCAGTTTTGATGGGAGCTGAGTTATGAGAAACATTTTTGTGGGTGGCCTGGAACATTTTGGTTCAAATGATTGGATACTGTCTTGGTCTATAGGCATGAAACTGTTTCTGCCTTTGAAGTTTATATCTGAGGTCAGATTAGTCCATTTTGGAGCTGTATCAGGCACCCCGTCAGCTGCCGATCGTTTATCCATATGATGTCATGAAAATGCCTATTTTTCCCTCAGTATTAAGGTTCTATAAAACAGATACGAATCAGACAGTGTATACACAAGTAGTGCCATGGTGTTCTGCCTGGTTCTTAAAGACTTTTCCATTCTTTAGTTTTGTTTCTGCTATTCTAAATTCTTAAGATAATACAGTGTAATCTAGATTGTATAAATCATTCAATATTTATTATGTATTATTTGACACTAGTTAAAAGTATGCAGTTCAAATCATATTTGTGGAACTTAAAATGCCAGCCCTTTTTTGAAGACTTTTCTGTTGTGAATAATTTTGTGGTTGTATTAAGCAAGCAGTCATGCATTTCTGTTAAAGCAAAGCATTATTCTTTGTAATGACAAACTGATTTGAAGATTTGTGGCTTACATAAATAGATGTTGTACACTTAAGAGTTGATGAACGCTCTCACAGACATTTATCTTGAAACCAATAAATGCTAATTATATAGCCTGTCATCTTTAGAGCATTATGCCACATATTGCTAATAAAGATGTTTAATTACAAGTTACCTGTTGTGTATAACTACTGTGAAAATGTTCTGGACACTCAAGGTCATTTTGAAACTTTTTTTTTATCTTGGCAAAAATGCACAGGTTGTAATTAATACAGAGTATAAATACATTTATGGAGCTGCTATTAAAGAAAATTAATTTGAGGATTATGGAAATCGGAGAGGTAGAACACTACTCTTAGTGATTGCACTTTAACCTAGACTTTCATCGCCTGGCTTAGGTGGGTCTGGCTGTAAGAAAGGATAATGGTTCTGATGACTGATGGTAGTGCAGTCTCTCTGTGTGGTGTTCAGTCTGTACCTGTCTGTGTCGCAGCTCTGAAACTCACAAGTAGATGCCTACATTAGTTTAACCTTCAATCTGACAGTTTGTTTTTATGAATAAGCCTTTGCCATGGGCGGCTTTGCAGTGATGCTGTGCTGTAGATGAGCCTCTCACCAACACTGTAAACAAGCATTTGTTCACAAGCTTGAGAAACATCCCTGACACCTTACTTTTTGTATAGAAATAGCATACAAGAAATGTTGTGTTTGAATGACTGTTTTTCCCCATATGATGTTAAACTGAAAGTGTTTGTATCAAAGCAATCCAGCTGAACACTGAAAGAGATTACTTAAACCATTCCGGATTACCATTGGAATGTGACTTCTGTGTGAAAAAAGTACAAAAACAGACCCACTCCTTTTTTTGTTTTCCAAATAGTACATGTTTAAAATGATATGCATACATAAACTAAACAATTCCCATACATGTGGATTCTTAATACCTCAAAATACATTCTCAACCATTAAATAATTATTGCTATTTTTTAACCAATGCGTTCATTGTTTTTCTCAACCATAATAATCCAAATTGCCATCCTAGTTACAGTTGGCACATTAGGTTTAAAGGAGGACATTTTTGATTGTCAGAAGCTTGTAATTAGACAAAAGCCCTAAATGAAATGGTGCAACAATTTCAGTGTCTCCTGGGCCTTTGTCATGGTGGCTGCTGGGGTAGACCCACAGTTACACACCGACACCACATCTAAACAATGGGTAAAAAAAATAAACCCTTAAACTGACTGCGTTTCTTTCTGAAGTTCTGAATTCATTTCCTCTACTTCGTGATCCAGTGCCTTTCTGCATTTTTGTTTAAAAAGCTCAAGCAGTGTGTTTCTGTAGGGGAGAGTGCATAATTAGAGAAAGCTTTTTCTGAAATAATCACTACCTGCATTATTGTGTTTTTCTCCTCTGCCTCATTGAATCGTATATGGGCTTCCTTTACGGGTTAACTCCAGACTTGTTCCCACAAGAGCGGAGAATGCAAATGACATGATAAAAATTCTAGCTCGCCGTCAGGACACTGAGTGGATGCTTATGTTGCGGAGTAAAACTTGATGTTATGGGCCTGACTTTATCTGTCTAAATCCCCTTTCAAAGGCTGACTGTCACTAACCTCACTTTACTTTATCCAGTGTGCTTTTAACAACTTTTTAAGGACTGTAGCAGCATCAGGGGACCATTGCTCTGTGGCTATAAAGTAGAATCAGAACTGGACTGAGAAAGCACACCATCCACATGCAGTGTCCTCTTTAATCTGAGATATTTATGAGCTGAGCAATTAACTACATGGTGGATAATACACAAGAACCATTAATTACACTCAAGTGGTGACATACAGTTTTGATTATTTGGTAACGATTCCCTGGTACATGGGCGGATTTCCTCTCACTTGGATGATCGAATTTTGAGATCTCTATTTGCTGACTTAAACAATGCTACATGTCTACCGCTGTCTCTCTGAGAGCTAATTTCCCGACACATCTCTCCTCAGCTAGTGGAAGACATTCCTTAAAAACTCAGCACCGTGTTGTTGTGGCCCTGAGTAACAAATCAGCTTTGGAATGCGTGTTGTCTGTTGTAAATGGATTTGGGGTAATAAATTCTCAGGAGCTAAGCAATGGGCAGAGTTTCATAATGATGAAGAGTCGGGGCTTGTCTCCTGAGAAACAGTGTCACTGAAGTAATGAGCTGGCTCCCACTATTTGTTATTACAAAAGGCATTTTTCTTTAGTTGGAATCTTCATCAGGATTCAGACTGTGCTGCAACACGTCTCTCTGATAGGCGCAGCCCGGCTGGAAATTACAGGAGGAAACCGCTGTCTTTCGGCTGCCATTTTAGCCCAGGTGCATTGATCAGGGAACTTTTAAAGACTGTGCTGTTAATAGCCAGCCAGTGACATGACTGAATGCAGCTTTATGACAATGCTCAACTAGTCATTTTGCAGGGATCCTTCATAATATATGAGTCATTCATAACTTTTACGACTTTATAACGCATGTAATGTGTAGCTCAAGGCAGTCCTGTTGTAAGGATGCCTAATGCCAGCCCTTATGCTTGCTTTTCAGGGAAAGTACTATGGAGTACAGCATCTTATTTTCTCGTGAATTTTTTGCCCTAAATCACTTGAGAAGTAAATGTGGTGCACAAGAAAAACAGAAATCTGCATACACAGCAAAAAGGGACTTCCAGAATGTGCTGCAGTGTTTAAATAAGTTGAAAAGTGTCTGTGGGGCAGGCGGCTGTGGTGGAGAGGCTGTGCTGTGGTCCCTGGTCTGTGCCCCTGTATGTGTGTGACAGCCGCAGTCAGGCACACAAAGCTGCCCCCCCCCAAGCCGTCAGCAGCTCCAGGACACACTAAGCAGCTGGTGACAGATGGGTGGAGATGCATGAGCACTTTATAGCGAGCTGTCTGTGTGGGGAGCCTTCTGTGGATCCACGCCGTGTTTTTACTGCCCACCGAGAGACCTGCACAATGCACCTCAGGAATTCTGCCGCTATCCTGTCCTCACTAGTCAAACCTGCTCCTGGGATATTCCTTAAAAACATTGGCACGGTCACCAGGGAATCTTCAACGCATGCATATCCTCATCATAGCTGTCACGCACATACACACACCCACATACATGTACACATACACATACACACACACACACGCACACACACACACACCCACATACATGTACACATACACATACACACACACACGCGCGCACACACACACACCCACATACACACACATACATGTTCACATACACAGGCAGACACACACCCACGTACACACACACACATACACATAAACATGCATACGCACCACATGCACACACATGCGCGCGCACACATACACACACCCACATACACACGCACACATACATGTACACATACACATGCACACGCACACACGCCCACATACACATGTGCACGCACACATACACATACACACGCACATGCACACAAATGCACATACACACACACAAGCACATGCACACACCCACATACGCACATACACGCACACACTCTCATGTGCACGTGCACACACACACAAATACAATATTCAGAATTTTGTGGTTGGTCTAAGAGAGCTTTATTATGCACAGACATGGTTGACAGTTTTTTACTTTTTGCCTGGCACTGACAATGTAAATCTTTGTAACATGTCCCTCTAAATGCACAATAGTCCCAGACAAAATACCATTGTAATGTATATGATGCAGAATTTAACACCCTTTCATCCCATTATCAAATCAAATCTGTTAGCAGGCACAGACTAGTTGATTTTGAATGAATATTTAATAGTTTTTTTCCTTAGTTTTTGCCTGATGTTAGTTTACCAACAACCCCCTCTGAATCGTATGTTATATAGGGACACAGTGCTTTGATGTGAAATGACTTGCTTCAATAGGAACTCTACTCTACCTTCTAGACAGCTTGCAGGTGAAGCAGGATATGTGACCTTGATAAATTTGCATCATCATAATGATATTTTTAAATCCCTGTCCAGGTCCAATGTCCGTCCCTAATACTAACATCCACTAACTTCTGCTGACACCTACATTGGATTACAAGTTGTGGCATTTCCTTTAGGAACTGAAAAGTCATTTTCCATACCATTCTACACATCAAGTGTATGCTAATATGATGACACTCCAATTAAACATAAGCTCTGATATATGCCATTCCCCGTTGGTTATGGGCCCTTGCATTTTCATGTATGGTATGTTTGATTTTTCAAAGGTCTCTAGCTTCTGAAAAGAAACCTGACCTGCCCTCAAACACCTCCTTATCTCCCTTCCCTTTGTTGTGCCCTGTGCTGCTGCAGACTCGGAATTCACTTTCTAAACTCCTGTGACATCACTACCCGGGCCAAATGGCCTTGTCTGAACCACTTTATCAAAAGGAACTACTTTATCTGATGTAGTATACTGTTCATGAGGGTTCATGCAGTATTGCTGGATATAGCACTAGTTAAATTTCATTTCTGCAAACCAGGAAAGCTGTCACGGCAGTTTGTGGGCAAACTTAACACGTAAATACATGTTTAAAATATATTTTTTTATACATTTTAAACATTAAATCAAATTTTTCAAATCAGTTATGCTGTAATGCATGTGTCTCAAATAAAAGGAAATGAATAAAAAAATAATATGCAAATCATTGTGCAGTGGACCTTTAAGAAGCTGGTTAAAAATGAACCGTCTGGAATCTTTGTGTGTGCTTGCTGCCTACCAAAAAGAATTTCCTTGTACTGTTAAGCTCCGCATAAAAATAACCAAACATTTATTAATGGAGTTAAGGAATCATTATAGGTAGTGTGTGTATGTGTGCATATACATGTGATGTGTTCCTGGGTCGAGGGAGTAACGTGATGTCATGAATGCTTTTTTGATTGTGAAGTTAAGCCACACATATGGCGGCCTCCACGGCTTCCCTGCAGTGGAGTGCAGACAACATTGTGCTTTTTGAAATGCAATTGATATTGCTCTCCATCAATCACATTGACAACTACGAGAAAACCTAATGCCACTGCCCTGGTGGTGAAAACAGATATGTGGGTGGAGGTGTAAAAGTAGGTGTACTACAACACACTTTTATTGTAGATTTCAACCAAATCCAAAGCATATGGAATTTGAGTTTAAATAAAAATTAAAAAAAATTAAAAAAACTGGGTGGTGCAGAGAGTGGATAGTTAAATTCTGTTTGTTTACCATGGCATTCTAGGCAGCTCTGTAATTTTTGCCCACAGGCAACAGTCACCTTCCTTGATTAAAAGCTTAATGTAAAAACATATTAGGAATATGTGCAGTGGAAGTATGAGTGCCAGGAGGCTTATTGCTGGAATTTACTGTTTGTTTTGTGTGTGTGTGTGTGTGTGTGTGTGTGAGAGAGAGAGAGAGAGAGAGAGAGAGAGAGAAATGTTGACGAAAATGAGGCAATGGAAAGTTCACCGGCAGGTAAAGCTATGAGAGCAACCTGTGCTGTCTGAGTGCCGGGAGTCAGGCAGAGAATTTGTTGAAAGACACTACGATACCCAAGAACTGTGGAACTGATAGTACAACATTGTTTAAATAAAGGGATCCCGCATTGCTGAACAAGCACAATTGTCATTACTCATTAATTGGCATTCCAGGAGCAGCCATGCAAGGGGTGTGCTTTGAGGATTGCTTCAAAATCACCTGACTGCTTACATTTGCTCATTTTATTTTTTTACAGAATAAATTTATTACGTCATCTTATTTATTGTTAGCTTTAATGCCTATATTGTTGTGTACTCACAGTAATTGAATGTTATTGATTCATTGTTTTTTGCACTTTCTACAAATGAAAAGCAGGCATCAGTCTGACCTTGAGCTGGTGAAATATTCATTTTGTTCCCTGGTACAAGTTCTGCATTCTGCAATACCCTCAGCTGGAAACACTGACTCCTGCTGGGGAGAAGTGTTAGAGGAGGCTGTGAATACTGTTGGCTGCTCCTCCTATAAAATCTGTTGTAATCATAGTGCTCACAATGTCCCAGGCTCTCTTAAAGTATGTCTATTAAATGACACTGTAACATTGTGACACACAACATGTGTCTCTGCTAGATTAACATGTAATGCCTGAGCCCTCTACAATTGAAAAGTCACTCTTTATGTCACCCTTTATGCTATTTGCAAGCATATAGAATTTTGCAGAACATTGTAAAATGTACATTTTAGCACATTTTACAAGTCCAGTGTTTCTGAATGATTTTATATGAAATGTTATATTTATGGTTGTGGTTTCATATTTCTCGTTTTGGTGCTGGAAATGGTAATGCCAGTCAATGGGACCTTTCAGCTGAGATAGTGGAATATTGTTTATGCATGACTAGACATGGTAAAGCGTAGAAAAGAGTCTTCAGCATTCAGAAATGGTTAATAGTTCTGATACTGTGGCGATAATGTCATTGAGCCATGCAGCTTCGATCCTGATGTATTCTGTCAATATTTGTGATTAGTCTGTGAAGTTTCAAAGAGCCACTGACTGTTCTGTTATTAGCAGTGAGTTATAACCCATAATTAAACCCAACTTGAATTAAACCTGTGTTGTGGATGGAAAGTTGAGAGTTTAATAACACATCACCATGAGGTAAGTGATGGGGAAGATGTTGATGAAGACATCATAATTTTAGGAGAGTGAGGGGCAGTGGGTGCACCCGATGTCAACGGTGAGGTGAAGAGAAACGGCAGAGACCAGGTGTTGAGCTTCCTGAACACACACATTAAAAACACTGCTGAGTAGCTGTCACCCTCCCTCTTATTACCCCTAAATGCTTTCTTTCCTCTACAAATGCACACATTTGCATTAGAGTTCCATAATTTCACTTTCTTCCACTCCCCTCCCTTAACATCACTAAAGTGGATTTAGGTTGCTGTTGTGTTTGCATTTGATGAATAGTGTGTATTCTATGTTCAAGTTAAATTTTGCATGTTGTTCAGGGAAGATCAAGGATGTCCTCGTAGTCATATTGTGCTGTTTTATAGTGTTGCTGGAAGCGTCGGTTTGAATATTCCTGCTGTAATTTGACCCTCTGTCCAAGCTCATTTCAGTAAATTCATTTTGAATTATTTCAGTTTGGTGGCCATTTTCCATACAATGGGTTTGACAGTTTTCCATGTTTCTTCGTATGGGTATATCTTCCATTTGTCTACACTATCTCTTATCTATCGGTCACTGTGCTACCAGCAGGCTCAGGAAAGTGGCAGCTCTTTCATCACCTCCTCGCAGGAAACAGGAGGAGGGTCTGGGCTTCACAGTAGCCCGGCCAAGCGGTGATCTATTGTTAACTTGGTCCCTGATTGATGGCGACTGGTTTGTAATTTTCCTGTTGCCCTGGCAGATAGCAGTGGTGAAGAAATAATTAAATACATGTTTTCCTAAGGGAACATCTTCAGCCAGTCTGAAAAGAGAGACAGGATCAGAAAAGGGGTTGGGTCGACTTGGCTATGCTCATATCTCAATTATTGGGAGTTGTAAGAGGTATTGTGGGGTTGACCACCTTTTTTTCTACAAAGCTTATTGTGCTCTTGCAGTGTCACGCCCAGCACGCTGAACATTGTTTGCTGCCCCTGGTACTGCCTCAGAAGCACAAACTCATGGTCTGTTGCACATCTGGGAGGCATGAGCTCAGTTTTGCGAAGCATTCTCAATGTAAGTCTCAAGGCATCTGCCAAATAACTAAATAGTCATTTTACGTTTATAACCTTTCCTTACAAAGACAGCAAAAGGATAAGCCCTCAAGAATCTGTTTAAATCCCAAGGTAACTTTTGAGTATTAATTCTTAATTCACCTGTGTATTACTGCGTATTAGATGAATCCCCAGGGAATTATCATGGCTTCCAGCCTGAACATACATTTTGGTCCAAATCAAATTATAGCATTCAAGAGAATATTTAACTTTCACTATCCAGATGGATAATTATAGTTGGTGGGACCAAACATGCTCTTTCAAGGTAAAAAAGTAATGCCCTCAGATGAATATAAATCCCTGGATAGTTCCAGTTGGCATGGTTTTAACCAAGTCCCAGAACTTGGCAATACTGTAAGAAATCAATATGTTCTCCCCCAAGAGCCTGAGATAATTTGAGCTAAACCAGTAATTCAGTTGGTGTTATTAGGCATCCAACAGTCACTGAGTAAAAGGTGAACCGCTTTTATTTTGGCGGGGTATGAGTATGTTTTTTTTTTTCTCCAGACCTGCCCTGTCTGGTGTGGAGGCCCAGGTGGGTGGCTCCATCAAAAAATGATGATCCTTGAGCAGCTGAACGGCCTGTTCTTGTCTTAGAATACTCTTCTGTTCTCATGTTGAAATCTGGGCCTGTGTGGCTGCTGGCAGGGGTTCAGGACAGGTAAACCCCCCCCCCCCCTTTACCCTCTTACCCCTGTCAGGATCTCCTGATGCCTGTGGTGTAGGTCCAGGACAGGTAATGCATGGGCTCAGCCAGACTCGGCGGTGGGAAAGGGAAAGCCATGTGCGGCTGTGTGGCATGCCTTAGGGAGAATGACAAAAGTAGATATTGTTCTGCTGGAGCCTGTGTATCTCCTTTCATCTGATATGCCACGGCTACATTTAAGACAGTTTGAGACCGGGGCTTATGTGGATTGTGTTACAGACTTCATCTGGTGACTTGAATTCGCACTCCTAACCTTTTGATTCCACTTCCACATTCAGTATATTATTCATAAAACTGAGTCAGGGAGGCGTCTTTCAGTTACGCTGTGTTTACAACAGGTATCTTTTATGCTAAATAGGTCAACTTTCTTAAAGGAGGGTGGGGAGAGGGGTGATAATAATGATAAATAACATATTCCCAGATAATATCAACCAAGTATTAAATATTTTAAAGGGGAAATAAAAGATAATGTGGAGATAAGGATTTGGAAAGCATCTAAGAGTCATTACAATAGAAACCACAAAAGATGCACAAAAAGCCCTTTGAACAGAGATCAGTTTTTGGTGAAAATATTTGATTTCATGTTGCGGGTTCGCGTCTTGAGGATGTCAGGCTCAAAGGTGGGATGTGATCTCATTACAAAGCTGGAGTCGGCGCCCTTGTTTTCAGAGGAAACATCACAGGGGTGACAGGTATCTTACTACTAGTGTTACAGCACACTGCCAGATTAACCTCTCTCTTAAGAGTTCATCCTTGCCTACATTAGACCCCGCGCTGTCTGCTACGCACAGTCTTGGACAAGAAAGTGACTTCGACTTCCTGTGCAAATCTGACTAAGACTATTATAATTATATGTGTGATATAAGCTAAGTTATTATTTTTCTGGCTTTCTATCTTTCTCTCTATCTATCTGTTGTTGTTGTTACTTGGTGAGCTCTTATTTAAACCTGTGTATAACTTGGGCTTTTCCGCTTCATCTCTCTCGCAGCTGGCATCTGGTGTCTAAAATAATACCTGGCCTTCTGTATTGCTCAACCAAATTTTACACTTCCACTCAGATGAAGCAATACAACATAAATTGACTGAATTACTGTCAAGTCTGGCAAGCTGACGCTCTTAAAGCAATAAAAGGACTGTTGATACAGTATCTGCTGGCAGGGCATTGGTAGTGTATTCCTGACAGGTTGTGCTCGCACCCAGGTCTCTTTCATACCTTACAGAACCATTCTCAGGTGAGGAGTATGCTGGTAGCATACAATACCCTATTAATGGTTAATTATAGATATATCTAGCCATTGACCTGTGTGGAAAAGTTAATGGCTTAGCTTTTCTTTGAATGTGCCTTGCAGCAAATATGGAAGTACTTTGTATGCAGAATACAGCATGAACAAGGAATTCTTTTTTTTTTAAACACACAAACACAAATTGCCATTGAAATAATGAATATCTCAATCTGTTATTTGTGAGTGTGAATCTCTTGTTGCTGTCAGGAGTAGTATTGGGCTTGCACAAAAACCAGTTTGATTATGACAAAAAAATATATCATATGTCTGTGGAAAGTTCTCATTTTTTCCGTGGTTGCACACATTCCTCTTGCCTTTGGTTGCAGAGGCATTCCATTAGAAAGGATTTGTGTTGTCAGAGATCTAATTGCCCTATCTTCTTGTTCTGCTACTTTCTCATTCCGGACGTATTTTTCCCACACAAACAGCTCCACAGGTATTTTTCTTATTTATTGCATCTAATAAAGGAGGTGAGATATTTCGAAAATGTAACGATGAAGGCGGGTCTCTACAGACAGGTAACTGAAGGTAGCCGTGACAGAGAGTGTAAAAACGGGAGGGTCTGTAAATGGAGCATTGTCAGTCGCTGTGCATGTTAGTTCACATAGTTCCTCAGAGCCTCTTGCAGATATGCAAGAGCCTCGAGGGTCTGAAGTCATTTTTCATGTAAAGACAGTAAACCTGCCCGACTGGCTTTCGCTGGATTGTGAAAGCACTCCACAGTGTGCACATAGTCCTCCAGGTTTCATAGACACAAAAATCAGGTGTCTTCTATGTTTTAAACTAACTGTGCACTCATGACTATGTATGTGGTGTATTACATGCAAATGATCCAGGCTGGGAATCAGTATATGGATTTTCTATCAGTTATATCAGTACTGTAGGTACAAAATGTATTTTCTGAGTACAAGCCAGGGTAACAGCTTTTATTGCAAATGTTAATTCTAGTGTTTCAAACTAATTCCCTTCTGAAAAAACTATAGGACAGCACGCAGGGCCCAATATTTCAGTATATGTTAACCAGGGGCCAAACACACCTTTCCATTTTCAAACTCATAAAAGTGGGCTAAGTACAGGCAAACTGCCATTAGAATCACAAGAGTGGCTTTATTTGCAGTGTGCTGTGTTGAGTGGTTGATTAACTTGAGATGGGGACTTCAGTGTGATTCTCATTTGGAAATGGCAATGATTTATTGTTGCTTTATAAAAACAAAATGCAGTTTTTCAGATTGAAAAATTTTGTTAATACATGATGCCAAGACAATGATGGACATTAATAACAAAGAATGGTGTGTAAATTTGTACACAGCAACCCATTGATAACCGTTGGCCCATTTGGTTCAGGCAAATGCAAGTATTTAAACCCCTGTATGTGATGTAGTAGGACATCAAAAAGAAACCCATTTCTGAGATACAGTAAATAAATCAGCAAGTTGAAAACTATACGCCTGCTTGACTACAATTATCATTTAGACACAGGAGGGTTGGTAGAGTGGTGATTGGTAGAGCTGAATTAAAATTCTCAAATTATACCATTAAACTTTGTACAATCTGACTCAGCTCCTGTTTGTCTGTCTTTTGTTGCATCTCACAACTGTGTATGAAAACATGATAGAGAGGAGTAAACCAATCCAAACTATATCTTTGACCCATGTCTTTGCTCTCTTCACCCCCTGGTCAATTCAAGTTCATTCTGGATGTTATTCATTAAGCTAACCTGGGAAACATAGAGGCACATTTGTTTAGACGCAGAATTGTTTGTATGATATCTTATACTGTATCTAATCTCCATATCAACAGTTTTTTTCTGTGATAGCTGATGTATCCATTGTTGTTGGGAAAACATTAATGGAGGTTAAGGTTTCCATCAGTAATGAAGATGTTATAGCACTGGACAATGGACATTAATGTGGACATTAATCCTAATTTAGGGAATGATATTGCTGCTCTTATTTTGTTCAACATGACTTTTTCCACAGAAAATAATAAATCTGAATACAGTACATGGTTTTGCATATTGTGTAACATCATGTGTATTTATATGAACGATAGGGCCTCTTGGACTAAAGACAACCCTAAGTAAAAAGATTTATTAATATGCTGTCAGAATCCCAGGAGCTGCATATTTGTTGTGGGGTTTTAAGCTTTATGTTGTTCTACTGCATGTTTCATTTTCATCACATATTTCTTTTTCTTTTTTTTCTACCAAACATGCCACCTTAAAGATCATGTTTCATCCCATGGTACACTGGCACTCTCACAAGGAAACATTCTTTTAAAAATTGTCTTCATTTTTATCCACTTCCGTTAACGCTCACATTGGTATTAATGCATTGCAGTTACCATTTGTGTTGACCGTACAAATGTGCACAGAATACTTAAGTGTATTCTGTTGGTCATGGTGTCATCATTTGTAAGGCCATGCTGTTTATAATGATATAGCTGGCTGTGGTTAGTGCAGGTAGGGTCTCAAATAGATGGCTTTTGCACTGGCCAGTGTGTTGTGCTGTTAGTTAAAGAGGGAGGATCTCAGGTATCCATACTGTGCAGGCTTTTACCTCACCTGTTGACTGACAGACTTTACCTGCCGGGAAGTTCAAGTTAGACCTATTAGTCTTTCAACATTGGGGTAGAGCTTCAGAGGGTATATACAGAACGGTACTTTTGTAAGGCTGTGTGTTGACTGTTGTGCTTAATTAAGATATCTTTGTCTGTTAGCAAACATTCAAGGCCTGGACAGTTTTTCCCCCTGAAATCAGAAAAGGAAAAACAAGGACTGTCATTTGCTCTGTTGTTCAAATTAGGGATCTAAGGTCATTTTTAGATGATCAAATTTGTGGCAGAAGTCGAATAGTACAGTGGTTAACTGGTTGAGATGTAATAGGAAAGCAATAGGTTCATGCATTCATACACTTCTATGAAGTGCAGTGCATTATTGCCAAGAAGAATCACAACCTTTTCATACAGTCTTTTAAGCATTACAAAATGTGATAAAATATTGGAAGTTACTGCTACATTCATGTATGTGGGTGCTTGACATTGACATTGATGGTGGTTGATATATGCTAACCCCTTTACTGTGAAGTGCTTTAAGATCATGATGGACAGAATAAAATGCTATTTATTTTATGTTTACTGTACATTTATAAAAACATATTTAGAAAGCATTCATTGATGAACTATCACTCCGGTCCTTATTTAAAGGCATATTTTATTGCTTTTTACCAGAAGGGATAGTAAAAGTTGCGGGAGTATTCCAGGTAATTATTGAAATGCTTTTTGTGTCATCAGCCAAGATTTAGAACTCTTTCCACACCTTTCTATATTTGGACTGATGTGCGTTGATGAGTGCATAGTTTTCCATTTAGAATTTTCCATTTCTTAATTGCTTACAGCGCCTATTTGAGCATTCTCTGGCAGTATACATTTTGTTTTGTTTGATTGCACCCTGCATGATGGGATTGTCAGACGCTCAGCCAAACTCGACTCCACACACATACATGTTCATGAGTTTGGAATGTCTCCACTGACATCCTGCACATATATCATGATATTCGCCATCGCTGAAAACTAAATACAGTCTGTACAAAGAAGGATATTACTGAGTAGGAATTCCCCTGGGGATAGAAGGGTTTTCTTGTAAACCTAGCTGCAGCATTTAGGACACAGTGCAAGTACCTATCACAAAAGAGCTATTTTCTGGGGGGTAATATTTATCTGTCTTTAGCCCTAGGAAGTAATCTTATCACCTCATGTTAATTTTTGAAAAACCTCTATCTCCTGCTGAAATAGAAGGTAAAACTACTTAAGAGTAGGATTTTGTGGGAAAAGCGCTGCCTTTGAGTGTTCTTCAGTGTTTCACTGTCGAGGAGATCATGATCCAAGACATTGTTGGATTCAAAGATTACCTCTGGGTATGTTGTACAGACATACACATGCTCATACACACACATACACACACACACACACACGCACACACACGCACACACACACAGACACACACACACACACACACACACACACACACACACACTGTACTGTACCCCCATACTTCCCCCTGAGCATACCTCGTTATTCATAGTCAGATACCTGGAAGGGCCCAAAACAAAGATGGGTTTATTCTAATCATAGAGCTCATTCCTCTTAAACATTTTGTGCAAGAGATAATGCTTGAATACAACTCACTGAAAAAAAATGGTCTCATCGCTACTTAATCTCAGTCTTTAATGGACCGGTAAGAACTGCCAACTATTTAAAGTGATAGCTCATGCATTCTTTCAGACAGTACATAATCTAGCCAGTGAGGTTGGTCATAAATTGCGTTTGGTAGCACATATAAACTAAGTATGTAGAGATTCTTAACGCCCATTCTCAATAGGGAAAGAAAGTGTAAGAAAGTCACAGGCAAACTGTTTTCAGAGGCCCAATCTGTATTTCAGACGTTGATTGATGGACATTGTACCTAGTCTTTTATAGTTCTTTGATAATAATGTGACTGCTTGCCATGTTCTGTATACATTCTGGAATGCAAACTTCATTTTTGTCAATCACCTCGTCTAACTCAAATTTCATCCTGCTGAATGAACTTCACTTGATCGTCTTATTGTAATTTTTTTGTCTGCTTTCGCTTGATATTTTATTCATTCTTCCCAGCACTCCCTTGCACAACACTAGTCTTCATTTCCCATATTTCCCTGAGTCTCTAACTGGCTGATGCTTGTCCTTTGCTGTCTTTATTGCCTTTTGATCTCTGCTCCCTGCTGATGGGCTGTAAAGCCACTGTCTGCCCTTAGGACCTTGCAGTTACTCATCTTTTTCCTGACCTTCTACCCTTTATTTCCTCTCTCATCACAAATCTTTATTCTAGTATGTTTTCCACAGCCAAACTAGCTAATAAACAACTCTATTCTGACAAAAGAAAAACGACCTTAACTTCATCCTTCAAACTTCCATAGTCACAGTCTTGTCTCTCTAACTTCCGATTCCTTCAAAATCCTCGGAACCAGCATATCTCTCTTTCTCTCTCCTTCCCAAAGTCACTCAACAGAAACTTCCGCTCCTGGAAGCCGGTTCTCTTTTCTCTGTTTCCACAGCTTCTCCTTCCTGCCTGAGTTCTTTTGGCTCTCTTGGCTGGTTTTGTTTGTACATACTTACCTAATTCTTAATCTGACATTTTCTGGTCTGCTCTGGGACCCGGCACTGTTCCTGCCCACCTTTCCTCTTTAAATTCCTCGCTGACTCATACAGTATGGTTCATCAGAATTAGTAGACCAGGAAACCCTGGATGATTGTGTGGGACCAAAGTTCAGGGTAGTGATTTAGTGACTTCAATAATTATTTAAATAAATGTTTATCTACGTAGTCAGAATCATAAAGTCAGATTTTTTAATTTAACAAGACGATCGAGTAGGTAATGGAAATGAACTTTCATGGAAGCATTCACAAGTTCAATGTGGAGAAAATTTCAACAATATTTAAATGTCAGTTTCACATTGACCTTTCTGACTGGGTCATGCTTCAAAGCTACATTTGAAGCTGTTTTGGGTCACTAGAACACTGCGCAAAGGCTCTTTGAGTGCCATGTGTGAGGTATGGGCAGGTGAGGGGAGGGTGTCGACAAGAGTGTGTGCGGCCAGAGCAGGTGCTAGCAAGCATTCAGAAACATGCAACACCCCTGGACTGGAGCAGACCCATGCCCATGCCCTAGAGCCAGTCGACTTGCCTGAAGCCTCCAAAGCCCACACACACACACACACACACACACACACGTATCTTCTGATGATACTTCTGTTGTTAAAGGAAAAGAAAAATACAATGAGGTATTGTTTCCTACTGTGTGTACACAAATTCCCCTGATCTACTACCAGGAACACATACCTTGTCAAGGATTAGGGGCTCTTTATCCCAACAGATCAAATCTCTAGCCTGTCTGAGCTTCGTTCTGCTAGGTTCTGTTTTATCCTTTGATTTAAAAAACAGAGCTCAATTCCTGGATATATTTGGTCAGACTAAAAAAAGGTTTTGCAATTTTGCAATTCTGTAAGAACGTGTTTGACCACAATTAAAAGGGAAGGCACTGTTTTGTGGTATCTGTCTAAATGGGAACTATCCCTGCCTCTAGAGGGCGACTGCTCCCCTTCTTTCAGCCTGGCTACTCTCTGTGCACCCCACTCCCCCCTCCACCCTACGCTCCCCTTAAATGTAGTCATTAGTAGCATGGAGGTCCCAGCTTGTGCATGTAGTGAAACAAACTCATCATTATCATCACCAACTGATGTAAACTTCACCTTGGTAAAAGTAGCTCAGAATACTCCATAGGATGTATAATAAAGGATTAAGTAGGCCGGTGTTTCTCTTTCTACTACACTGTTCAATGCTAATTTGACAAACACCTCTACTCTAATATGCCCGTGATCAGCACCTTTGTTGTACGTATGCAGTGTGTGTGTTTTTGTGTGTATCTATGTGTCGACATGCATACATGCATACATCTTTGTGCTTGTGCTCACTCGTGGGCCTTAATTTGTGATTCAAATCCCACAGCTACTGCTAAGGGAAACAAAAATAAATAAATCAGAATCAAAAGACACGCATATACAGAGTTTTTTGTTTGTTTATATCTCTATCTGACTCCAGTGCTTTAATCCTCACTCACATTTTGATGAATGGCTTACCAGGTGAAATCAATAAAGTGTGTCTGGATGATTTATCTGCTGTGATGTGGCAGATTCTACCTGTCCAGTACCAAGCGGTGCTGGCACCAGCACCTGATGACAGGGCCCCAGGAGCCAAACGGAGCCAAGGGGAGCCGAAATCAGTTAATCCCAGGATGTTGGCATATTTCTTTGACACTAGGAAACAAGACTAATGAATGCTGAGTTTGGCCCGCCAGCCATTTCTGCATGAATTACTGTCTGTGCAACATGAGATGTGTGAATCCAGTTAGCCCGGGAAACAGGAAAATGAGTTAAAGCTGAAAACCTCCCTGACACACCTTAATGTTAAGACAACAACAACAAAAAAGCAAGATCTGCATTGGCTTGCTGAATTAATGGTTGTCCGTTCGTGAGAGAGGATTTCAAGCAAGAAATTATTTCAAAAGTCATTCTGACTGGTTATTCAGGGTAATTGAGACACAGTAAATATTGATGGTAGTTATCAATTATGATTTGTTTAAAAATAAATGCAATAGGCCTCATTCAAGAAACATGTATGATCACATTTGATCATAAACTGCGTGTAAGAATGTTTCCAAGAATGTGTGTGGCACAATTTGTGTTAATTTGCCATATTTAAATCGTAATATCATATTTAGAATATGTAAATAAAAGGAAATCCTTACATTCAAATATTATCTTATTCTTCATTTAACTCACTCGTTATGTTATATTTATGGTCATTATAGGTCCAAACATTAAATATTATGTCCTAAAGCAGCAGTTCCATTAGTTCGTTCTACAACACTGCCAATATGTGGTCATATAATGGTGATTCTGTAACTAAACTTTTAAATAATTTTTCAAGTATGGTCAATATTTCCTCATTTAAATTTGGTGTCTGGGACCAACTCTGATTCAACATCATGTATCTCTGTATTTTGATGTGCAAAGGCATGTGTTCTATAAACAAATAAACACAGAAACAGCTTGAGTCTAATCAACTTTACATGAACTCCATGTTGTAATGGTAACTGCATGCCAAATTATAATTGAAAGAGAAATAGAAAATTTCTGTCATTACCCCCAACTGTATTAGCACATACAGTCTATATTAATGACAACATTTATGCCTTCAGTGTGTACCTTTTAAATTTTGGCTGAAACTCTCTGGTGTCTTAACTTGTCTCTCACATGATTTTGAAGGGTTGCCACCTGTAGCAAGCTTCCACCTGTTGTGTGCAAGAACAATGCCACTGAAGTCCTCTTCAAAATTTTCCCAGAAAATTAATGTCATGCTTGTTCTTGCATAAATTCTTTTATTTTTTTCTAGTTCTGTTCTGTTTTTTCTTTTTTTTTTGCATAAGAAGTGCTTGCAGTTATTAAAAGGTTCTTATTCCCTCTCACAAGGATAATAGTCAGATGGAGGCAAATGCCTGTACAGTGCATGCTTTCTTGTTGCCAGAAGGGCTGCTCTCAGTGTGTTCACTTGCTGTGTGAGCTGATTGGCAGGGAAGGGCAGTAGCAAGGGCTTACCTCTAGAGGGACAATAAAAATGCCAGTGAAGTAGTCTCTGCCATTGAAAAGCCTGCTCAGGTCTTGTAATCTCATTAAGAATAGCAATATTTGAGAATGCTTCAAGTTAGCTACAAATTCACATAGTCTAGTACATAGTCTTGAAATTATATTTGTCATAAATTTACCACATTAACATACGTATATTCTACTACAGCCACCAAAAAACACAATTTATTTTTCAGTTTTATTTCATAGTAAATGGCAAAGCATGAAGCCCCCCTGCCAAAATGCAGAGGGGTAGTGCTGCTTACTGGATGCTCTTGTTCATTAAGAGAGACTCTTGCTGCTGTGGCATGAACAGGGTTTGTAGAAACTTAATTAGTAGATTGTATGGTCTGACTCTGCTCATGGCAGAGAGGAACCAGGGATTTTCTAGGACATGGATGTTTGGACCTGGCACCAATTAAAGCTGAAATCAATCAGACCTCCCACGCTCCCTGTGAGCACAAATAGAAAAAAAAGCTCCTCTCCTGCTTGGCAGCCAGGAGGACGTGCCAAGTGCCACAGCCAATGCTGTGAGGTTACCACACATTTACACGTCTTAATGCAAGTTCTGCACTGCAAAGGAGGCAGTTAGAATGTGATAGCTGAATGCTGTGAACTATAAAAAAGATGGATGGAGCTCTCCTTAACCTTTTCTGAGCTGCATTGAGCCTTAATAACTGTCATTCCTTCTTGGCCATGGTGTTGAGCTATGTTATTAATGCAATGTCTCCACATCTCTTTCAAATCTTTATGCTCACCAACTTATTCCTGTGAAAGCAGCACTTTGATAATGACATTGCGAACTGCGAACAACTGTTAATTAGATAGATAAATATGCCAGAGAAAGATTTACCATGTTAGATAACATGCAAAATGCAATCTGAGTGTATTTCACAGTGGACTGTTGGTCACTGTGGCAGGATATCGCTTGGTGGGAGACTGTAAGAACTGAGTTTGATCAGCCTGTTCTGTGCGTAGTGAGATCAGTCAGGAGCACTCGCACGGAGCTGCTCTGGCTGTCTTTAAGCAGCATCCTGTGTTTCGCCATGGATGGAGCCAATGTCAACAGAGTTTTGACCTCCACATCAACTGCAGGTTGGCGACGGAGCAGCGGTCCTGCCCGGGGGGCAACAGCTGCAGGAAGTGTGTAGCAGTGGAGGAGGAGGAGGAGGAGGAAAGGGATGAAGGAGAGCAAGAATGCTTTGGGAAAGAAACCATCGCTTGCGTTACAGGCATTTTGTGTAAAACCATTAAAGGCATTTACCGTAAACCCAAGCCTCAGTGAATGCATTTTTTGTTGATCAATATTTCGCTTTTATTTCATTCCAGTTATATTTATTTATGGTTCTGTAATTATTTCAGTTGAAAAAATACTTTGATGAGGGGAGCAAATTGATTCAAAATTTATCTATTTTTTCACTAACCCATAGAAAGGCTTTTGGTGTTTAAAATTATTTGTGACATTCATAATTACCAGATTTTGTCAATGTGGTTTCTCATGAGGCCTTTGTATTTAAACCCACAGTCCGGCCAAAATGAAATGGAACAACTCATCAGTACACTATGGCAAAAATGGTTTGCATATGTTTTGCATAGTTCGTCAAAATAACTCTGGGGTTTCACAGACGCCTATAGAAATCCTTTCAAAAGTTTGCGTTTGCTTCAGCAGTTCACGGAGCATTTCTCTGAGAGATAATCACTGACGGAGGGAGGTGGCGGACAGCGAGCATCAGTGGGAGGTGGGCTTATTATGGATTCCGCAGCATTGGGTAACCTTCTCCAAGAGCAGGTCACCGTGGCTGGCTGCTTGCCATTGGGAACACTGAGAGTCTGAAAGGGATGGAGGGAGAGAGCCTTGCGCGGCGCTCTCACAAACACAACGGCTTAAGGAGGCCTCCCGTCTCACACACACTCGAGCCGCTCTCTCGTACCTCTGCGCTAGAACCCCTCCTCAAACTCTGTCACTTTGACCTAATCCTGTTTTCTGTGCAGCTGTGGGGGAAAGTCACCTTTAGTTTTTATCACATTTTAATGCAAACAAGCCCGGAAGGGCACTTGTGTGCCGCTCTGGATCCCTGACAGTCTCCCTGAATGGGAGCCGCTGTAGCCAGGGAGAAAAATGTGACAGCAAGCTTTATCTCTGTTCCCCCCACAGAACAATCTCAAAATTATTGCCTCTTTCAAGAGGTATTCTCCTTCTGGGGGCCTAACCCAACACACAGCGCTGCTTAGCATCTCCACAGCATTGTGAGCGAGCTCCTGGTCCAAAGATAGAGTTTCAGGGCCCCATTGTCTGGGGCTAACATTGGTTTTTTCGTAAGAGGATTAACTTGGTGTCCAATGGAAGACTTGGACAGTTGTTTGGATAGATTCTCTGTATGTTTTGTTTGAGGAATGATTTTCTTGGAAGATCGTATATGTGCAAATTACTTCTTGGAAGTAAAATTATTTACTTTTTTATTAATTCTCTTTTCTTTTTTTTTCTTTTTTGCTTTACTGATTTTTAGGATATTATTGAGCGTAATTGTTTTGGTACTGTTAAGTACTATCTTGAAAAAAAAATGGCTTTGTCCGGTGTAATTACTAGGGATAGCAGTAGTCCATTACTTAACTAATGACATTCAAGCATGTCAATGCCCTGGCAAAACTGCAAAAGTTTCAGGAGAATGATGAGATCATTAGTTAATTTTGAGCTAATTTAGACCAAGATGTTAATATTCAGTAGTGAGTTGTGGCATTTTGGCCAGATAAATACCATACGTGTTTCTTCTGGACTGAATATGCCTCAATAATTGACCCATCTTCACTTTTAAAACCAACAGAGTTCACCCTTGGCCCACAGAAAGTAATTTGTTTCATGACAGCTTCATTTAAGACAACCGGTAGCATTTTGTGCATTAGCATGACTTTTCTGGGTCAGCAGCATTAATACATCAACATTAGATTCCCAACCAGATGTCAGTCATAATTGCACTTTTTTATTTTTGGAATATATGCTAAAATTACATAGTTGTGAAATTGAAATATATATTCAAATATAGCTTATAAGTCTTAGCATGATATAATTGTTTTGTTGGCGCCATTTGTTTTACTGTAGTGCAATTCATTTTACTACTCATGAAGCAATGATCAAATAAAAGGAAGATATCAGAGATATTAGCTAACCTCGATTGTTCAAAACCACTTATTTTGATGCAGTCCGCAGGCTACCAAATCATAGCAGACTTTAAACGATGAGAATGATTAATGAATTTAATAAGTCTGTAGCTCGGGGTTATACTAAAGGGAAAAACACAAACAACTTCCGTGTGTCTGTGTTTTTCAGGTGTGTGACTCACTTGTAAGAACCTGCTTCACTGCACTGTGGCACTCCATGATTTGTACGAGTGCGAGGCGGAACTAGGGCCTACGCCGCAGGTGAAGACCCCCCTTTCAGACACGAACACGATTCTTTTGATCAGCTTGGTTATGGGTCTGTTGAATTATGACTCTCTTCTGTCATGTCTGCCACATGATTTTATTCTACCTATAATCTTCTTCATGTGCACTCCCCTATTGTTATATCAGGAGCATACAATATGCTCAAGTGTGTGATGTAATATAGGATATCTGTAACCATTCTCCATATTAATGGTGCTGCCTGGAAGAGGTGTTTAGGAAAGTATAACTGCTGGGGCTTGTTTGCTAAGTAGCTCAGGCACATAGCAAGGAAATGGCCCTACTGTATTCATTGTCTTTGTCTAAACTGGACTCTTTACAGAACTCCATTCAGTAATTTCCTCTATGAAAATGAATTATTATCCAGTATCAGATTTTGTACGCACATAGAGGAGGTCCTGGGCATGGAATAATGTGAGGGTTGTCCCATATTATGATCCTTGACTGTATCAACACATTATTTGCCCAAACTGTAAGACCCATTCAAAAAGAAAATATCCTCCCAACAAACACTGCGGAGATGGTAGCCAGGGCAGAGGGCTTTGTTGTCGCTGCTCCTGTAACTGGAGATCAGTGTTCTTGAAGCACTGCGATTTATGGTGGTAGCGATCGCACAAGTATCGGCTGACAATGCTGTGCCACATTTTATTTCAAAGAGGCAGCGGAGACAATGGCTTCTCGTAATAGCAGTATACCTTTCCCCTCTGGGAGAGTCGGTGAATGCTATCTTGCCACACCATCTCATTTCTTTTAAGCCGCGCACAAACCGCTGACATATCACACAAATGCCTCCTTTATTAACTGGCAGTGATTGTCTGCTGGATGGGGAATGGTCTCCGGAACCCTTCTCCGCATGCCAGCAAACTGTTACACTTATTCCATGTGAATTTGTCTCTGTCTGGCCTTCCATGAGGCCCCGTCATACATCAGCCCTTTGGTCCCGACTGGAGAAAGTCTAGATTACAATGCCTGTGAAAGGCCCTTGTGTAATCCTCTTGGTTGCGGTGAGGTTTAAAACTGGCACAGCTGCCATGATGAGGCTCCCCGTTATTGTGCCAGACGCCTGCGAAGCCTCCGTGTGCTGGGGGATTGAATGTATGATTGTTTAATTTCTGCGGGGCTGTTGATCGGTTAAGACGTTTTCTCGACGCTCAGGGCAACCTAGTCTAAAGCTATTATGGGGACTGGCCCCCAGATCTTTTCATTTTTGTTAAAAACAACGCGTCACAATATGTTCTTCAAAAAGAAAAGTGTCTCAAAAGGTTTTAAGTGCAGGATATATCTAATGTTATCACATTCATTCTGACTCAGCAGTCATTGAGCTGA
Organism: Anguilla anguilla; assembly: GCF_013347855.1. Taxonomy (NCBI): domain Eukaryota; kingdom Metazoa; phylum Chordata; class Actinopteri; order Anguilliformes; family Anguillidae; genus Anguilla; species Anguilla anguilla. The sequence goes on along the minus strand of NC_049213.1, from coordinate 29,398,535 downwards.
AATGATGAAAGCTCAGAAGAACACAGGATAATTGTGTCTTTCTCTGCCATGTGTGCTGGGAAAGATCCGCTCTATCAAATACTCTGAGTTTAAACGGCAGCTATTAGTTTTTCTTTTCTTCCACGCTGTGAATGTTAATGCTTCAAACATTTTTTTTTTGGGTTGTGGAATGCTGTGAAAATCCGTTGTTACAGTTTTGTGTGGTCCCAAATATGTCTTTCATGTTTTTTTGGGGGTAAATGTTGTATCTTGACATATTTACAGTGTAGCTCAGAAAGCTGTGGTTTTGGAGGGTGAATTAAATGTTTTTTTTTTCTACAACATTGTCATTCGCCATAACCTTACACAGCCTTTCTGCAATATTTTAAAAAGTCACAATAGCACTTTGTGTTAGATGGGGTTGTAGTGCAAATGCGTAATGAGTTTGTATGCAAAGCAAGCAGTAGCAGTACAGCAGCTCGAGACCACCCACTCACTAAGACAGTGACAGAGGGGGTGACATGAAAATAACTGTTTTGTTTTGTGCCATGTGACCTTTGAACTTTTTTCATCAAGCTTTATGCAGCTCTTCTGATTGTTGTTGAACTTGAAGCGATGAAAGAGGAAGTTTTAGTTGTCTCTTTAAAATGATCAAGTATCTTGAAAAATGTGAGCATTTTTCTCTATGCTATTCCATCTCTTTGGAAATGCTAATCTCAATGAGTGCATGTATTCGATCCACTTGCACTGACTTTACCTTCTTTATATCAGTTGAACAGAATGAGACAGGATAGTTGTCACTGATTGGTCAAGATCATGACAGATGGCAGGCTCCCATCCCTTTATTCGTTTGCTCCTACATCCTTCATTCTTTATACCATTAGTTATTTAATTAACATCACCGCCTGACATCCCTGCAGTGCATCCAGCTGTGTTTTTCTGAGAAATGACTGACAGAGACACAAACCTCTGACCTCCCCTTGAACTGTAGACTCATCCAGGGAGGCTGTGTCAGGTTCCTCTCACACACACTCATCTGGTCGCATTAACTGCCTTAGCACGTGCTTATCACAAACAAGGCTAGCCCCCTACCAATGCCACACACAGATCAGAAATGGAACGGAGGGTTGAAATATGGAACTCACAGCCAGATGATGTGCTCAACACAGTCAAAGCTCAGGTCAGTTTAACAATTGATATTCAGCCTGCATGTCAGGATACCCATTAAAAGTCACACTGCTACAGAGTTACCCATAGTGCCTGGGTTTGCCTGTGACTTTCCATTGTCAGGACTGGCCATTTTGAATGCTGAAACAACAACTTGGAATAATGGCCGCCACTGTAAGCACAGGGAAGTATGGCCATGCAAATAGTCACTCCGAAGCCTGTGCCCAAATATCTACTTTCCCTCCCAAAGAAGCCTCAAGCTGTCTAAACAATGATGGTCAGAGACAGCAACAACTAACACGAGTCAGCCCTGGGAAAGAAGGAAAGCTTAGACTAGGGGTTGAGGGAAATAGCCTTATTTTTCTTTGCCTAAAAAATATGAACTTGCCTCCCACATCTGTGTGCACGACTTGCTGAATTGCCAGGTGCAAAAACCAAGCAGTTTGCAACACTGCCATGAAATATATGCACCTTATATATGTCTCTCCTGGAATTACATCTTTTTCAACATGCAGTATACTGATGAATGCATGAGGTTGTCAATATTTATTGCTGTACAAACAGCAAGAAAATATACCCTAAACACTCCAACAAACCACTATATAATCTCACTTACCCCCCCTCTTCCGTAATAGCAGCTTGCATTCCATTCTACTACATTCACTTTTTGACAAGTATTTGGATGAGAAATGATAGCGGTAAGCAGCTGGCTGCTAACTACTAGCCTTCACGAGCGCTGTACAGTTAAATCATGTGCCCGGCTGAATGTACTGCTTCCTCTACAAGTGTTCAGGCTATGACATAATCATTCATTTGTGTGAAATTTTTGTTTAGCATTTCTAAACAAGCATTTTAGTAGCTTTCATTATTACTGCTAATGTTGGGTTATACTTAAGACGTGAGGCATGACTGAGGGCCAAGTGTTTGGAAACGCTGAGCATTCCTGAGACACTCCAGCTGCTTTTCTCATGGAAACTCCTCGAAGCCATTTATTAAGTCATTATTTCATTTTCTCCTCAAACGAGATTATACAGCTACATGCAGAATGAGGTGTTTCACAAAGCAACAAAGGATTTACTGTACATTATATATGTTGTAGAAGTGGACTGATACCTGTGCGGCATAGTGTGTTGTTCCTAACAATGCTGACCCCTTTCTTATATGTTTCAACATTTAGAATGTTGGCTAGGCTCACATATTCATAGTCTTTCTGTAATGCATCATTTAATTCTCTCAACATTAGAAACAAAATTGGCCACGTACATAAAATATTGCTCATTTGGATGTATGTAATTTTGATTTCAATATAAACCCTAATATACAGTAACTAGCAAACTACCTAGATTTCAAACAACTGCAATAATCATATGTAAATAAATGTATATGTTTAAAACGTGTGTATGCTAGATCACAGCACACTGTGCATTGACAATAATCTATGGCTTAACTGTGGCAGAGAGTTTGTTACCAAGCACTGAATTTCCATTATATTCCCTTTAACTGTGATTATACATTTTTCTGCACATACTGAGAAATATATTGAACCGCTGTATCCCAATAAGACTATTAGAATGGTATATGTATTTAGACAAAAAATAACTTGAGGTTCGGCTTTAATGGATGAAATACAATAGTCAAACCAAGGGTGGGCAAAGCTTATTAATTCTGGAATAATTGTAAATGCACTGGATGGGCTCTTTGAAGGGAAAGCCATTACAGAACATTGTACAGTGTCACAGTGTTAGCGGAGCAGGCAGACTGCAATTGTATTATGAATCTTCAAAAAGGTTTTGATCTCGTTTCTTTTTACCTTTGCCAGAGTTGTCAGAACATCAGACACTGAGATGTGATGAAAGGTCACCGCTAAGCTTGTCACCCAATCTTAAAGACACTGCTCCCAGATTACAGATATTGTTTTCCTTCACCTGCCGCAACTATCATTACACTGACATTTCAGTGGTAATCTTATTTTGAATATGTCATATAAAGTTATATAGACAAGCATGAGCGTAGAGTGCAGTACTTTTGTGTGATGTTGCTATAACTTCCAAAAAAATTTCACTTGGCACTGAGTTGGGCTGAGGTCTTTTTCCCTCTAGAATCCATATCTTGCCACTTGTTAGAACTTGTCGTTCAAAGTAACACTACAGAGAACCATGAGTTCACTGAAACGTTTGGACCGATGCTGCCAGTATGAATGACTAAGCCATGTAGTCATAGTTATTATGCTATTAATCTTCCAGCTTCCAAACTCGTATCATGCTGTGCCATTTGAGTGTCCTCAGAAGATTGAGTTTTGATACAAATAAGAAAAAAAAGATATATAAACAAAACATAGACACACACACACACACATATATAAGGGTACATGAATAGCACAGCATGATACAAGTTTTGGGAAGGGATGGCCTGGTTATGTAATATTTAAATTTGTGAGGGTGTGTGTGTGTGTGTGTGTGTGTGTAAATATATACATTCTTGAAAATGACCAGTGTTCCCTTGAGCAGTGTAATATTTTTCATGTTCAAGCAAGGAAAATATTCATTTGATAGTAAATGTCAGTGGTCAGAGAAAGAGTGAGAAATAAGAAAGCAGGAAATCCTGACAATATCAATTCAGGGGGAATATAAAGAAGAAAATATAAGGGTTAAAAGAAGGGATCTATAAAGACTCTCCTTATTCAGGCAACTCCTCCAAGGGGTGAGACTAGCTGGAGCATTCAAATGTCTTTATGCTCTAAGATTTAATAAAAGTGATTGTGACACTTGGTAAGTATTTTGTAGCAAAAAATGCCAGTTGTCACACTTGGTGAGTTTTGTAGCAGGCATGTAAATTATGGTCAAAAGTTTTACACCTGAAAACCTATTTATGGAATTAAACTGTGTGCAATTTATATTTCATAAGCTTGATTTACATTAAGCCATGGGCATGATTTATATCTCGTATGCATGATTTACATTAAGTTAATTTATATTTATATTTTGTGTGCACAAAGGAAAAAAAAACTCTTTCAGTGTCACCTGCTGCTCTGTACGATTGAGAAATTCCTGTAATCTTTCTTTCTTGTAAACAGTTGTTAGACTTACTCCTGGAGCATAGAATGCTGGCAGTTGAATGTAGATTCTACAACAAAATAAATATGAACAGAATTCAGCTGTTTCTGGACCTCTTGATATGATAAGCCAACATACAGTAGCTTGAGCTAACATGGCAGCCAACCTACCTTTGAAGCTGCCTATATAGCTAACAGAAGTCAGGCAAACTGGTGTGGTTAACATTAGCTAGCCATTGAAAGCTGGATCTGAAATTAAATAAAAATGAGTAAGAACAATAGTTTATGTTTTCTGGACATCTTGGCTGGGCACATTCATTTAGTTCAGCTGGTTGTTAATTTCCTGCACCATCAGAAAATCCTGTTTGATGGGGTAGGATGATCAATAATTAATGCTGTCTGATGAGATTTGCCCTGGGTGCTCTAGTGGATAAATTAAAAATTATATGATGGTGCTCTTTGGAAATTGTAACAAAAGATCAAACATCAAAAAAGGAAGAAAGCTCAAAAGTATTCTGATGCTTAAGGAGTTTATGGAGTTTAAGTTTTTTTTTCTTCTAGTAGGACAACAGCTTGGTGTCATTCACAAGCACAAAAGTTCAATGTCTAAAACATTCCTCTTCTATCTGCTATTTAAAGTGTGGAAACAACCCTAAAACAGAAGCTTAAATTGAATGAGTGCCAATATTTTTGCCAAACAGCAGAAATGACTGATACAGGCATTTTTTTAGAAGACCCAAATAAAGATTTTGGGATCACGTGTGCCCTTTTCAGTCAGGTGACAGGGTCTGAAGCCATTGTGTTGTTTTACAGGAATGCATGCATGCCCTGGGAGGGACACATAGACGAGGTATTCACCACATGGGTTTTTTTCTGGGTTATTTTGCGTGTGCCTCTGACATCTTCGGAGTTTAAACCAAAACATACCCCCCCACACCCCCACCTCCTGGCCACACCTTTGGTGCTTGATGCTTGACCCACTGAAAGGGTTAACACAAAGGAGACTTTGAGGTCTTGGAAGCCAGACGCCATGCACATTGGCTGAGGTGTGCCCTGTTCTCTACCTGTCATGTGTGACCTGGATTGGTCTGGTGCCTGTGACTCTGAATATGAAACACATATCCTTGAACCTGAGTAACCTCTAGAGAGGAGCTGATCTGCTTTGTACGTCATCAAATTTGTCACAGGCCCGTAGGAAACGAGGACGCGTCCGCAGTAGCTCATTGCTGTCTGTTTTGTATGCATTTGGTTTTTGCTGTGAGGTTGGATCTATGGGACTAAAATGGAGCTAGAATTATGAACATTCAGGCTGAAAGAACCTCTCAGCGACTGCATGGCTTCTGCTGCTGAGTGGATCTGTCAGTCTGCATGTTTATCGTTTCAGCAAATCTGGGAAGACCCACGTACATGAACTCCCCTGGACCCTCCATTCATCCCATGAGTCTGCCATTCATTGGCTGCATGTCTCTCTCTCTCTCTCTCTCTCTCTCCCCCCCATCTCTCTCTCTCTCTCTCTCTCTCTCTCTCTATCTCATATATATATTATATATACTGTATATATACTGTATACCTATATATATACTTTTAATTACTGAGCTTACTAGTGCCCTCTTTCTTCTTAATGATGCTGCCAAGTTGATTCTGGTTAGCCTATGTTGGTTATTTGGTTTGGTTTGGTTTGGTTTGGTTATTTATTTCTGTAATTTATACATGGTGAAGCCTAAATGTATTTAAAAAAAACACCCTTTAATAAATTCTGAGAATGTGCACTGCGTATGAATTATTTGATTGCAAATACAAAGTTGTAAAGTAAAAAAAAGTCTTTGTCCCAAACATTATGGAGCTCGCTGCACATAACATTAAGGGCAAATAAAACATTGAAAGGGTTAATATTTTGTTGTCTGGTCCGATCTGTTGTTCAGCTACCAGTTGATACAAAGTTTGAGTATTTACAAAAAGAGAACTTACCACTTACCTTGCACATTAAGCACATTATTAATGCTGTCCTTGGTGACAGATATTTGACCCTTCAGTAGATTCATTGGTATGTAGTTCATCCCACAAGTTTTCATTTTCATGTCAGTCACGAATGATTCTCCTGCAGAATTCTTTTTTTTTTTTTTTAACTTTCTGAAATATTAAGTGATGAGTCAGTGAAGTGTTTTGTTAGTTTATCATGCAGGGGATATAATGGGGAAGGAACTTATCTTCTAACCTGAAGGTCACAGGTTCGATTCCCGCGTAGGACACTGTCGTTGTACCCTTTTGCAAGGTACTTAACCTGCATTGCTCTGGAAAAGAGTGTCTGCTAAATGCCTGTAATTTACCAAGATGTCTTCTTATTTTTCCTCGGAAACAGAAGGCAGATATATCTTTGTAAAATCAATTCAATCAAAACAGACCTGGAACACATATTCCGTGGACCATGGATTATTATTTTGAGGCAATTTTATGCTGAGTAAATGACCTTCAACTTTGGCAATGCACCAAAGGAAAAAATACAGTCAAAATGTCAGTAATTGCAAGGCAAAGCGACACCCACATGCCTTATATAAACAGCATATCCCTTTGATACAAGAAGAGAAGTTTATAGAAATCAAATGTTCCCAAGAGCAATGCTGAACTACATTTATACTTGAGGAAATAGATTTGCTACATTAAGAATTCTTGAAGAGTACCTGTTTACCTCTCTGTTTATTTGCTCTTTTACGTTCCAAAAAGACAAGGACGGAAACACAGTTGATTAATCTGTTGATATATTAACAGTTGTAAGATGACTGTGTCTTTGGGGGCTAATATTTCTTATGACTGCCTTGAGCCTTAGATCAGAAGCACAGAAGTTTGTATGTCATTATTGCCTGCTTTATACATCTTTATGGATATGCGGTGAAGACAGAGGGACTTTGATGCACATCTTTGACAGGAAAGCTCATAATTTTGCTCCATTGCACTGAACTTTAATTACAGCCTGATATTGTTATACACCTCACTATAAATTGGATAAATTGCAAGCTTACACATGTATGGAATACACATTTCTTTTCATGGAATTTCATTTTAGACATACATACCACACATGTTGAGGAAATTGTGGAATTGATTTTGGTCATATTTCTCTCAGCTATACAGCCTCACTGTCAGTCAGTGGAGAGCAACAAATCAAAGATGAGAAAAAGAAAAGAGTACCTCAGCCAGCGTGCTCCTGTGTATTATTATCAAATGAACAGTTTAACCAGCAACTCTGTAAAATGTTAAGTGCTAAAAGATTGAGTCTTATACTCATATAAATTTTATTAGAGCTGAATTAATGCCCAAATTTTTTTCTGTAATTTGATTATATTTATTCACCTAAAAATTAAAATTAAGGCGGCATGAGTCAAGTACATAACTAAGCCATGACTCTTCATGATGAAGAGCTCAACTATCCAAAGTAGAAGAAGGGTTGTTCCTCAGTAACAAAACACATGGAAAAACATGTTTTGAAGTGTTCCTTCTAAACATGCCATCTTTGTTATGTTCCCCAGGTGTAATAAGCTAAATGATTCAAAGCCCCATTATGAGTATGGAAGATTAAGGACATAATGTTTTTCCACTGCCTGTCTTGCTAAATACTCTCCCAGAAGCAATTCCTCTCAAAGCTGTCAACAGGTTTTAGTTCAGCAAGGCTTGTTGTTATTTACCCGAAACAGGTGTAATTAGTTAATACCCTGGAAGTGGGCTCCTACACCCTGCTGTACCTCCTGTTAATCTCTCTGAAAAGAAAAGAGATGACTGTCAACACAGGCATCACTGAGAGAGTGTTCTTGGCCCTGGCAGGTAAATCTGCCATCACAGGCCCTATTTGCGTTTCAGAGATAGCCACAAGAAGCCTCTGTGACCTTCTGTGGCCAGGAATTTCTCACTCGGACAGAAGGAGAAATGCTAACATGTGCCATTCACAGAGTGAAAGCATTCACCCTTTATACTAGTTTCTCTTTTAAAAGTGATGTTCTTTTTTACATGACTTTTCCAGAAATGCATTACACACTTCAATTAAATGTTGTGAAATTTTTATGTTTATTTTCTGAAATTTGTTTTATAATTAGTAATGGGAAAAGCTTGTAAAAATCTGAATGTGTAACTGGAAAAGAATGATTTTGTTTAACATCCCTTAGTGATATATATGAAGTATTTATTTCTCAAGTGTAAAACTACATATCGTATTAATGCATTATAAAAGGATCTTCTATTTCAGAAATTTAGGATTTTGTACACAGTAGATAAAGTGAGTTGTTGAAATTTCAATGATATACTGTATTTATATGTTTCTCAAGAGGGAAAACCAGAGAAATATGATACTTTCATTCTTCTTGGTACAGGCTCATGGTGATCCCATTTTAGTGTAGTTTTTTTAATTTTATTACATTTTTTATAGCCCATTATGCTGCACGCTATTATGTGTTGAAGTTCCAAACATTGGGCTCCTGAGTTCTTGAGAATTTGTTCTTGGTGCAGTGATGTGTCCCACAGTCTTAAATCGAGTCCTGACCATGCCAGTGCTGATTGTGGCCAGGAATTCCATGGGGTGATGCATAATTGGCTGCAGAATTCCCAAGGGGGGAGGCTTCTGCTTGCCTCATTGCACATTACCAGCTCCCCTGGTTAAGTGTCTGCAGTCTGTCTGTTTGTGCAGATCTGTTGGTGGAGCCTGGATTTCGAAGAAGCAGCAGCTGGCTGCGTGAACTTTGGAGGACGTTCTAATCTGCATTCTCACAGGTGTACATTGCAGTAAAGTAATGGGATATGATTCAGATATGATTGTGGCACTGCTATGTGGCTCATCCGGTAATGGTGCTGTTCTAGAACACTTATGGACCCCATGGTGGTTTTGAATCCGGTCCATGGCAGCGTCAGCCGTGGAGTTAGTGTCTCCCAGGGAGGAGAGTGTTTTTCACTCAACCGGGGCGACATTGTGTCTCATCGCTCGCCAGTGACCCCCTGCAGTTTAATAGGGCATCAATGTTCATCTGTTGAGCTACACGTTCGGTGTCTTCCAACTCATGTGGCCAGACGTGTAAATTCCGATGCGATAAGGAGCGATGCTGGATATCATGTGCTTCAGGGCAGAGCACATGCAGGTCTGTGATCCCCAAAACCAATGGTAAGGGTTGCAGCAAGTAGTGCTATGAAATATAAATGGACATTCATAAAAAGGAGAAAAATATATCATTGAACATGTACAGGGAATAAAGTTATTAGTAAAAAAGTTAAAGTAAAAAACAAGGGATATAAAAGTTCTAAAAACTTATTACAAACTTAAAACCAAAATTCCCATCTGTAATTGCCGTGTTCAATGTTATTGCGTAATAAGTATTTCTAAACCACAATAGTAGTGTATTGACGTAGTGTTTTAAAACATCCATGTTGATAAGATCTTACAGTGGTTTCATGTGCCAGAGAGGTACTTGTTCTAACCAGCTGCCATTGAAGCCGCAGGGGAAGGATAAGTCATAATTCCCTTTTATTTCTTGCCCTTGAGGGTTACCAAGAGAGCCATGTTTGTGTTTAAAACATCTTGTGTTGAGAAGTCTGCAGATTACAGTAAGCTGGACGCAGGTGACACAGACTGTGGAGAAATCATGAGGGACCACCATACACCCATTTCCAACTGCATTTAGAAAATAAAGAAGCATTACATGGGTGGTACACATACCGCAGCATATACCACATTCCTCCATTCACCCCAAATCAACAGACCGTTAATCTCCTCCAAAGCCACCGTCAGTAAACTAGCTTCTCCATTTCTAAAAAAAAATAAAAAATATTACAAAAAAACATTTTGGGCTGATAACATACCTTTAAAGATTTCAACTATAAGAGGTGTTTGGACTAGCAGGTTGCCTCAGAAGTAGTGTTTTGCAGTATCTCAATCACTACATAATAGCTTATGTAATATCAGTAGATGATTTGATCTTACAGTAAGCATTATCTGTGTTTGATGCAGCAGAGATTGACTCTGCCTTAGCACTTTGTTTGCCAGGGGACTGACGTAAAGGAAAGCCTGACTTGTTTCCACCACTATTTATGTCTATGTTACCACTATACGTGGAGACCTGGAGACTCGATCATTGGCTTTTAGTTGAGCACTGTAGGACCTCTTGTTGTGGATTGACCTCCCATATGAAGTGAATGACCTCATGTAGGAGGTGGCTGCATGTGTGTTTTAATAGTAGTTCTTCCACAGGCACACTTTGTAATGACTACATTGAACGCTGGCGGTATTTCAGAGAGCATACTCTGCAATTTACTGCGCTGCTCTCAGGTGCTGATTGTACATGTCTCAACTAGGGAAAAGAAAATATAATTGATGGAATTATGTGTCAGGTGATTTATAGAGAGATGAAAAAACACACTTTTGTTCATCCCCTCGTTGCTCTGCCTCGTCATTATTATATATTTTTTTCTTTCTTGGCGTTTTCCATCCAGTCCTTTTGTTTTTTTGGAATAATTCTCTGCAAAGGTTTTTTTTTTGCCATTTTGCTCAATTAACTTGCTTTACAAGGTGCACCAAAGCCATCGTGCCATTATGGCTTTTCGCTTTGGTTAGCAAATGATTTTGGCATACCACCATCATGCTTTACAGACATAACTTGCACTTATGTGTGCAGCCTGGCCCTAGGACTATTCTAGTCAGTAGGATGCCACTCTTCTTCAAAAATAGTTTGTTAAAAGATGGGCATGAAGGCGATTCAAATATATCTTTTGCAAATAATATGAGAAAAACAGAGAAAAATGAACTGGGTATGAATATATGGCCACAGGAATAGTTAGCCTTAAAAACTCCTGAAAAACTGGAGAGGAATCCATGATAACCTGAACAGCGGTAGCCCTCAGAACTCCGGAAAATGTCTTTATGTATGTTCCTGTCTCCCACTCACGCTGTCGTGCCATTTCCAGGAAAGAATTATTGCTTTCTGGATGACATTATTAACTCTTATAATAAGACAGGCAGAATAATGACAGTTATTAGCTGTGTTCACCCTTGGAGGGATGATTTCTAAACGACCGAGCAAAGAACTTGGCCAGTCTTTGGGAGGCAATCATTTTGGGCCAAATGAAAAATGTCACCCACCTGCTGATCAGGAATGAGAAAGCCATCACTCCTGGTGTCCTCCTTTCCCCCTAGAAGCTCCCACAATCTAACATACTCATGAGATGAGGTCAAGCTCTGCCATTGACTTATTAATGGACAGATCATCATTTATGTGTGGGCCTTCACTGAGGAAGAAAATGGCTGCTAAACTCTGGTGGTCTGTCATCATTCATTTGAGATTAAATCTGAATTTAAATAATGTCTCAGATTTGCTTTTTCTTTACAAAGAATAAGAACAATAGAGAGACACCAGTCTGCAATAACCCACTGGTATCAGCGAAGAAACTGTTTAGCAGATACTGTACATATCACTCTTGGGTCTGATATCACACATGAAAGAAGAAGAAAAAAAACTATGTTTGAACAAGTAAATATACCTTGAGAAAGTGGCTGTGGGTGAACAGAGATTGATTTAAGCAAGGTGCCTGTCTGTGAGACAGCCTGACACTGCAGGTCACGGGCACAGATGCATGGGCATGGCTGGGGTCCAACATCGGCAGTGCGAGACAGACTGGCTGCCATAAATCAGCTGCTACTGTAGGAATCCAGGTGTGCGCAGGTGTGTGCCGAGCGGCCCATAAAGCCTCTGTTTGCAAATATGACTCAATCAGAAGCGACCGCACTTCAGACAGGCGTAGCTATCAAACGCTCAAGTCCTTTGGCGGCCAAATAGCTCTGTTTATAGCAAAACACCCCCGAAGAATTTAATTAGTGTTTCAATGATCCTTTTATGCCATTTACAGTTTCTGGCAGACAAAGCAATATCAAAGAAAACAACCATCAGCAGGCAAGCTGGGTGAGAGGGTGGGGGGCAGAGTGGTTACGGAAACCCTGCTGTGCACCTGGATGAGGATTTTAATGACACAATCTGACCCGCTGCTTTCTCAGCAGAGACTCAGTCCATACGTGGCATATGTACAGACTACAGTCTATAACACTGCCTTGGAAATGTAACATTTCCCACCATTTTGCCCATACGTGTTTCCCATAAAACGCATATGGGCATGTGTCACCTTCACTCTATCATAGGCATGCTAAACACAGCATACACATGCTTAGCAGTGAACATGAACATTAAGGATCTTATAATGTCATCCATCTCTTTGTTTTTGCTTCTTCTAAATGTTTCTTAAACGATGCCGCTTGAGCTTCGCCAGATACACAAAGTGTGACTTACAAATGAGAAACTGCGCCTAAATGAGTAACTGCTATTACACCTCCAGAAATGTTAAGTAGTGGTAAACGTCTCATTCACACAACCACGAGATAATGTCATGCAACTCTCTTTGCAACAAAACCTCAGTGTAACTTTAACCAGAGCTGTTGAGCAGCTGCCGTTTCTATGCAGACGTCTATTGATGCAAAGTAGAGGAATGTTTTGTGGTGATTATTCCAGGGGCTAAGATCTTTTCTATCACTTGGAATGAAATTCCTCTTGACATCCGCCTTTGCCATTGTAAAGGTCTTTTTCCCTTTCTCTTTTGCCTTTTTAGACAAAATAAATAGCATCCAAAAGTAATCTGGTTTTGCATAGTTAACATTTTGCTAATGGGTAGCCTGGCTTCTCTGGGAGACTGGGACATTTTCTGAGGCACAGTGGCGTTGCTGTAGCAACGCGGCCAACGAGTGAATGAAGCAGATGTCAGAGTGTCAGGCAGAGAAAAAAAAAACAATCTATCACCCGACAGCTCCCACTCCTCCTGCTGGAGCAAGTCATCGCTGTGACACCCTCTGCACCATACACATCAATTAAATCCTTCCAGCACGTTACCATTAACCCGCTACCATTAACCCTCTAACACTTCCCTCACAATGTTCTACCTTCTTCGCTTCTGCCCTCACAATTTCCTACCTTCTCAGCTTCTGGATTGTAAAATCTGTCAAACCAATTAGTCACCAAGAATTTGGCCTCTTTTCTCGATGACTTTTACTACTAAACTAATTTGTTAAATAGTTAAAACCTGAAATATACTTTTCACTTCTTTTTGTCGCTAAATTTATTGCAATGTGAATTCCCAGTCATCATCCGAAGGAGGCTGAGAAAAGAGTGTGACAGAAATGAAACTATTCCACAAAGGTAATAACCTAAATGCCAGTTTTCCTAAAGTGGTTAAAGTAGTTCAGGGCTCTTGTCTTATAGTTCAGCATTAATTAGCACAAAACGAGTTAAGGCATTTTTAATTGTCTTTGAACAGGATTTGCAAATATCTCCTATACGAACTGGTTTCAATGCAATTTCGCACAATCACACTAAAATAAAATTCCATGAACAAATCCACATAAGAATACAAAGTCACTGCATTAACTTTTGACTGTTGGGCTTACTTTTATTAACACTGTTTCAAAAGCCACTTGGTGAAATCAGACTTGTCAATCCAAGACAGGTTTTTGTCAAGTTATTAGTTGTATTCAAAGCTTCGGTGAAGTTATTTTTAAATTAGATGCAAAAAAAAAAAAAAAGATCTACTTCCAGATGTTCTTTATAAAAGACAAGTTCAATAATCATTGTTCTTTGGTCAGATCTTACCACTCCCATATATTATGGGCAAGCACTAGAAAGCATGTGTCATGGAAGTTCTTTACAGTCAGTCTCACCTCTGACAATGACAGAATATAGTCTGACAACCTGACAATGCTCGGCTTCACCTGACTGAACTCATGGCATGTTTACCACTCAAAATAGCTCAGCTTAATGACTGATGGGCAGGGGAAGCAAAATCAAATTGAATTTCTGAATGGGTTAAGTTTACATCCAGTTCATAGTAATTATACAATCATGCCACCAGACAGAGTCAATACCACTACGTACCCTGTTCTTGTATTGCATGTTCAACCATTTGGAAATGCAGTAAACAATGTTAAGATGTACACGTACATTTTCAGCTGGTGCAATGACGGCTTCATAGGGCATCATGACAAAATCAATCCCATCCTGTATATACCATGGCTTTGTGAATTTGTTAATGTTTTCAACTGTTGTTACCTTCTTAAAGATAATTACAGTTTAAAGGAGCATGGGGATGCTAGGATAATGAATTATACAAGAAGAAATATAAATAAAATATTCATATAAAAATAATCTCTTACAAAATATAATCTCTTAACCAAGATTTTCCATATAAGGGAAATTTGTCTGGATGATCAGTATTGCTTCTGGTTGTGTTTGAAATACATAGCTTTGAATTACTTTAGTCAATTCAATTAACAGAGTTAATATCGTTGCTTCTAAATCACAGCCTGTTTTGATTTTCCAGACAACTAGCAGCAAACAGAGGGGAAATAACTTTCTCAAGAGAAATACCTATAGTCACCAATCTGACCTGCAACAATACAGTATGCCCCCACAGTATATTTCAGTAGCTGAAGAAGGCATATTATGTACAGTATGTAAAGTCCAGTGTTTTGTTATTTTATACATATCTGTGTTGTTCTGTATTTTGTTTCCATCAACAAACCACAAAATACTCTACACGGAAAGCTTACTAGATCTACTCAATATAGAATAGTCCCATAACAAAAGAAAAACAAAACAAAACAAAAATCAGTAGTTTCCATATTAAATAAATTAATATTAGTTTCATACCTAAATAAAAAGTTAAATATTGCATTTACTGTTTTGTTTAATTCGTGACAAAACAGTGCAGAATGTAAGTTCACTCATGTCCCACAAGTGTGTGTGCAGAATCCTAGCAATCAGTGTATGAAGTGAGGCAGTGATCCAAGAGAGAGAGAGAGAGAGGGTGGCGGGGGTGGAGAGACATCCAGCTGGCCGCAGTTTGTACGCAAGGGCTCCAGACCGCCCTGTGGGCTTCAGTCCCTCCCAGTGGCAGACACCATGGTGCGAGGCCGAGCAGATCCCTCTGACCCCCCCCCCCCCCCCCCACCATCCAGGACAGAGTCAGGACCCCAGGACCCCCCTCCCCCCCCACCCCACAAGCAGGAAGGCTCTATCTTCCACTTGGTTTTGGCAGCACTTGGTGCTTAGTAGCAACCGGATATAATCTGCTCTTAATGAATCCTGTAAACCCTGCAACGGGACAGAGGGTTCCTCTGTCGGGTTCCATTCGGACCGGGGAGAGAGACAGCGCCACTGCACAACGCACATCTGACCGAGGCCTTGTCTTTCTTTTCCGCCTCCCTCCTCTTCCTCTCCGTCCGCAGTAGTCCGAAACAGACCCTGTCAGCAACATGATCATTACACACAGGCTCGGTGCACGCACACACACCCATAAATGTGTGTTTGTGTGAGTATGTGTGTGTGTGTGTGTATGTGTGCCTGTATGCGTCTGTGTGCTCGCGTATGCGTGTGCAATAAACGTTCTCATTTACACGTGTACACCTCTGTCCTCTCGCTGCAGGTATTGCACTTGACATAGCAGCACCAGAGAAATTTGCAGTTGCACTGCCAGACGCGGGAGTACTGGTGCGTGTTGTACCCCCGGCCGCAGCACATGAGGTCGCAGCCGTTGCTCTGCTGCGCCGTCTTGTTGCAGATGCGGCCCTGCGTGCCCACGCTGCCCGTCACCGGGTCCTCCTCGCAATAGTTGGGCGACTTCTCAATGTACACCAGGTCCGTGTCCATGGGCTTGCGGTAGGAGTAGGGCTTCTTGATCTTGAGGAAGGTGGGGCGCTTGTTGCGGCTGGCTCTCACCGGCTCCACGTGCACTGCCTGGTGGTACTTGTCCTTGAGGATGTAGCCCAGCTGGCGGAACTTGGGCAGCGTGGTCCAGCAGGTCTTGGTGGTGCAGGAGCCGGACACGCCGTGGCACTTGCACTCCAGACGCATGTTTTTCTCCAGGATCTGAAACGACAGAGGGGACCAGTGAGGAAAACCACGCCCACAAACGCCCAAAATCATCAAATCTGCGAAATGATGTCATCTCATGGCTCCACTGGAAAAATGTTCTGAAGAATAACAGATCCATTTTCAAGGCTAAATTATACATTTAATGGGTATTGTTTTTTCCCTTTTAATACCTTTATTTTTGTTCTTTCCTGCATCAAAGCATGCAGAACTACAGTTGACTAATGATGTTTTGTGATGAGAGAAAGTGATATCTGCTTTCTTTCTTACTGTTTCATAAGTCTCACAAACCTTAATTTACCCCATAAGAGCATACTGTGAATTTACTGTGAACTGAGAGGTACAGACAAAGTAGTCACCTCAAACATTTCAGGTCATGTACAAATGCAGTACAAAACGCAACGCCTTTAGCTTGTGACAATTATATTTAGGCAACAAGATTCTATTTGTAAATTTTACATTTCAAAATACTATAAGAAACTGTCAAAGGATAATCAATCACTTTCTTTTTTAATGAAATAAATCTGTATAATTTTTTGCTATGATTGCAATGATTTTTGTCCTTTGAAAGTTAAAGTAAAAAACGCAACTTAAAAAGAAATTCCTGGCCCATTTCTCATTTCTAAATATGTGAAAAGGAATTTATATGCCAGGTCTTTAAAATGTTTGTAAAAAGTGAATCATGGATAACACAGATTCTTTGTGAGTAGAGTATGCGTCTGTAAGTTAAGTGTTCCACCTCATATTTTTGAAATAGTTTTACAGGTTGAGACAAAGGTTTTAAAACATTCCATGCAAAGAATGCAAAAGTTCTTGAACTCATTGTGCCAGGATATGGTTTGCTTCACGCTTTTCGCCACAAAGGAAACGGCAAACTCTAACTAGGGGCAGAGCAATGGAAAACTCACAAACTTCCTGTTGTTGTACTGGAGAAATCGCTTTATACCTGGAGCAGTCAACACCTGCCACACAGTTTGACGCACAGCGGCGTAAAATCGGAGGCCTCTAAACACTGAAGCACTCCTCTCTCCTTTGTGAGGGCTACGATCCTTGCGGAACTGACAGAACAGATCAGAATCACAGCGGGTGTGAAAGATTATCACAGAGTGCCCAAAAACAATAGACCTGTGTACACTGTACACAGATAAAGTCAGGGGCATCATGTTTCAGGTCACCATGTGCAGTTGGAGCTGCCCCTATATCGCTCCACTCATAACTATGGGGCAAGAAATCACACGCTTACTATGAAATTCAATATCTGCCATTGCTCACAATATTGCAGTTTAACTATTTTAATGAGTTCACATATGTTGCTTTTTTATGCCATTGAATTATAATATGAATAATGAATTAAATAAACCTTCTTAATGAATTAAATAAACCTTCTTACTATAGTTAATTACTATAATTAATTAAATGCATGTGCAAAGTAAATTTTTATGTCTTTTACCTGCATTGTTTATTATCTGCATAACATTTATCTACTGTACTGCAGTTCTACGACGATTGTTGTATCCATTTTAAAAGAGGAAGAAATATGTGTTTACACACATTTTCCACAAAGAAAATAAGTTCTAAAGTTCTAAATAAGAAGAGACATTCAAATTTGATCTCAATGCTGACACCAACGGCATGTTGTTGTGGACTTATGTACATTCTTATGCACTTTTTTTTGACTAGCTTCTCATTTCTGCACTATTGCCCTTTTGCCGAAAAATATTTGGAGTATTTAGATCCGGCTTCCCCATCCATCATCAATAGCTCAGAGCTAAAAATCAGTGACAGACTTCAGTCTTCCTGCGTTGGGTCAGAGCGATGAAAAAATGGGGTGCTACTCAAAGTCCTTCATTAGATTACTGTGAATGAGGCCAAACCAACATAACCAGGGAGCACTTCTGTAACAAAGGAGACTAAATGTAGAATGGTGGACTCGGTGAGTGCAGCATGATAGCTGAGAGGCAGTTTGCATGTGCAGATAAAAGAGCATCATGGCTACTGAACGCTCCTGAAGTGCAAAGGTGATGTTCTCGCTGGAGGTGGAATGCACAGATGGAGATATGCTGGCTATGCAGGCAGTTATGTGTGGCTGTGTGCGGAATGACACCATCACAGGTGCTTCTTTACTCTTCACTGAACACTTGTGCACTGGATCAGCCTCTCCCAAGTTTTAATTATCCCTGCTTCTCTTCACCCTCTGGACTTTCCCGAGTCTTCCGAGCTTCCTCAGATTCACGCTAGATTCACGCATGACCGAGTTTAGCTGGGTCATGCTCGCACTTAGTTATCCATTATTCTCTGCTACTGTTGAAACTTCAGATATGTTCATATGGCCTTTAATATCTTAACAGAGTAAATATTGTGTGGTATGTTCTGATGCTGCATAGATTTAGTCATACCTACAATACCATGCTCAAAACCTTAAATCAGTTTACATATTGTTGACTACGTTTTCAATTCAACTGATTTATGCTCTTTTATTTTGAAATAATGAGTGAATTATGAGTTTGTAGATAGGCATGTAGTGGCCCTGCTTAAATAATTAAAAGCAAACTAAATGACAAAGTAAAATGACTAATGATATGTCCCCCCCAAACACATCATAACAACCTCACTGAAAATAAAACTGTAACACAACATTAATCATTATCAGCGACACATCTGCACTGGGCTCAGGAGTGCGATCAAACAGAGATAAAGCACGTTTAAATTTGCTTAAAAATCTAAAATGAAATGCTCTCACATTGTCTATGCAGTGAAATTGCGATCTTGTACAGCATCCAGTTACACCTTTCCAAAAGGAACAAAGAAAGCTGCAGAGTGAAGGGTTACTGGCGTGGGTGAGTAGCTTCTCCCCAACAGCATAGGGTAAGAGAGCTTTAATGCTTTATTACAGAATCATTATGTTCAGAACGCAGCGATCTGCAGTGTAATCAAAATCGGCCACTTGGCCACTTCCATTGCCTGCCCTTCTAAAAGCCCTCTGTTATTTCATTAAAGAAGACCTCTTTAATCTCCATCTGACTGCCCAGACCCATGGAAAATTGTATCAGCCTCAGAGCGTGTCGAGGATTATAAATCACAACACCAAGGCTACCATGCTTGCCTCTGCCTCCTACATATGTTAACCCGTTCCACTGACATTTGCTTTCAACAATCTTTTTTTTTTTGCTTCCTATTCTTAAACGTGTACTTGTTGACCCTGCTGATGGAAATACTGATCAGCTGAGAAAGGGGAACTGATTTGAACTTTTCTTGCTGATGTTATTAAAATGGAGCTTGTGAAGATTGCATCGGTGTGAGTTACAGTAAAATGATGAGTAGAAAGGCTTCATGGATGTTCTTTCAGAGTGGCTCTCCAGAGATCCGAACTCAGCCTGGTGTTACGCGACGTACCTTCCGTCCGGCCTCGTTGTTGTGTAGATTCATTAGTGTCCTGGCATTCTGTTTGATCTCCCGGGCATCCACAAAGACTTTGGAGAAGCCCAGGCCATAGCGGATGTCGGCCGAGCAGCCGCCCCACTTCCAGCCCTCGTCCTGGTTGTAGAAGCCCTGCTTCTCCTTGTCGCAGCCGCAGTCGCTCAGGTTGCCCTGGGTGCAGGCCGCCGTGATGGCGTGGGCTACCCCGGCCGCGATGATTGCGTAGGTGAATGCCGCCTCCTTACTGCCTGGAAGAAAGAAGTCATTTTAATCAAAATGGCTGACAACAAGATCCAGTGTTTTATGCTGTATCTAGGCCTCCTCACATACTTCACATAGCTTTCCTTTCAAATAGCCAGGCAGGAATAATATAGTGCATTAACGCTGCCAAGTCTTCCGCATTTATCATGCATGCTCTGCACAGATAAATGGCAGCTCCTATCAGATGGAAAGGGAGTTTTGGGCAACGCGCAGCACATGATTGTCTTGGTTATTGCCTTGATAACGGTCACTGAGGTTGGTGATGAAGATTAGATTGGTTTGTTCTGCAGTAAAAACAAAGCTTTAGTTACAAAAGAAATTGACATCCTGAAGCTCACCAATTTGAATACACTGATAATAACGTTTTGGTCATATCTTCCAGAGAGGAAACATTGTGTCAGAGGCTTGTCTCCTCTGTGGTTAATCCATCATGTCTAGAGTATTACAAACGGAAGGAATAATAAATCTATTTAAGCACAATGAGTGAGAGGTTATTTAAGAGACAATACAATGGAAAAGGTAGGGGTTATGTGCTTAAACCTCAGGTTGGCTGTTTCCAGCACTTATCAGAGATACACACTGGAGGTGACCATGCCGGGCCTCACTGGTCAGGCAGACAAATTTAACCCATCAGGGCTCTCCAATATTAGGCCCCATCCAGGCCAGTTGGATTATGTGCTGCTGTGTGTATGAGCTTCATCACTCTACAAGATAAGTTCTGTCAAAAGCTTAAGTATTAAAAAAACAGTACTCTGCTGCACCACTTCAACAGGTTCTGAAATATTGTCTTCACACAGTTTGAAATTAGATCTCTGCCTAAAAACATTCTGGTTGTTTTTATATCACAGACATGACAAACATTGGATTCAGCACAGAGTTGAGGCTGTTCTCCTTTGAATTGACCTGTGTATTGCTGGGCAGACATCCGGTTCCTCTGAAGCAGACTTCCCCAGAAAAGGATGACTAAGACTGTGCACCACTTGAGAGGTGGAACGAGAGAATTCTGTCACCAGTGTGAAAAGCTATTGATCCATTTCAGCAGGCCACTTTGTGAAACCCTTTGGGAAGTTAACTCCCCAGGGTTTGGGCTGACGGGTCATCACTTATTTGCTCTCCTAATGAATCATTTACATTGTTAGATACAGTGGGTCACAGTAGCGTTGGAAGAATGGCTAACTTGGGCAGCTCACTTGTAGTCATTTGAAGGCGGAGCCAGAAAGGATAAGAAAGGACCTGATACGTCACCCAACCTTAACGATGAGGGGGGGGGGGGGGGGGGGGGGGGGGGGGGGGGGGGTAGCTCTTTTGGCTACATTCCACTCTCCTTCTCTCCTTCTGCACATGATCTACAGGAAAGTAATGTAAATGTGCCCGGGTTTTCCCAGCTTTTATTCAGGCACGGCACAACAAGCAAGCCCAGAAACGCTTAGGCCCGGCAGGAGCACCCAACACTGAAAGATGCAGAAACTGCAATCTTTCTGTTCATCAGTTTTCCACATCATTTGTTTGCCTCAAAGAGGGAGCCACATGAAAATTCCAGGGATGCTACAGCGGCCCAAGAACACAGCATGCAGCGAACATGCTGAGCGTCATACAGCAGTCCTGAGAGCAGCAGAGTGGGAAGAACATTCTGGAAAGTTCTTCATGCTAATAAAATCAGTAAAACTCGCCATCTTCAATCACTATGCATATGCTTGAAACAACAGGAGAAAGAAACAGTACATTTCAGCCATAGACAAAAATCCTGAAAGGGAGTGGCAAATGGAAACTGTAATAATGGCACGATACGTCAAAAACAGAAAGAATATAATTACCACTGATAATACAGAGAACTGAATCTACACTGAGTAAGACATAATAAACACTCAAACCACAAAAGGATATCCTTATTCGTATGAGCTACTAATGAGGAATCGTTTAATTTTTACACATTTCTCCTTCACCCCATTATTGAAATACTGTAAGTTCTGGTGGGTTTATTTTTTATTCCATCATGCTTTCCAACCCTAAATTTCAAGTACTCACTAATACAGCTGTGATGGGCATTAGCATTGCTTTACAGCTGAAATACAGTCCTTACAATCCACTTTTGTGGATTTCAGGTTTTCTGGTCCATATTAGTAATTTTATCAACCGTCTCATTACAGTAAGAAGCACAATCACCAGTTGTTTCTGGTATAGATCAGTAACTAACAAAGGTGGCCTTTTAACTTGAATGAACCCAGCCTTCAGGAAAAAGAGCTGTGTACCTTTACAATGCATGTACAGTCAACTATAGCAGGGGTTTTTTGAAAATAGATTTTAATCTCAGTAGGAGTTCTTGTTTAAATAAGGTTAATAAATAATAAAATTCGGAGTAACTTTTCTTTCCTTTTTGTTAGAACAAAGCTTCTAACAAATCAAAAAATATGTGATGCTACAATGCTTTAGTGAATACACGCTTGAGCTGAAATGGTAACAGCACAGACTAACTTTAGTCATACAGCACTGTACACATCTACACTTTAACCTGTGTTACAGCATACTTTCATTTAACTTGGAGGTTTTAATTTAAGTGCACATGGTTGTGTGAAGTTTATGTGCATTACCGAGCTATCTATCCTTCAATCTCTCTTCAAAGTCTGGAACATATATTTGTTTGATTTCAACCCTTCTTTTAACCTGAAATTGCTCAACAAATATGACAGGCTTTTCAGTACTTCCACAGGAACCAAGGTATGTGCTAACCTGTTTTTGATAAACATCTTGGACCAATGCCCTTTCAATTTAAAAAAGGCAAGTTTTAAACATCAATTATATGGAGTTTTTTTCATGGATGGAATGGGCACAGTGCCAATACAGAAGGTGTGTCCCAAGAGTAGGTGAACCTCGGTAACTTTAAAATGTTGACCCTGTAAATCGTCATCAGAAAATAGAGGTAAAATACTCTGTTTCTCTGTCTGTTGGTTGGAAATCCTTGTTTATTTAAATCAAGATACTGAGAATACAAGCCCTACTGATAAAAAACCCCATAAAACTTCTTTGTTATGACAAGCATTTTCTACTTTTTCCAGAAGTATCTGAATTAGTGGCTTAGAAAGATTTTGCTTTAAAACAGTCAACACTGCAAATGTAAGAGGTTAATTTATACACCTTACACATTGTGCTTGTCTGGACATGAGGCTTTAATGCGGTTTGGGGGAAAACTATTTTATGAACAGTCAGGAGAGTGGTTAAACCAGAGAGCTACAAAAATCATACAGAGCTGGAAGCTCTTCCAGTTAAAAACAATGCAAATCCACCTTAATACTGTATGGTAGGAAGGCCAAATGAAAAATGTTTTCCGCTTTATGGACTCCCCCTCTCTGAATAGCCATCACCATTGTTTAAAAAAATTAGTTAATCATTCACGACACTCCATACATATCCCCTGCAGAAAACCAGTGGAGATCTAACTAGGTCCAATGCTTTGTAGAAGAAACAGGCAAAGATAAAACCTACGCAGTTCATTTTCCTATATGTGAATAGGCGTTTGCACACTTTTAAGACTGTGCCTATGTTATGATGTTACTGAAGACCCTTGCGACTGCACCATATGTGTCTGTCCTCTCCCAGTGGAGGATATGGGAGCCCCTCCTCACACCAGCTCGATAATAACAATGGCATTCAACTTGCAAGCTTCTGCTACTGTGTGCACAGGGGCTAATCTGACCAGTGAAACCAATCTGATTAGCACGGTTGTCCAGGCTCTGCTCCATGCTGTCTGACAGGGTCGATGGTGGTAAGAACAAGTGGCTCTGGCCCCGTCCTCCTGAAGCAGAGCCTCCTCTGTTCTCAGACTCATACCGCTCTAACGGACACAAAGCTGTGAGAAATTTCACCCTAACCACCATGGAATATGAGGACCGGTGGGTCTCCACCCCCCCACCCCCCAGTCCTCAAAAAACAGCATCAAAATAATCTCAACCATCAGCTTCTTTGATGGCTAATTATTGCAGATGTGTGGGCAATGAAAGGTACATTGTCCTTAACCATGGCTTAGCATATAACAGCCGTTGCAACATATTCTTCCAGCTCTTACACTGCCTTTCTTGTTCATTTTGGTGAACAATAAATTATGTCATAATGTTTTATCGTAAGCAAAAAGTTACATTCTATGCACCTGAAGCTAAAGATAAAATGGCAGTTTCAGCCTCACAGAAATATAGGAACTGCATCAACTGGCTAGTTTTGGAGTCACATAATATTGATGTAAAGGAAAACAGGGTACAGTATAATAAATATGAATGATGTAGATGCAGGTGATTAACAATGATTCTGCTTTCCTGACTAAAAGCAAAAATGTGAAGTAATAAAATAAGAGTTTACCCTAAACACTGCACACAAGCCAACACAAACGGTGTACCATAGCACAGTCTGCACAGAATTCAGTCTATCTGGTTTCAAAGAACACTCCCAGACAAATGGAAGAAATGCTTTTCATATGATCGCGCATTTATTTCTGAAAGAGACCGGTCATTTGAGCGTCTACATCCCTCCAGCCATCTCCAGCCACAGACAAATGTCCAATAGCCCCGCTTTCTCGTTCCCACCACCCAAAGGCTCTTTGGATCTGGGCAAATCGTGGTCTTCCACAAAGCCATTCATCAAAGTGTCGGGTGCTCAATAGCAATAGAGGAGCCCTAAACAGCCCAAAGTTTGCGTAAGGGAAACCGATAGCATTACTCTCAAAAAATAGCAACTAATTTGTTTTGTTTCTGTGATGTTTTCTTGCATTTCTTCACCCTACTGTATTTCTCCTTTTGTCTCTTTCAGCTTGTGTAACTTATACTCGTGGTAAACTCCAGCAGCCTGGATGCCACTTCTTCAGAATCTACTGATAAGCAGGAATTAAAAAAAA
The DNA here is from genome assembly GCF_013347855.1 of Anguilla anguilla. NCBI lineage: Eukaryota > Metazoa > Chordata > Actinopteri > Anguilliformes > Anguillidae > Anguilla > Anguilla anguilla. The sequence continues at coordinate 29,373,844 of NC_049213.1, read as the reverse complement.
AAAAACCTGAACACTTGCCTCCTGAGACTCAACTCATAAAACAACCCTGAAAACAGTAGCAATGATTCTTTTACACTGAGGACTTTCTGAATCCTCTCAGGATGTGGTTATATGAGCGCACTCACTTGTGTGAGTAGCTTGTGGCAAACTGCACTGCCTCAGACAACTCAAAAACGACGTCTCCCCAAACCCTCCCCAAACAGAGGAATGTGTTAATGTGTCCTGCCAATAAAACCAATTGTCTACAACACCTGTTAACAGAGAGTTGACAGATTAACATTTCATTTATGGTTGGGTTATCGTTTGTTTTGTTCTACAATTTTAAACTCACTGCAATTAAGTGATATTGGTTGTCTAGCTCCCCTTATTACATTTTTTATTGAAATATAGAAAATTAAATACAAGAAAAAGAAAAAAAATCCCCTAGGTGTTTTTGCAATTGCTATTAAACCTTGTGTGATGTTGGGAGTATTATCTGAAAATATATTAGATTGTGCTAGACAGTGTGCTATGTGACCAACACTATGTGCAGTCTTGATGAATTAAGAGTATTATTCAAAGGCCCTTATCATTGATCTATCGGAAACTTGAGGCATGTCAGATGCCGGAAGTTTGAGACTGCCGCTTTCCTCTCGGGACGCATTTCATAATCAGAGAGGAGTGTTATGACTTTGAAACCTGTATTTCATTAAAATATAAAATTGCAAGAATTATTGTTTGGCTCAAAACCATAATGGTAATAATTGAATCAATTGTGTTGAAATGTGTCGTGAGTTGGCACATGGCTGCTAATAACAAATTTTGATCCAGCAACATCCAATTCTGTGTGTTCAGAGTGTGCCCTCAAATTTTATTTCCAACATTCAATTTGCAGATATCTGCACATGATCTCACCACTGATATCATCGATTTGAAAAATCCAAATAAAATTAAACGAAGGCCAATATTTGCCCACACTATATTTTTTTCACCCATGTGATACCCTGAACTAACGATGCCACACGTTTACATATTACACTATTACCAGGAGATCAATTTAGCTGTCTTCTGACATTACCAGTTAGTTTCACACATAGGGGATGTGAGGTCAGGGGGTGTAAGGCAAGTTGAAACAAAAATGATGGGGCACGTTGAAACTCTCTTTTAGGAAGTTAACGGTGAGTCATGCCCTTACACCTTTACATTTTTTTTTTCATTTTTGCACTTTCTTTTTAAGATAGTAGATATTTAGATATATCACGAAAATGTTTTGTAAAATCGTTTACAAAATGGATTACATTGAAACCACTGCACCGATCACTGGTACTTTAAACTAATTTATCTAATAAATATTTCGTATAGGATTCCAAAAACAGTTGCCTGACAATACAAATGTATTATTTGATTTATGCCATAGCCTAAATAAGGTAGCTAAAATATAAATGATGTGCAATAATAGTATTTTATTTAGGCTACAACGAACAGCTAAATGATGCTTCTCATAACAAGTTATGCATTCTCCATTGGGTGTTTAAACTCGCACGACTTGTCCCAGCTTGCCCCGTACAATAATATTTCGCTCATTTATTAAAATGAGACAAAAATTTAACAAAAATATCTGTGAGTCTCAAAGATCACTACTATCAATTTCTCTACGTCGGCTACTATTTGGATCACATATAACGTTCGTATCATCTCGGATATCATTTTGTATAAACCTTACCCAAATATATGTGCCTTGCGGTCAAGAATTTTTGAATGTATTTCAAATGTAGAAGGTTGAACGTGAATGATTTGTAACATACCCACTTTCAACTCTTTTCCAAAGACAGTTCTTTCTCCGAGCGCAGAGCAGTTCCATCGTCCATTTTTGAACTGAAACTGGCACTCGTTGATCCCCATTTGTGCGCCTTCTCCGATGACTATGATAGCGTCGGGTCGGCTCTGACAGATAGTCCGTTGTCGAGGAGCCAAACCAGGAATCTTGTTACAGATTATGCTCGCCCCTAGCGCAACCACTGACGAAAAGCCCCTGCAAATATCAAGAAAATCAGTTTCAAACAACACGAGGAAATGCAGTAAAGGCTATCCCAGTTTGAAAACCCAAATATTTTAGCAGCCTATTCGCAGGTGTGTCGTCTGCTTTAAATAACCTATCTGTAACCTCCATGCATTATAGGTTCCCATATCGAAGCCATATATAGTATCTTACATACAGATTATATCTATTTTCTTTTGTGTGTTATTTGTCGGCCTATTTGATTTATTCAATGTCATATTTAGCGCCTTTCGAGATTCCGTTGTGACGATCATGACCGCATCAAGACTCATGAAGGACAGGTAGCCTATTTTCGCATCGCCTAACCCAGGGTACTGTATGAAGGTTAACAAGAAAACATAAAGTGGCATATAATAAAAACACCAATGTTAGATTTTCCCATCGCATGCACCTTAATTGTTATAAAGCAGATGGCACAACTGAAACGTGGATGAAATTGCCCTGATGAGCCACATTGTCTACTTTTTAAAGTAACTTATCCAGCGAAATCTCGAATATAGCCTCACGCAACAGCAAAATGTTTAAGTTTTACGAAAACCCGTAAAAGACTGTATTTATATTAAAAAGGCAATGCAGAAATGCAGGTTCGTCAGCTGAATCGGTCAGGAATTATTTTAAACAGCAGTCTAATACATGGATACATCGACCTAAATAATTTTTTTAATTTTTAAGTTTTTTGCTATTTTTGATAAGGTAGGGCCTAATTCAAGAGGAAACGTCTCTTGTTAGAGGCATTTGTCCAGTTTAAGGCGCAACTTAAAAATCGCCAACAGCAATGTGATTATGAATTGCTAGCAATCAATCGATTTGATGCGAAATGTTTTCCGCCACCGAATGGTACATTATACTTTACATTGCTCATAAACCGTGACTTCATTAATTTGCGACGAGTAGCTTACAATGAAGAGGCGTAAGGCGTGCGTATTGGAGCCATAGACATTTTCCGTTTTATATGTGCTTCTAAATAACTAATGAATAACTATACAACATAGTTGTGTAAGGACAATCATAACATTTTTTGCACAGGTATAGCTTGCATTTTCAAACCCTATAGCCATAACGATTTTTTTTTTCTAAGCAGGAAATTTCCCCCTCAAACTTTAAGTTAAGCATTATCAGGTCTGAACATGCTGAGATTTAAGCGAGATACGTACCCAATTTTCAAATACACAATCCCCAGGCAAAGGAAAATATGAAAAATCCAGCGTCTTGTTTTCCTGCTCATGATGTCCACCGTCTTAATGTAGGCTATCAATGGTTGGTGAGAAAAAATGTGCTGTTCTTGAATGCTCTTAGATCGATAGCTAGTCACAGACGAATCAATTCCAAATCAAAGGTATACAGACAAAACAAAACTCCTCTGGGAATCCTGAAAAATCCTTTGAAATATTGCCGTAGATATATCCTTGAATTGCTCTTTGTTTTGTATTGTTTTGTTTGCCACGTTTATTTGACATTCGAGTGCGTGTCACAGGTAAAGCAAGATACTGGCACGAGCTGTGCCGCAGTGATCTCAAACTCACAGTCCCTGCCCTTCCCGCAGGTTCTTTATCTACTTAATCTATCAGGGCGTGTTCTGGAAAGACATAGAGCCCATCTCTAGAATCTCATGAATAATCCTGGACAGTGCGTTCACCTGTTTATTAATGAAAAATTCAGAGCCAGAGCATCACCAGGATCCATATGGCTAGTTAAATTAAATAAAAATTAGCAGTTTTTAAAATAATAAAAAGCAAATTGAAGAAACGACCCTTAACTTGGTAACCTGTAGGGCACATAGTTTTGCTGCTGATAAAATGATGGCTGTGCAACAGAAAGTTCCCAGTGTACACGAGAGATACTTGACGAGCCTTTTCTCTCTGCTTACTCTAAGTTTCTGCGGCTGCTTTGAATAGGCTATGCAGTGGCAAGATCAGTTCAGTGGGAGGTAAAATATCTTTAGGAAAGGAAACGCTCCTCCTTAAAATAGATTGCGCTATATGGAGTATGCACTGTCCTTTGTAGCCTGGTTTTATCTATTTTCCAGCGCCCAGACGCTCCTCCCTTCTACCAGACCACTTCTTGACTTTTAATACCATTTTTCCTTTCGCATTTGATTTATGTGACAGGATTAGCGCATTATCACACCAATAATTCTTTCAGCAGCATCTCCTGTGAGTAGAATGGCCAAATCTTTAACGACCTGCTGCAGGGAATACAATTGACTCTGTATCTACTGCACAATCAGCTCTCATACAGATTGTGATAAGGCAGCACAAAATCCACATTTTAGCAGAGGCTCATCTCTTTCTACTACTTGTCCAACAAAAAATTGCAGGTAGGATAAACGAATGAACCTATTATGCAGAACGAGCCTATGCGTAATGCGTACACTGTTGGCATTGGTTAAATTAATGAAAACATTTAAGGATAATTAGTAAATGAAAAGCATTTCGTTTTGGAAAGTATTTAACAAACGTTATTGTATTTTTGGTATATCAATGTAATTCAGCCACTTGAAATACGCGACTGGGGTAGAACAATATGGACGTATTTATGGGAAGTTCAGTGGTAATTTGATCTGACCGGTCTTAACTGCGACGGCGTAAAATACTTTTTCCTTTATTCCTGTGATAATTGTAAAACTGGTCTCGTCTTAAGTCTCAATAACCTTGCGACAGGTTATTTGTGTTTATGTCTTTTATAACTGCGCCACCTGCAGGACATTGCATGTTACTTCCGCGCCGATCAAAATAGTAATTTTAACCATTTTTCAGAAGTGGTGATAGGACTTGACTGCTGGTTCCTTGTCAACTATATACAAGTTGTTTTACAAGAATAGTTCCACGAAAACATACACGTTTTGAGAATTTAACTGAGTTGCCTACACTGTCTGAGCACGAATCCTTGCCTGCTGTCAGTGATTTTGATTCCCATTGTTTCCTTAAAAGAAAAGGGTGTTAATGGCAAATCAACCATACCTTGAAATGTAACTATGTACTTACCAAAGTTTATACAACAGAGGTTATAAGGTACTGGGAAGAGTCATGTCTTGCAGCAACAACTGAGTTAGAACCATGTTTGCCTTGAAATGCAGTGTTCATGTCCTAAAAGGATTTTCCCTTGTAATTAAACAGTATTACTACTTTATTTAGCAATTTTAAAATCCCCTAAAATTTTGGCACAAGCCTCGAAGAATGTAGGGTGATGTGTCATCAACTGATTGGGGTTTTCCTTGAAAGAATTACTCACAATCTTCTTCTCTAGGGAAAGCATGCAAGAACTGGTACTTAATTACTTTTTGGTGAAGAAAAGTATCCATTGATGTTTGATTTATTACTGTTATGGCTTTAGTAATCAAGAATAATAAAATATATTTGTTTAAATGAAGAAACTACGTCTTGCAGTATTCTTGATCAACTACCATCATGCTGCATAAGCCAAGCAACACCAACAGCTGTTTTTTTTTTTTTTTTTTTAAATAACCACTGACTTTTAAAATCCTTCGCTTCGGTACATAACTGTAAACAATCATTTTAGAGATCGTATTTTCTTGTGTTTCCAGTTCTGAAAGCATGACTAATATGTGAAGTTTGTTGTCAGTAACATATTTATGGATGCTAATGGTTGGATGCTATTGTGATTAGCTTTTTATAGTCTTTTTTGCAATGTTTTCTGTATCTCTGTGAAAACTGAAAAATAAAAACCATTCCTTTGGTTTCCCACAGCTATTGTGTTACCATCAATGCATGCAATACATTGATGGGAATCACTGCATACCCACAAACATGCACTGGTTCATTTAAACAAGGGAATAGGTGAAATTCAAAATCAATTCATTCAATTTATTTATTTGTATAGCGCTTTTTACACAAAACACAAAGACGATTTACAGAGTATCAGAAAAAAGCAAAAATCTGGCCTGAACCCCCAAATAGCAAGCACATGAGGTAAAAAAAAAAACTCCACAGAGGGGAGAACAACCCTCAAACGGTGGCCAGAAAAAGCTCCCTGATCGGAAGAAATCTTGGGAGGAACTCAGCCTTAAAGGAGGAGTTAATTCTCCACTGGCCAACCTGGTGTAAAGCAGGGGTAAAATGGATGTAACAGAAAGGTAATAAGGAGTCTATATCACAACAAATGAAATGGGTTGAGCAGGTTTTATCTTCTAGCCCACCTCCCCTTCCCTTGTGGCTTTTGTCGCTTGTCAGGCCGCCATTGTAAATAAGAATTTGTTCTTAATGACTTGCCTGGTGAAATAAAGGTGAAATAAATAAAATAAAAGGTTATCATTGTAGTAATGAACTAGCTGGAAAAATAGAAGCCCAAATGAAGGGAAGAGTAGTGCACAGTTTAGAGGGGCAGGGTGATGCATCTGGAGCCCCAGGCTGCGTCAGGGCGTGGGCATGAACCAGGGGAGAAACAGGGCTGCAGCGGTCCGTGGCCGCAGAGCGAGGGACAGGGCTGGAGAGATCCTGTGAACTCAATTTCAAATCTCACTTTAGGCTTAATTCAGTTGTTCTGTTGTCAATGAGATGCTTCCCCTTTTCCTTACATGTCGCATACCTTTGAGAATTTAAAAATTCTAACATAATGAGCTGAGCTTGCTTCGTGTTAAACGCAATGGTATAGCGAAATTCAGGACAGATCCAGCCTTTGAAATGTTGAAATGTTATTCATAAACAAAGCTTCCACGACTTTGATTATGAAAGGTATTATAAACATTATTGGTGTCTCATTGTGTAATGACACATTAATTCATTTTAGTCATGTATTGTTCTTGTCATTATATGTTTTTATGGTCTGTTTGTTTATCTGAATACTGGAGCTTAAGAAGTCTTAAGAACTAAACCTCTATTTCAAGATAAATCTCAGTTCGAGCATACCATTCCACTATCAGCAACTTCTTACAATCCAGTCATTTTTATCTGAAATCTTACCAATTATTCTCCATATTGTAACTTGTCATTATATGATACATTATCTAATAGCATTACTAGACTGCAGGTGTCCATTGCAGTACAATGACAGAGCTAGGTGATATTAAATGATCAGCCAGTTATTTGGTGAATTGTATTGTATCCTTAGGTTTGAAATCATAAATTGATATTTGCTAATTTTTCATCATTCATCATTGGAATGACTAAATTGCTGTCTGTCAAACTAATTTAATATTAGCCAGCTATTAATCAGTGCTCTTCAAATGACCACGTTCAGGTGTCAGGTCTTGCAGTCTGCAGTGTCACAGATAATAAATATTTGCAAGATTACATATAATTAATACCTTTTTGCACTTGAAACAAATACATATAATTTTTATCTTATTATGTTAACAATGCTGATTACATTGTTGTAGGTTATTCATAAATGAAAAACCATTTTATCTTTAAGCAAACCTGAGTTGAGCTAGTTTATTTTATTGTATTTGTTTTAGCGTGTGCATAATGTATAGATATATACAGTATACTGTGTAGTGTGCACCTGACTTTAAGGTGATACCCTGTGGGTTTTCATTTTCTTTTATGTAATAGACAAAATATTTTAATTTGTTCAACAAAAAAAATTGCTTGGATGTGTACCTGTTGGCCCCTGAAGGCACTTGTTTGCCAGACTCCCAAGAGTGCGTTTCTACCAGTGCAGTCTGTGTAAGGTTATCGTTCAGGGAACAACACAGCTTTTTATTTATTTATTTTTCGTGATTTGCAGCATAGGAAACCTGTCTGGGTTGTACATTATGTTGCGTGCATCCACATCTTTCCCATAATAATCTGAATGCTGTAAGGATATGCCCTTGCCTTGAATCATAATACCGTTGTGACTGTACATATAATGTAAGAATGAAAACAAGTATGATATGTAGATGTTGGGTTACAATATTTGAAGAGCTTATCTTTTAACCTATGTAGACTGCAGTCGCAGCTTGGTTTTAAAAAAATCTTTTTTAAAGGCATTTGGAGCTCTATAAACTTATGCATATGCTCAAAGATCTTCCTCATTAAGTACTCCAATAGAATGTACTCAGTATACCATATAATATGTGCTGCCTCAGCCCATGCAATTTGAAGATATTTAGTAGGAATATAGGTCCTAAAGTGCTTTTTTTTTCTCCAAAAGAGATAAAACAGCATGGATCATATTGGCTGTTCATAATGAGGCTTGTTTAGCCAGTTACATAGCTTAAGAAAGCTTAACATGGGATTTATATTTCATTATGAATTCATTAGAAATTTATTTAATTTAATCTTTGCAGGTCACATAGAAATTAAAATAATTTTGTCAAGACTAGTTTACAGTGTCGTTACAAGAAGATGTATTTTTCTTAAGAGCAATTTTGTAGCCTGTGCTTGTATTGCTGCAGTAATAGGCCTAATATTAACACTATTATTCCACTGGGGTCCAGTTTGCTTGACTTGCGCAATGTTCTCATGTTCAAGCACTAGTGTTAACTACTTCATGCGGGGACATTCATTAGTCTCTGAAATTTTTAGTGAGATTCTCAAAAATCCTTCTGTAAGCATGAGGGAGTGGTAGTTGTGGTTGCCATGGAGAATAACTCAAGAACGCACTTGATAGGTGCCTTGCTCTGTAGTTTCAAAGACTACACAGAACCAGTAATTTTGCCTTTCTGTGGTTAAATCACAGTTGTTTAATTATATTTACATGGACATTTATTTTATAATTATATATTCAAGGTGATTTGGCCACTCACTATCTTTCACTATCAGGATAAAGGCCAGTCACAAGTCATTGATTGGAGAAATATCACTAAGCATAACCTGTAATTTAAAAAAAAAGTGTTTAATAAAATGCACATTTGTTACTTAGCCTACTTTGTGCTTCTGAAAACTGTCTGAAGGGTAGACGAACACAATACTCTTCATGAGTCTTTAAATTGTCTCTTTACACAACTCACTTTAAAATGTGTGCAAGCCTGCATAATTTATAGTAGCCTATTATACTGTACATATATAGAGACACATAATGCATAACTTTTTAATGAATGTTTAATTTCATAAAAAACTTGAACAGCAAGACAAGACAGTGAAGTGAGTTTTACAGTTCTTTATTGAAAGAAAATAAGATTCTTAACCATTCTGGAATGACAAAAAATGCAAACATTAAAATGTATAAACAGACATGAGAAGTTCAAGAAACGTGCTCTGAATGAGTGTCCTAAATTAAATAAATCACTGGATGGACATCAGTTCTTTGTTACCAAAACAAACTTCTGGTTGTCATTTACAACCAATCAACTGCTGTACAGCCTAACCCACATAACAGTCTGGTCAACTGACTTCCAAAAGTGCGTTCTGAAGCTGTTGTTTGAAAATTAAAGTATGTAACCAGCAGGTCATGCTGCCTGCTCACATATGGCCAAGATGACCATATAGTCTGAATGGACATCACCCAAACATGCAGAAGTATATCATGACAAACCTTCAGAGGTCTTTCTATCCCAGCAAACCCATTTTACAATGGGTCTGAAAGCAGATAAATGCGTTCTTTATGCCTAACACTTAAATAACCATGTACACATTAATGCATTTGATAAATTACATTGACGGTGGCCCATCTCTCTGGATATTTTACTCTGAATGAGCGTGTCGTCAATGCGCTAGCGTTTCTCATGTTTCCGTTGTGGAGAGGGAGAACACAAATGTGCTGTGATTGTGAAGCCCTAAGAAAGGCAGCAGGTTGTATAGTTATCTCCACTGGGGCAAAATCCCTGCCCTACAACTATGCAATCTGCTACCTCTACCCAGGAGCCCCAAGGGTACTTTTTCTCCCAGAATGCCCTTGGTCTTGAACTGTGAAGTTCATTCAGTATGCACTTTATAATCTTGACCAGATGAACACCTATCGATAGTGACCAGTTCTATCCTGCTACGGCTACGTTTATTTCAAGGCCAAATGCTGTTCTCAACCAATTGCATTACACACCCACACACGCAGGCGCACAAAAGCGAGTACTGGCCTGAGGTCAGCCTCAATGAAGGCTGGTTTTGTGGGCTGTGAAAAAGCATGTTTACTGGACAGCTGGGTCCTGCCAAGCCAGAGGCAGCCTGGCTTTGCAAAGGGGAGGGTCACTCAGGTACAGGTTTACACAATAATCCAAACTGAATTGAAGTCATATCTGAAGCGCACACCCATCTTTTCTCATGCTCTCACTTCTTTACTGCATGCAGAAAATGTGCCTCCAGCAAACACTTAACTGATATTGACAACAGGAAAAAGGAATATTCACAAGCTTAAAAACAAGTCCGTAAAATGACACAGAAGTGGTGCTTTTCTGCTCCTCAGGGAAGGCAATAGATTGTATAGTTATCTTCCAAACAGGGTAAAAATCACTACCCCACAACTATACAATCTACTACCTCACACTGGCTGAGCATTTGGAAGTATTTCTGAAAATTCATCTGAGCAAGGAATAAATGAGTCAATGAGACATGAATCATTTATCCAAAGCATTCCCACTCATTGCATCTTGCTGATCAGTGCCAACCTTGTAGAAAAGGTCAGCTTTATCCACATGGCATTCCTAAAAATTTAATTTAAAATGTAAAATAAAAAAGTCAGTTGCACAATGTGATTCTTTGTAGGTGGTGATGATTCAGAAGAATTTGTGGCTCTTTGAGAAAGACAGTAGGTTGTATAGTTATCTCCCAGTGTGGGTGTGACCCTAAAACTATACAACCTACTACCTCATCCCACAGTGCAACTGGCTTCTCTCTACCTGTCAGGAAAAAAGTAAGCATCACATATGCTACATAACAATAGAAACACATCATTTGCAGTGTTACCCAATCAATCAGTTGTAGTGTAAATTACTACAATATGTGAACAATAAAGTTTTTAGTTATTATTATTATTATTATTATTATTAATATATCACACTATAAATATAAATACAAAAATGTTTTAAACTGTGTGAAGTTCCAGTAAGGGTTCTTTTTTAAATGACTAAGCCAAAAACCATCTGCTTCATTCATTCACAGCAACTGTGACAAACAGAAAGGGTTAACTGCAAAAGAAACGGAATACCGTCAACGGGTGTACTGACTATCCTAAACACCACTTAATTGATAATACTACGTTAAGAATGGCAATTTAAAACATTAAGACTATGTATTTAATTAGCTGCAATTTAAAAAGAAAATAAGCCGGGCAAAAGAAAACCGCTGCTTTCCGCATTCGCCTGCGGTTGGCTTTTTGGTCCAGATTGTTTCCTAGCTCCTGAAAAAGCACTGTGCAGCACGGTGAAATGGCAAGACCGGTCCTGCCGCTGGCACTCTCACTGCGCCAAGGAAGCCATGTTGTTATTGTGCCCCTGCCTTGGCAGCTCCCTGGCTCCTCAGTCAAGATTAGCCATGACTTCACAATTTGCCTCTGCTTCTCTCTATCACTTTCTTTCTTCAGCTTTAAAGGGCACAGGCGCAGTGTGCACAGGAACAAAGCTTCCGCAGAAACACTGCTCTGCCGTTGTACAGTTTAATGCTGTTTTTGACTCGGACGCCATTTTGTCTGTTTATAAACTGTCTGCTTTCAATGTGCACAGGTTTATACAGTATTGTGAATAAGTAAAGAAAGCGTTTGGCTATGAGCAGGAGCAAATACCATTCCCAGGTCATTGCTTTAGCTTTTTAGGCTTAAGTAATATGTCATCCGCACTTCATTAATTCTTAGTCACTCTCATTACAGAATCAGTACACTGCTGATAAAAAATAGGCTTTTCTATTTGAAACTGTAATCAAACAATATATTGAAAAAGTGAGCCTAACTGTACTCCTTTACAAAAGGTTTGCCCAAAAACTGGGGTGGTTGTTGTTGGGCAAAATTTGGAATCCCCTTCATCTGTTCCTGTGCAAGGAAGAAAAATAAAAAGCAGTGAGAATTTCTGCACACAATGTAACAGCCTGAAATAAGTGAACAGAATTACCTCTTAGGAAACTAACAAGATTGCTAGCTAACTGTAATACCTGCTTTGAGTGTTTTCTCTTCAGCCCTGATCTAAATCTGAGCCAGGACGAACATCTTTGCACAAAGACTTCATGAAAAGACGTGCCCTTCTGATGCATGCTAATTCCCTCACAAAATGAGCCTTTATTCAGCCACGTTAATATGCTAAAGCACACAAGTCAGTCTTTCAAATAAGGTGAGCTCAAGCCTTAAGGACCACATGGACACTTGTAAAAGAAAAACAACATGCATGCGCTCATTCACCAACTGCCCTGCTCTTTAGAGCAAATACGAAGAATGATTTTTTTTTTTTTTTTTCTTTAGCCAATCGTTCATATTCTGCCTGGGCTTGGCAGCTATCCCAGATCGGCTTCCGTGAACCCGTACTAGCAAGCGTTAGCATCGAATGGCAAACAGGGCGTTTCACCTCCGACGGGGGCATTTCGGCATCCCGCAACACAGATGGGAGCGAGCGGTTGGTCCGAAATATCCCCAAGCACAGAAAAATGAAAGGGAAACTGGCAGAGGGACAGGACCAGAGAAGCGCTGAGGCGCTGGCACTGGGCCTCCATTAGATTAGCTCAATAAAGGACCACGCAGCTCAATAAAGAATCTAACAGGGGCCCTTGGCAGAGTGCAGCCGTTCAGACGGCAGCGGCAGAAACGGCAGCCATTTCTTCCCACCATTTTTATTTCCTTTTTCTGATATCACGAGCACTCCTCTGCACATTTGGGTACTCACCACTGAAACCCGATAGTCCCTGTTTGGTAGCGTACGGACCTGCCTGTAAATGGAACCCGCTGGTGCATCCCCCATTGATTGAGTCAGACTGCGTCAGAGGATGAGCAATGTAACCACGGTGTCATAAATCTGTCCCTCCTCACACAAGCCCCCCACGGGAGACTCTCGTAAAATCAGCCAGGCTAATTCGTGGCAAGCATGAAAAGGAGCCAGACATCAACAGTGGGGGGGGAATCACTTTCACATCGTATGTTCTTTGATAACGAGTTTTATTTTAAAAGTGAGACATTAACTTTAAATTTTTCATCCTTTGTCCCATGATGTTCCTGAAACAGCTCTTGTTATATTTACAATACCAGCCTAATTTGTGAATGATGTGATATGTGCAAGTGTACTCCATAACACTTACATTAAAACAATATAATTTGCCTTCCATTTCACACTTCATCTTCAGTAGACTTGGACTAACTTGTGCCTGTAAGGTCATCTGAAGCTTGTGCTAAAGTACCATGTAAAAACACTTTCTACCATAAATACCAGTTGGTCATGCATAACCTATTATTATCATGGATATTGTTTTGACATGTCTTTGATTTATTTATTTTTTAACCGTTTATCCTTTAACTGACTAAATCAATGAAAACACTTACAGTGTTAACCTAAGGAAAAAGGTAGTTATGAAATCAAGGGATTGCACAGACTGTAATATACTGGCACTACATCAGTATTATTTAAAGTAACTTCCAGTCACACTTGATTGCAATGCAAACATGAGAGTAATAGAAATAAAACAAACGAAAATGAAACAAACCATAGACAAGACCACTGTAGGGGTCTATCTTTCGCCCTCCTTGTGTACAGCCAAGGTTAGGATCCTGGAGGATGCAGGGCATATAAATATTAAGATAATTCTGGCAACAGAAAGATTAAGCCTAAGGACATAACCCACTTCTGTGCTTGCAAGCTCAAGGCATGTAGCCTCCTTATCTTCCTTATGTGTAAGCACATTTTACATCATTACTTACCAGGTTACAGTTACAAGGCAAACCATCTCTGAAGAGAGCTAAAAATCATAACCCTCTGTAACATGGATTAAAACATCTTCCTGTAAGATACAGTAAAGAAAAACTATCCCTGTCAAAAATCCTACTGACTATAAAGTGCATATGTTGATACAGAAGTTAATGATCAATACTTAACATTACTTTTCGTAAAAGGACAAATTATTTAATCAAACACCACAAACAACACATTAAAACACTATAAAAACATAATCTAATTCGCACTGTCCAGTAATCTAACAAATTTCAGCACAAGCTTCATCAAAATCAGAATTACATTGTTCCTTGCATTACAATTCACACCTCCAACATTTTAAGGATTGTTCACAGCTGCACAAGAAAATTCAGCACAAAAACACAGTTAGTGAGGTGAAGACTGACAGGTTGTATCTCTAAAAGAGCAAGACTCAATTCTAGGCCCTGACAACTAAATGTCAAATCTTACTTCAAAATCACTGTCATATATGAATGATCAAGAAAGATCTGCACTATTTTCTGAATCTGTTCATGTAAAACTTTTTGAATACTTGTGAAACTAACAGGCCAACAGGTAATATTTTCACACCATAACATGCAATTTGGTGGAAAAAAAACTCCCACATTCCATAAAATGCTGATATGCCTTTTTTAAATTGACTATTAATACGCTGTTTCTAAAGTCAGGGTCTAATATGCCATATACAAGTGCCACGAGTATTACTTATTCTCAAACGTGAATGTGACAACCGGACATAAAAGCCATGTTTAAGCTACATGTATTAAAACGACTAGTGGCAACTGCTGAGCACTTAGATCACAGCAGCCTTCCTTCGGAGCATAGGCCATTGACTCAATTATATTCCAACTCGTTATAGCTCGTTAACAGTGGTGACCTATTATCATCAAGCTAGCTAAGTTAGCTAACGTTGCATGTCTGTATGTTCAGCGTAGCACAGTTGATGATAGGTGATATGTTCAGCGTATAAGAGCTGATGCCACGAGACAAAAGGCTACGTTGTTTCCTACCTAAGTTAGCAAGCTAGTGGTATTTCAAACAAAGGAGCAGGAACTTGTTGAGGGTAGAAGGGGTCGTGTGGTGGAAAAGGGGACGAGTATTGCGCTTCTTCGCGTTACAGACGCAAGAGGAATGCAAATTACTTGTGAGCAAGCTACTGAATCAGGACGACACTAAATACGTGCATGCACCTTGGTATCATTACTACGCACTAAATTTAGTAATTAGGTGATATGGCCTATTTTAATTTTACGTATATTATTCCCGTTAGGTGTTGCAACACAGCTAAGAATTTTGTTGTCACTACTCTTCCCTTCCCCCTCCAACACAGCCTTACAAGGCCAAGGTCTCCCACTCATACGAGCATGATGGAGGAAGTGACGCCTCAAGTATTGATTGACAGGGCCCTGTACCAAACTGGAGCGCCGAAACTATTTTTAACCAATGAGGGGGCCAAAAAGAAGGACGTTCATCCTCGTGTAGGTTGTGAAACGGCAGGATCAGTAAATGTGACTGCTCAAAAAATACAAAAAACAAAAAGAACTCGTAACGTGGGCAGCTGTGATTGTGATTCAGGGAAACGCAACAAAAATACTTTTGACATGCAGCTAGCTACGTTAGTAGTTAATAAAAATAACGGCCATAATTATTTCACAATGTAGCTTGTTAGTTTAGGTATACTATGAAGCTAGCATACGGAATAGTTACCTAGCGCACGTATAGCTAGCCACATAGTCCATGCAACAAGATTCCATCACTCACAGTGATTCCTTTAGCTACCGTACGTAATTGGAACTAAACTTAGTCCCGCTAATGTTACCTAGTTGCGAAAATGGCGTTTTGCAGCAATCAAATTATATGCAATAGAATAAAATGCTTTACTCGAACTTGTCTAACAAGCTTGAAAAAAAGAGGCGACAACAACCAGCCGGAAAATACGAGCAGCTCAAACGGATCATGCGCCAGGAACGCTGCTAGCAGCATGGCATTATATCCATGTGCAAAATATATCGAATGTTATACAAATAACCAGATATAACTTATTATAAGCACTAGTTAGTTTGCCTACCCGCTACGTTTTTAAAAGGCTTACCTAGGATGCCGATTCACAGCCAAATAATTGGCAAGCTAGAACAGTACTCTAATAGACTAAATGATAGCTATGTAACACTAGGGTAGCGCATATAGTCAACTAGATAACTAAACTAAATATTAATAGTCACATCATTAACATTTTTCAGAACATTATCTAGTCTAATTTACACCAACAAAGTAACGATAATTTACCAACTGGTTCTCATTACATAGGCATGGCAACACCTAGCTAGCTGTCTAGATTGCTAGCTAACCCTCGGCACGCGATGCATTTCCCTCCGGTTAGTACTTCTATACAAGATTGCTAGCAAGCGAATTCCATTTATTCACCATCATCGCATAATACAAAATTGCTGAAGAGCACGCAGGGAGCACATTTAAAATATCTTCTAAAGTTTCCTTCAGCAGAAAGCTAACAGTATCCCCGCTACCATATTCTGAAAAAATGGCGGTTTTCAAACCGACATGGCTAATAATTTAAATGATTAGTTAGCTACTATTAATTTGCTAGCTGAAGTATTTAACATTCCTATTCCCGTTTTTAATATGTAACGCTACCTGAATTTTGAAGCCTCGATACAGATTTCTAAGGTTGCGCTAACAAACATTTGCTATTTAACTGCGTTAAACTAGACTGGTAGCTAGCTAACTACAGTGTGGCTGTGTCTGCTTGTTTTTCGATGACTTTCGCCAAACTCTCTTCTTCCATTATAACGTCCGTAACGAACATTTATTATAATGCGGTAGAATTTAAGTTATTTTTTCTGCATATTTTCAGACATATTTGGCTCGCCCTCACTTACCTGCTGCCGCCGCTGCTGCTTCCTTTCTCTGTACTGTAGTACAGTAACCCGGAGATGGAAGTACCCGGATGAATGTATTCACTGCACATATTGTGCTCCTTTCTCAACATTTTAGAGCAAAGCCAAGGGTACATGTGCTTGCACATTCCCAATATTCTGGCTATACTGTGCTAAAATATCCATCTAACATTAACATTTGTGAAAACGGGTTAGGTTAGCTAACCATACAGATTCATTCGTCGTGAAAAATGCCAGTTTCTTTGGAATAGATAACTTATTTTAACAAACGCAGCGTGATTTGGACATGCAACAATTCTAGGAAAATTGAACTAATTTCAGCGTATGATTCATAGGTTGTTTTTTCATTGATTGTTATTTTTTTATACAAATTAGCAATTCCTTAAAAAAGCACAAAAAAAAACTTGAAGAGTAGTCCACGTGGAGTGCATTTTCAGAGTCGTGAATTTAGAATGAAAGAATGAGATTTAGCTTGGAATATCGGCATGCTTAGTACACACCAGATGGTGCTGTGCTTCCCAAAACTTCACACTGCTGCGAACCAAAAATGAATCCGACCAGCCCCCTTCATATTTTCTAAATTAAATACTAACCGCAAGCAAATAGTTTTCTATGGACTACAGTCCGGTCACAGTTACATTAGTAATATAGGCCTACTAAGATAGTCCTACCAAATGAACTTCTTAAAACTATTTTGTAGCCAATGTATTTCTATTAAACATTTAAGTGAATACCAATTAGGCCTACTGTACACACAAGGATCTCTATTTTCAAGTATTATTTGTTAAGTCGTGCAGTTTCGAGTAGCCAGAACACTTAGGGAAACAATGCTATACTAGGACTATATCTTGATCTCCCTGCTTATTTAGGCTAATTAAAGATTTGGATCATGGCGGACCTCAAAGGGAAGACTCCGGCAGCGGGCACATGTGCTTGAGTGTGTCACTTCAAATTAGCCCACACCACATTTTTTCATGACTCCCTACTTTGCCTGTTTTACATTAATTATCATTTGAACTGGTTATGCAACATAGATCAATTGTGCCCAAGTGCCACTGTGGCTACAAGATTTATTAGCCACTTTAATATGTCATAAACATCTGTGCTTATCTATGCTTGAGACTTTCTAACCTCTTGGTGTGTTTATTTAGGATCATATTAACAGTAGGCCTATTTATTTGCAAGGAAATCACAATTTGAATATTCAATACGGCATGCCTTAATGGGGTGTGAAAATACAGTAGCCTCATACATCACAAATAAATATAACATGCATGCAAAAGGAAAACGGTGAACTTACCATACTAGTTGCAGCTTAAAAACAGAAGCTTAACCTTATATATAAGTGATATAAAATTCTTCCAATATAAGGATATTTGCACCACAAACAAGAACAGGCAAGAACAAGGGACATTTGATTTCCACATCAACAACATTTAATGTATCACCAAGGAATGCAATGATGAAAAATATAATCTTTGAATGTGTGCATCTGAAAAGAAATATGTAACATAAAATGTCATCACGACATCTGAAATTCAGGCAGACAAGGGCATATAAAAAAGCCTTCGCATGATAAGTGTGAACAGTTCACTTCTGTTAATTCTTTTAGGGTTGCTGTGTGCTTTGTCTGGACCTTCACCAGATGCACACTGCAACGGTTTTCCTTCTCATCATCAAGATTGAGGTCAGCAACAGAACCCAGGGTTCTCAAAGGCTACAGTGGTCAATGATCCATAGTGCTTTCTTTATAGCCAACCCATACTTTCCAATATACATAAACATCAAGAAGATACAATCATATATTTATCTATTGATAAGTTCAGTCTAAGGGCAAAGTTCTAAACCATAGTCACACCTAAAAAAAAACATCAGTACAAAAATTTCAAAAAAGCAAAATTACTTTTTGTCTAATTTGTTATAACCGATGTGGTACGACAAAATGTAATGCTGCTTTAAGATAACATTTTTAGATAATGCTGTTAATCAGTCAACAAGTTATTTTACAAGTTTTACAGGAGTCTTGCATTTCAATCTAACTAGTACAGATCTTATAAACAGATCATGTCAAACCCTAAAGGCAAAATTTGCATTTATTTGCTTTCTCAGATGCTTTTTCTAAAGTAGTCACTTAAGTTAAAATTTCATTCAAAAACAATTCAATAAATAAAATATTTAAAATATTTGACAGGGCAGTTTTGCACAGTGAAAATATTTTTGGTTTAAATAATAGTATAGAGAAAGAGGTACTTCCTGTGTTCACTGTGATAGCCCTGCTTGTCCATGATGTTGCTCATCAAATGAGGATCCTTTCTTTTACACGTGACTGTCAATGACTTACGAACAGTAAAATATATTAAATAGAAACTGAACATATACAGTACATTAATAATACACCTAATTAGTATTGAAAACACATCAAGATGACTTTCCAAAAGACACCGTAGAAACATTTAAGGACAAATCAATTAAATTTGCGTCATGGCACAAAAACATATGGCAGTTAAAAAAAAAATACAAGTAGTTTTAAACAATAACAGCTTGATGCAGAGATCACATCACGTCTTAAGATATATTCTTTAAAACAGCAACAATATAAAAAAGGAAATACAAGTAGCAGCAGAGGAAAATAAATTGGTCTTGATCTATTCCCAAATTCTGTATTGAAACAATGTTCTGTATGAAATATAAAGTGGATATTGCAACTATTTTGCTTTATCCTCCTTTGACCCTCCAGTTGACTGATCCAGTGTGGGGGGGTGGGCGTTATGGAAGCTGTATGCAGTAACATGGTGTGTCTGGTTCCTCTATTGCTTTCCTTCTCATTTCATGTAAGACCGGTTTCAGGATCTCTTTCAGTGTCCTATACACGTCCAACTCATCTTCGGACTCTGATATGATCTGGTTAAAAAAAAAGTGAACCGTTAACTTTAGTGCCTTTCAGGTCAATGCTGTACAATGGAATAAAGTAGGAGCAAAGAAAAAGTACCTTGGTGAATGCTTTTATTGTCCGGTGAAGAAAAGCATCCTCCACCTCCTCAGGTATTGTCAGTAAATGTGCCATACAATGAAGGGTACACACCAGTGTCTGCCTGGAGCTCTGGATTATACAGAGGAGAACAGTGGACTTTGTGTTATGAACACAACATAAAATTTCCCTTGAACATATACAGGTGTTAGAGCTTCTGCCAGTATTTGCACCTCTGTGCACGCTACTTGAGCTGTTATACACAGCCATACAATATGATTTTTAAACGAGAGAAAACTGGGGTATGTGAAGGGCTATATAGTGCATTGCTTGTGAGTTTTTTGTCTCATGCACTCCGGTTCACATGAACACAGTTAGTGTAAAGGGATGCATGAACAATAAATTGCTAACCACCAGTTGGTCATAAAGCCCCAGGAAAGCATATATATTTGAAGTGAGTGTCCAGCACAATCAGACCAGAAAGTTAGAAGAAAACCCAATCAGATTAATGAAGGCAGGATGATCAAAGAGAACCACAACTCTGTGTGCGTGTTATCATTACATTATGTATTTGCTTAATAGATGCATTTATCTGGGGTAACTTGAATAACCCATTTAGATACCTGGGGTAGCTTTAGATACCAGCATCGCACCTGGGGAGCACACTAACAGCCTCTGGGTTGCATGCTTACCTTAGCCATTCATACTTAGTATTCATGTGTTTCATAAACAAACATACAAAACAATATAAACAACACACTAACAGAAGTACAAGAATAGCTTTAGTTTGTGAACCCTAGCTTACCTTGTCTATTGAGTTAAGGGCTGGCTGCTGGGTTTGTCGACTGCTATCCAGGGCCTGGATGTCCTCCTTGGTGATAACAGGTTCTCTCAGCTGCTCCAGCCAGGACCACATCAGCCCAGCCAGCACACGGGGGTCTTTCTCCGTGCATAGTCTCTCCCAGGTTCCTTCTCTGGAGTTCAGCTCTGTCTGGAAGAGCAGGCATGGTGTCTATCCCACTTCATATACTCTAAAACTAGATTATCCCAGCAGCTTATCTGTACCTGAGGACCCACACTGGAGAAGCCATCTAGCACACCCTATGTGGCTAATAGTGGGGTAACCTGTATACTGTGTTACTCTCTATGATTTGCAGTATGATTTTACTCAGACCTCATTCCATTATAGTTGCATTATTTTCATGTCAATACACTGGTGTTTCAGATGGACCTACTTTGTCACAGAAAGATGTAAATTGTACAAGGCAACAATCTTGTGCAGTTGGAGCAATCTGAAAATGAAAGCCTGAAGCAAAGCTTTATGGAGGCATCTTTTACCTGAGTATTTCTATGGAGAGCCATACCTGCCAGTTTGCGACCTTGTGTTTGTACTCCTCCCCATACTTGTCCAAATCCACTGTTAGAGCTTGAGCCACCAGCAGCCTTCGGGCATCCAGGGGGAGCTCTGCCGGCAGAATGATAGAGGGCAGGGTGGGCTCACTTTCGCCGGTGTTCCTGGTCTCTGAGGAGCCCAGAGATAGGCTGCGCTGGCCATGCCTCAGGGGCCTTCTCCTGCTGAGCAGAGGTGACCCCGATTTCTTCTGCTCCCAGATGGGGCTGGCCAAGTCGGAGGGCGAGGGAGGGACAGGTGACCTGGAGGCTTGGTGGGCCTCTGGCAGGTTCTCCTGAGACAGGTACTGGTTGCCCAGTGCGTTGGCAAAGGGCTCGCCCTTCCCAAGGGCCAGGCCCTGCCCCGCCCCCAGGCGTAGTAGGTCAGATTCGCTGTAGCTGAGGCTCTTCCAGAGACGCGGTCGAGGGTTCACAGACCCGGCATTTTGCCTGTTCCACAGAGGGTCCAGGTCATGATCGCTAGAGAGCACTGCATCATGGGCGTCATGGGCTGGCATCGAGGGTACTTTCTGCAGGCAGGGCGGCTGCGGAGAGGGCACGGTGATGCCCTTCCCCATCATCTCTTTGCCCAGCTGCTGGAGAGCTTGCTGAGAGACGGTTTTCTCCACCTCTGCTGTGAGGTCGGGTATCTCCAGGATCTCATCCTCAACGACCAGCCGGTCCTCCGCTATGTCCAGCAGCAGCTTGCAGACGAGGTGCACGATCTTTGGCACGTTTTTCAGCTGCCGTGCCTCGTACCCGTGCAGCAGGTGGCGCTGGCGGGTCAGGTACTGCGCCAAGGTGACGGGGTTGGCTTTGGGCTCGCTGCAGGAGAACACATTTTGCAGGGGGACCAGGAACTGTGCAAACTCCCTCACACACAGCAGCTGCCCTCTGGTCTGGATCGAGTTTGGCCTTTTCGCTCGCACAAATAATATGGCCTGGTCAGCACTCATCCTTGTAGTAAACACTAAATAACAGGCCAGTAACACACCTGCACAAAACATAAAAAAGAAAAACAATTATCAAATATTATCAAATTGATATTTCTTAAGAAAATGGCAATGCTGATTTTACACTGTACATCATAAAATAAATTATCAAAAAAACAGATTAATAGGGTTATGAAATTAATGCATGAAGCTTCGTATCAAAGCACTTGTATTATCAGTGTTTCATAACCTGTCCTTCCAAGCCCAGCATGGCAGTGTACGGCCATCTTTCCTTCCTGGATTGCAAATGACATCACCTTCACCATGTCCAGGATTGTTGTGAGAGAAGCCACGCCGTAGTCCTTCCAACCAAAATTGTAAAAATAAACTGAGAGAAAAATGGCTGAATTAGACCTCGATCTGCTTTTAAAAACAGAACAGGAGGAATGTGCACACGCACATATGGCCACTGATAGGGAGCACAACTGAGGGATTTTAAACCGAGAGCAAGGAATGTAATTTACAGTTATGCACAAGGTCCCGATCAAGTAGAGCTGCGTTAAGAGACCCCTTACGCAATCTTTTTGACCGTTCGCTGGTGGAAAACAATTACCTTCCACTCTAGGGAATCCATTAGAGCCCAGCTAATAATTAGTATGGAGGAACAGTGAGGAAGGATGTGACTCACTGCCTGCCTCCATGAAGGTCTCTGGTCGGTATGTGAAGCCGCTCTCCTGCTCCAGGGGGTTGCCACAGCTGGCATGCTCTCCTGGGCGCTGCAGGTTAATTACTGTCCTCAGGCCGCACCTGTGCAGAGGCACTGTCACCATCAGTTTATCATCGCCACTCCTGCATCCACACAAGCCTCTCCCCTTCTCAGAGCCGTCTGCCACAGTGCCAGACTCTTCCGCTAGCCTCCCTCACCCCGGCCGGTTAATACTGTGTGCTGCTGGACAGGTCACACATTTCTGCGTTTCAATTACTCTAGCAAACAAGAATTATTTTTAAAAATGTATTTACTGGATCATCAGGCAGTGCAATTATTTTCTTGCTACAAATCAAATATGAAGTGAAAAATTATATGGTATTTTTACCTTTGAAACTGGTCGATTATGTTGTATTTTTCAATGATTTCTGTAGAAGGCCTTGCCATAGCCAGCAAGTTGTCTGTAATCCTGAAATGAACAGTGTTAGGATGGGTAAATATCATATCACTTATGGACAGTCGAAAACTTGACTAATGTGTTTATTTACTCAGTTATTATAGTCTGAAATCAATACACATAAAAATATACCCTACTAAAATATACTACTTGGATATTTTTCTGCATGGGAACCAATGAAAATAAACTACCAAGCCCTAATCTGTTCACAGAAGCGAGATCAAACATGTGCAGGCTCTGTTTGCTCGTCAATTGGAAATTCATAATCCAGCAGTTTTTTAAGGTAAGCCAGTATTAACGTGAAATAAATAAGTAAATAAATAAATAACTCAAGCAAGCCCTGACAGAGGCTAGCTATTTCGTGACAGTGTGGTAGCTCCTTACCAGGAAGAGTACAGGCCCTTGACAGCTTGCTCCTCGCTGCTCCACCGGGACGGGTTCTCGTACTTGCAGGCTCTGCCTCCACACGCCATGGAGCACTGCATGTGGCCGGGGATGACGTGCCTCAGAGTCTCCCCGACCTTGGTGTACTTGGCAGTGGGGACCCTGCTGCTCACTGCAGGCGGGAGGAGGGCGGAGGAAATCAGAAGCATGCAAAAATGTACAAGAACACACAATGCCCCATTGCTACACCTCCCACCCCCACTCTGCCCTTTCAAGTCCCATCCACATTTCTTTCCCGTCCACACAATTTTGGGTAAGTTCCCGTGCCCTTGTGTCCTAGCAACAGCACGCCTGCAGTGGTATATGACCATCTCTCGACCTTCGTATTCGATGACTCATAATTTTTCACAGACAGCAACCTTTAAACTTATGCAATCAATCTGCAGCACAGGATCATGAGGGCCAAGCCATTTATTTTGCCAGGGCCACAGAACCAGCACCAAACAAAAGATTTTCACAGCAGCATTTACATTTCCTTCCTCTTCCGTCTATGTGGGCTTCCACCATACTGACAGCAACCATAACCCTCTGAGTCGAGGAGGAGAGAATCTCCACCGCGGAGCTGCGCCTCCTCTGGAGGACTTTGAGGAGGACGTCCGAGGCGGAGTGGCGACGCATTTTCGTGAAACCGCTCAGGATCTCTCCGGCCAGGGACCTTCGACCGCGGCGCTGCATCTCGCGAGGAGAGCGCCTGCTGTTCCGTCAGCGCTGCCTACCGAGTCTGAGGTGCACACTGAATGACTCTCCACAAACAGTGAATCATCCAAGTACAATAGCCCGGTGGTACAAAAGTGCTACGAGGGACCAATGCAATCCATTGGTTTATCAGTTGCGCTTGAAATATCTCCATGGCAACCAGCTCCAAAGCCACCAGTGGGAGGCTGTGTGGTGTCTCTTTCTGAACACACTCGAGTGAGCTGAGATCATCTACCTTTTTTTGAAAAAAAACACAATATTATCTACTGTGTAATCTGCCCTCCCTGAATGACGTACGTATTTTCACAACACTAACATACTGCATAATCTGAGAATCAAAATTAATTGTATTTTCTAATCCATTTCTCCAAAACAGCTGTGCACACACAGGAATGAAACACACTTGCTTTTTGCTACATCTATCGTTTCACACCTGAGCTACATTTCACCCTGTGCAGACATTAATTTGTAACCACTTGCAAGTGTTCAACTGATATTGGTCTTCATGCAACATTAAAAAGAAACTTGTAAGACTTAACAGTCCAAGATGTAGGAATGTATAAACATTCTTGGTGTAACCCATACAGGATGAATTACATTTGAAGTACACTCCGGAATACCTAAACCACAGCCTTTCTTAATGCCAGTAAGTTGAAGATAAGGATTTTTGATCATTTTTGGAAATATTCATGATATCAGACACATGGAATTTGATTCTCTCTGACCAAAAAAGCTAATTGTAAATAGTCTTCAAGCTGATTTATGTGGGAGATAACATAATTGCATTTTGTTATCACTTCGTCTTTCCTAGAACCCTTCCAATTAAAGGCACCTATTCCACTGCAGAAAAAATTACATCAAAAATACTTTTGTATGAATTATTTATCAGGTATTATAGTTTAGTGGCATCAATCAATATTAGGATGTCTGTGCTTTATTGAAAGCTGTGAATTTGTAATATATGAAACCTCTGTTACCCTGTACTGTCAGCAATATAAGCATTATTAAAGGGTTTTTATTGTGTTTTTGCATCATGTATCTATTTTTCATGTTTTTCTTTTTCATCTAAACGCCTTTGATTTCAGCAATTATGATAACATACACAGATGTTAACTAATGTGTCCCCGTGCCATATGGTCACCTTTCAATAGCCCACAGTGTCCTTCAGCTGCCCTTAATAGACAGCCTTAAAGTCAGTCTAGGAAGAGGACCACTGTTCCCAACAGAGTAACACCCTACCTGGGGCATCCATGTCCATGTCTGCGCTGTATTCCCCACTGCTGGCTCCAGTGGTGGAGTGAGGCGGGTCACTCAGCAGACTCACACCCGCCGCCATGGCACAGCCTGCCAATCGAGAGCAAACATCATGCAGAGACAGGAGTCACAAGGGGAGCCGAGACAAAACTGAGCCCCCAGGCTAAAATAAACAGCAGGCGGAGCAGAGGGAGGTGTCCGTTGCCCGGCACGGAACCCCTGGGAGACAGAAAGGTAGAAAGTGAATTGCCGTGTCACAGGCTGCCGTATTAATCCCGCAGCCTGGCCAATCAATTGTCAGGCAATGGGCGTGGCCTCCTTACTGCTGCAGAAAATGATGAGCTGTTATTTTTTAAACGGTACAGTGTTTTGCGTGGTTCAAGAAAACTAGCAAATGCACACACAATTTGTACACACCCACAAAACAAATGCAGAATTACAGCAAAAATGTAGTTTACGAATATAAAAATGTATTATGTGGTTAAGGAATTGTTGTAGTAACCGAGTAGCAAATTTACACACAAATGCACACACACACACCAACAAATTGGTAAATTTCAGCAAGTGTTATAATAGCAGTGTGGTACTCACAGAGTAATTCCTAAGCTGAACAGGATAACTATGCAAGTGATCACGTCACGTTTCCCCACTGGAAGATGCTACCGTTCCGCTGCTTCTTCAATTATTCACACGACCACCTAATCCCCTGTCCTGTCCATTGTACTAATGTTAAGCAACATATCTTCATTTAAAAACACGATTCATATGTGTTGTGAGAGTAGGTTACACAGTGCTTTGCATGTGCCAGTTCAACACTGGGGATGCCTGCATACCAAGGACCAACTGTTAACATCTCATATTACTGGTAAACACTACAACGGTCATCAAGCGGTGACTGTCATTACACAGGTCAAAAACTGAAACTCTGCTCCTGGATTCTTTCCTTTGTTGCACATGCTGTGTTAATAAGGATTGTGCACGGCTTTAAAAAAAATTATAAAGAAAGAATACTGCCCTATATCATCAATTCATGAACAGCAAGAATGATACCTTACCCATTAATTTGCTCTTCTAGTTCTCTCTTCTTCTGGTTGGTGTGAATTAGTATAAGTAGCCTATATGAACATCCTTGCTTAGGCAGAACAGATAATAAACATATTTGATAATACCTTAGTTTGGCTGTTTTCAATATAGTAAAATACAATTTTTTAAAGTACTGCAATGACCTTAGTAAGATACTGGTAGGTAAGTAAATTGTTTTGAGTCAAAATTAACATTCCTTAGAGAAGACATGTTTAATTCATAGAGTAAGGTTAGAATGCTGTGACTGCAGGGACAGTATTTTCAGACTCATTTACATTGTAAGGTAATGTTACACTTCTTACAAACTGATACTGCAGTAACACCGTGTTCACAACAGCCAAACACATCTGAAACCTTCCATTCACTCTGGATTTTGCACTCACTGAGAACTGGGAATTGAAACGGAGTCATTCGGCACCTGCTGTATGTTCATGCATTATCGTAAAAAGCCTGATCTCTGACCTTTGTTTCATAACCAGCAATGTGTGATAGAGAAGCCTTTAATTAAAGCAGTTATTTGTTTCTACTTAAGGAATTGACTGCTACCCAGTGGAACACTATTTTAAGACCAAATCATTGTGTATCTGACCATATGTGAGCAGTGTGTTCAATAGTTCCATGTCTTTTCAAAAAAATGTTTGTGTAGCCATTTTTTTAAATACTAATGTGAGCATCCCACTATGTCTGTATGTGTGTGTGTATGTGAGAGAGAGAGAGAGAGAGAGTGAGAGAGAGAGGGAGGGAGGGAGGGAGAAAGGAGGAGAGAGGGAGGGAGAGAGAGAGAGAGAGAGAGAGAGAATGGCTTAATCGGAGAGTAGAATGTAAGCATCACCCACTGGGCTTGTGAATAAATGAGCATGGATATGGCTGCCATTGTTCACACATTGCTTACTCTATTAGTTTGCTGTGTCTAGAGTATTCACTAAATGCACCATCCATGTATTTTACCTGTGACCTTGTGACCTACACATGAATCTTGCCACAAGGCACCAGTTACACACAAATCCATTCTTATCATAAGCCTTTTCAAGTACCTGTCATCAAGAATGCTCTCCATGAATTCAGCCTTTGAATTTGTTCTACAGTATACAGTGCTACATTTCCCTTTATAAAAGCTGACTAACTATTTATGCAGGGAAATATTTTAGATTTTTTACACAAAAAATGAACTTACCAATAACAGCCTGAAGAAACTACCCATCATTATCTTCTTCACAATCCAACATGAAACCATATCCAAGTCACGTGGGGAGGAATTAAATGTGCAGAATAATTAAATTATCTTAGCTAAATTAAAATGAGCTAAGACCTTATGGACCCACACACTCTCCATACCTATTGTCTTGTGTTGCATTAAGCAAGCACAGTTTCTATCTTTTTGGTTCTGTTATCTATTCCACCATAGACCCACCAGGCGAGTGACAAGGTTGTTGTTCTGCTACCTGCACTGAGAGTGTTGTGTGCTGAGGGAAGGGGTGGAGAGAGCAGAGCACACAGATGACTCCCCCTTTACTCTCTGCTGGTCTTAAGTGGTACACATGTGGCCTGGGAACAAGAAATTACACAGCTATTTCTGACTCCTCCAGGATTACCCAGTTAATCCAATTACTCCAGAATTACATCTGAACGGACCATCAGTAAAAAGTGAAGATTACTAATTTTACAACACGTAAATGGATGATATCTGCACCAAGCACTTATTTGTTTCATCACTAAAATAAAGCTCCACAGTCTTTTAGAACCACACAAATTTGTTTTTTTATGTTAGCAATCATGGCATATTATGCATGTGCCACAGTATAATACCAACTAAAATCCACTATTTCAAATATATTGCATAATACTGCATACATTCAGTATAGGTGGTTAGCTATTATATGCTAAATATGCAGTTAAGTGCAAAAGTATTGGGGCATTGACACAAGTTTTATTGTTTTGGCTTTGTACTTCAGCACATTTCATTTTAAATAAAACAGTGAATATTGGGTTAAAGTGCAAACTGTTCGCTTTAATTTAAGGGTATTTGCATCTACATCAGATGATCCATGTAGGAGTTACAGTCATTTTTATACAGAAAGTATTTATACAAAAGTAATTGGCTGCTATTAATTGATCGGTTGTGTATTTCTGCATCATTAGTTCATTCAAAATAAAGCTACCAAAGGGTCTAGAGTTGATTCTAGGTATTGAAATTGCATTTGGAGTCTGATGCTGTTGTCTCTCAACATGAGAAGAGTCAATGCCAGTAAAACTATTTATTGCAGTTCCATACACATTATTTCTGTAAGAGCACAGTTCACAGCAACTTCTAAATTTGTCAACATATTGTGGCATAGCATCCCTTCAGATGAGTTCTGCCATGCTGAATATACTAGTCAGATGATCAGGAAGAGGTCAGTGTGAAAAGGTCTAACATACTTGACAACCTGTAATAATGTAGCTACAACCATACCACTGTATATAACTGAACAATAAAGAACAGCAGTGTTCCTTGCCTTGCTGATCTATTTATTCAAGTATGTTCATTTGTGTTTATTATACAGTCTAAAAGGATGCAGGCAGTCTTTTCAACATACTGTAACATTGAGCTGAACTTAAATATTTGAATTTCACTTATTCCCTATACCTCCAGCACATAAGTGCCTGTGTTCTATAATATTGCATCGTGGGTGTGATGCTACCAATTAATTTTCAAAAAACAAGCTTAGTGGTAGGATCTTAAATTCTCATTAACAGATTACAAGTAAATTAATTCAGCTCTGGTGAAGATGACAGCTGGCTAGTTAAGACCTGTTAAATGATGTCAGCTATGTGCTTGTTAATGAGAGCAATGTTTGCATGCAGTAGGCCTAAATATCACTCGTCAGCCTTTCCTTGGGAAAATGCTGCTTGTGTTGCCAAGATACTCTTCTCTACGGTGCCTTACCTTTTAAAGCATTAGAGTTTAAGATAATACCACTTGACCACTGAATGTACAGCATCAAAATAATTACACGTAAAAAGTATTTTTCACGCCATACGGTAATCATGTAATCCATAAACAACGAGAGAGCAGCTAAACCTTTTGAAAGTGAAAAAGACATGGTGAGTCAGGCAGTTATTGTACAATCACAGAGATCTCAAACCCTTAGAGAATACCCCTGGGTTGTTTATCTGTAGGTCACCAATTGATTGAATATATACATATTGGTAATACTTCTCAAAGTACTGTACAGTTCAGTCAAAAGTTCAGAGGGTAAACCGGCTTCATCAATAAAGGTCAATATGGAAAACCTAAATCCTCGTACTTACTGAACCGAGTTGAGTTTATAGGCCCTAGATAAAATGCCATAGCTACCTATACCTTAGGGGGGAAAGGAGTCACATTAGCATAGGTGTGTTCTCCCAAATGGATTTAATTTACAAGCTCCGAGCAGTCCATTGAGATGGTGCGTATCCAGTATACAGCTCTGTTTGCTTTACCACAATTCAATATTGACATTTAGGCCTAATTTTGAACACATTTTTCATACCACACGGCAGAATTAAACAAATCAATTTATAATGCAATACATAAAGAGAACTTTCAACTTCCAGTGGCATCATCCAGGGTAACTGCATTGTCTATGAAGTGATATTTTGTAACTGAATTGTCTATGAAGTGATATTTTGTAACTGCATTGTCTATTATGTGATATGTTGTGGCAGTTGTTTCAGTATGACAGGATAGCTATAGCTAAGTAATCTAAACTTGGTTGACTCAAAAGATTCAGTTTCCTGGTGTAATTTTGTAACATGCAGCCCCACCAAGCCATAACTTGGTGGGATGACATACCTGCCATCCCAATATTTTGTGCTTCTTGTACATTTATGCAGGTAATTTGTTATTTTGTGTGCTTGTGTTGCGAATTGGGATTTACAGAAACAACCCTAAATAGCTTGTAAGGCGTAACAGTATTACAAACGCTTGTTTAACATTCGTTCTGCTTACTGATACTGAGTAGCTGCTCTTGGACTTAAAATAAGCTCTCATCTCTAAATAGGGTTAAAAACGTCTTTCATGTCTGATGTTCAAACACCCATCGCATCAAAGAGGTTGATACAGCACACACCGAGCGAGTGCACACAGTCACGCAGGCTTTTCGATAACGTGAAAATAGTATTCGTATTTGATGTTATTTATTACTTAATGTACCAATAATCTAGATTAGTACCCAAAAAAGAAAATACATATACGGCCAACAGTTTTTATTCTATACAGTATAATGGATAGGCTATTAGCAATTGTGTATAATGTACGTTTAGTAAGCGTGTCGACAACAATATTAATAGCGCACTACCGCTGACTTACAGTTACAGTAGCATATAAAGCAGAATAGCTACAAAATAGAATATCTGATCCTAGGTAGGCACAATGCTCGGCAGCAGCGTACTATAGATGCATGCCATAACGGTCTGTTAGTTTGTCGATATCGATTAGCGTTGCCCAGATTTAAAACAATAAAATACCACAGGGAATAGGCAGTCGGTGAAAACAAGTTGTAAATTGCATCAAGTTAGCTTACGTTATCTATATGATTGATTATCCAGCTAAATGTCATACTGTAGCTATCATAACCTCAAGTGTCCATCTATTTTAGGATGTCAAATCAGGTACAGTAAGGATATCAAGCGTGCAGTGTTTTGTAACCTCGCGGACCAAAAGGTTGGTTACCCGTCTGTCACTGTGCAATAAACTGTAATACCTCTGGAAAGATAAGGAGCAAACAAGAATTCATGTCTCTTTCGAAAAATAATAGGCTTGCCATGCTAGTTAGCTAGTTGGCTAGCCGTAATAATTTCGTACCTGGTTCTTCACTTCCGTTCCTAATGCATTGGTCAGGGTGTTCCATATCATAGTGGCTTAAAATAAAAACCATCGCGCTACAATAAACCCATTTGACCCGGTTCCATGGTAATTTCATTCAATATTGCACTTGTCACACAGCTCCTAGCTAGTATCCCGTATAGTGACATGTTGCTGAAGACTACGGCTCCCATTCGCCGGACTAGTAGCATGTGACCACGCGCAGACTGCAGAAGACTTGCTTCCATGCGCGCGCACGGGAAATTACGTTCTTCGGGTGGCCTGTTTTCTCTCTTTTTGCATAGCGATACCATTGCAAGAAATGACTAAAAGCTTTGTTCAATCGAGTCATAGCCTACTCTTTGGTCAGTATTGAAAAACCATACGTCATTGCTTAGCTACAGTGAAAGCTGTATTCTTATTTTTAGAGGCAAAATTCAGGAAAGTAAAGATGGTAAAAACAAGCATTCATAAATTAAAGCAACAAACACAAATTCCTCAGCCTTTCACCCAATGTAGCCTACATGAAACCCGCATGTTTGGTCGGGGAAAAAAGTAACGCACCATTAGTTTGTTCTAGTCTAAGAAGAGAAAAAGTGGGAAATAAGGTGACATATTATTTTGGGGAAAAGTGTGATATTCTTTCTAGGTGTGGATCAAAATAATTTGTTATTCAAAGTGAATGATGAAAGTTTTTTTTTTTTTTTGGGGGGGGGTTATTAAATAAATAAACAAATACGGCTAATCACATCAGTATGTGATTCCTTTGAGTATCAAGGTTAAATGGTTATTAGTATTATTATTTTAAACATTTGCCAGTTTGTACTGAAATTAACAGCACAGCCTACATTTTTATAGGCTGCTCCATTTCCAGCCGGTTCCCTGAGCAACATTACATTTGTGATGGAAAGGATGGGTGCTAATATTAATGTGGAACAAAAGCTAGTGTCCAAAGGCACAGCAGGTGGCAGTCTTGTTTTTATGTCATCTCTTCCTCCTCATAGCATTGAAAACAGCGGGTGCCACAGTTCAATTTCTTTAGGGTTTTTAGGGCTCCCCCTCCGCTAAAGGACGTGGTAAAAACACCAGCTGAAGAGATGCTGACAGCAGGAAATGACATCATTTTTGTGGCACCACTTTTCAAACATGCATATCCTGGAAATCTTGCCCTTGCACCCCTCCCATCTGGAATGACATTGTGTGAGCTGGTAGACAATTCTGAATTTTCACTTCTTCTGTTATTTTGTGTAGATGAAACCACAATATTTTCCTGTACATATAGACAGTTTTCAGCTGTACACCGGCTTATTCTCGCTATTTGTCCTATTTCCTCATTATGCAGATAAAAAGTGCTCTCTGTTAATCTGACTTATTCCCTTGCATTCAGGCACATGTGATGGAGTGAGAGAACACTGGTGCAGTTTATATTCACTGATTAAACAACCATGGTCACGGAAATTCCCTGTATTCTTTATTTTACCAATACTTAACTATTCCCTCCTCCTTTCTGTCCCTGGCACTAAGGTGTCAGCTGGATTGAATGTGATGTACTTATGGAATTCTTGTGCAGGAGTCATGTACTGTACTGGGACTACTCAATATGTGTGATAACCATATAGGCTTTGATAATGTGTGATGTCACTGTTCCCTCCGAATTACAGAGCTGCCTTCATTTACTGAATATCCAATACAGGTATATAATAAATTAGAGGTTGTACTTCCTGATTTCCCTGTTCAAATGCCCTAAAGGAATTTTTCTGTCAGTGGCAAGTAAGCCGTCTCCAATTACAACCATATGCAGTGTGTATTGGACACAGTACAAACCGGGTGATGCCTGCCACCCACATACCTGTACAATGCTGCATTTGAGAGCTCTTAACTTATGCACAAGCCGTAGCTGCTCCAAAAATGATGGGAGGTTTCTGCTTTTGCTTGCATATGCAGCCCATTAGCCTTCATGTAATGGCTTTTGACAGACTTCTGCACACACACTCAACCAGACATGGAAACATTTATTATATTCCGTATAATAACGAGGGCCTAATTTCCTGATCACACTGGAATCTGACTAAGTAAAAAGCACATTTTGGATAGCTTTAAAAAAGATAATAACATGTTGTAGCATGTAATCATGGGCCAGATAAGGGGCCCTGATGTTGCTTCATTTTAGTAGGCTTGCATTTGGCTACAACTCAGTTGAATACAGATTTGCATGTAAATTATATACTTACAGCTGGAAAGCTGCACTGGGTGCTATTTCTGAAAAGGCTAGTGGAGCTATAATTTTGATCTTGACTCAGACTAAAAAGCAAGCAGAATCACAGTGGAAGACGTTTATAGCTGTAGTTTTAATGACAGCATATATCAACTCCTTAAGAATGTAATACAATTGTAGAACATACTTATATACATTTTCCCAACTCAGGACTGAATGCAATGTAGCTGTATGTTTTACCTTTGATGAAAAAATAAAATCTTACATAGTAATCACTGTTCATTTCTCATACCAGTGAACTCCTAATGGATTGTTAATAATTATGTTATATAATTATGACACGAGCAAAACTTTCTCATTCCAAGTTTTCAAACAACCACAGTGTGGCTATAATTAATCTGCCCAGTTTACTAATTAGTTTATACAAAATGAAAATTGTTTAACTATTCTAAATTAAATATTTAAATGTTTAGTACCCTTTTATAGATCAGTTATTAGATAGCCATACTGAGACATGTGCAATTCCAGTGTTTTAAAACTGCAGTGTCTTCCAATTTATCTTCATACTCAAGTCTGAACAACTCAGAAAATGTCAGTTATTCAAATATTTTGTGTCACTCGCCTGTATTTTGATGCATTTATTTTCTTATTGTGTATACTCTTTAACAAGTTACAAAACTGGCCAACAATTTCATTGTGTAAGGTAGGACTGTACTTAACTCCTCCTAGGGGGACCTTGCTTTTGGCTATACCAAGTGGCTAATCTTCTTCAGGAATGTAAAACTGCAGTACTGGACAGCTGCCGTGTGTCGGTGGTTTCAGTGTGTTTCAGCAAAAGTTATTAATTGAAGTCATTGATTGGCTAAAGAGTCCACAGATCTTCTTCCCAAGGCCTTAACTGGCTGGCCTTCCAGGACCAGAGTTTGACGCCACTGATTTTATTAGTCGACTCATTTACATGATCTGACATTTAGCTAAATTTTGTAATTGCCAGTTAATGACTGCTCTTGTGTCTCTGTGTAAGACGTTTTACTGTGATAAAAATGTTTAAGTGCACACTTAAGGTGTTGGATACGGCTAAGTGAATCAATGTAATTCAGTGGTAACCAACCCTGTTCCTGGAGATCTACCATCCTGTATGTTTTCATTTCAACCCTAATTTGGCAAACCTGACTCTACTAATTAGCAGCTCAACAAGATATCTAGCTGTTGAATAAGGTTTGCTTTGTATGGGTTAGAATGAAAACCTACAGGGTGGTAGATCTCCAGGAACAGGGTTGGTTACCACTGGTGTAATTGGTTGAAACAAAACCCTTCATACATACTGGCCCTTCAGAAGTAGATTTCCCCACTATTCAACAAAGTCCTATGCCTCTTGAAAGTATGCTTGTTTAGTTCATGTTACGTTCTGCAGTGCAAGTAACCATGCTCAAACCTGAGAAATCAGAGCCAAAATGTATGCTCATGATGTATTTACCTTTAATTTAATTTTATCTGCTAGACGATTGCTACAATAACGTATTGGGAATTTGAATTATGATCATACAGCTATTTTTGTAAATATGACTTCTACTGGTTCCAGGGGAAAGAGAGCCTCCCAGTGGCCACATCAGCAACGAACGCCAAATATTTACCAAGCGGCATTACATAGGGATTTATAGGCTTCCTGTCCAAACGGCCGCGCACAGCCATATTTCGGTCTTAAATCTGTACAGAAGGTACGACTGCTGGTTCTTAATAAAACGTATTCTAAGGAACACGAAAATAAATGCACCGGGTTGTGCATTTAAGGCCTTTAATTAATTTCTCACAAACACGTATTTTGATCGGGAAACGTATCCAACAGAATGAAAACGTGGACAATGGACAGGCCTATGTATTGTAATAGCATATCTCCATCCCCACAATTCAGGAGGTTTTTACGCACTTGTCATTACTAATTAATTGAATTATTAAAACGTTCGACAGCAGCATAGTACTATGGGTAGAAGACAGCATACTACATAGCAGGGGTAGGCAATTCCGATCATGGAGGGCCAGTGTGTATGCAGGCTTTTGTTTCCACCAATTGGCTAAATGAGCTATTTCTCACCTAAACTTGGTCACACGTAAATTAGATCACAGTAAAGCGTTTCATATTGGCACACAAGAACAATGTTCGGCTGTCATTCATGCACTTATCAAGAAATGTCGCCAAAATGTCAGATTGCATTAATGTTAGTGCTAATTAAATAAACCAGAAGTTGGCAGAAAATTTTGAAACAGGTATGGCGCTAGCTGTTTCAAATTGACTAATATATTACTACTTGTGGACGTGTGGTGCGTGTTTTTGCGCAGGGATTCCAAAGCATATATGATTTAAAAAATAAAATAAAATTAAAAAAACACTACACAACACAAAATAATGCACACTTGTTGGAAAGTGATACATCATAGGCCTATCGTAAGTAAAATTGAAATAGGCCTAAATAATTATGCCTGATATTAGCCTACTGTCCTGACCGCTTAAAAAAAACAATCGACTTTGCTGGTTATCGTGGCTAACATAATATGCCATATTCAATAGGCATTTCAATTAAGTAATAAAATTCAATTGTACATGAAATTTAAGAATTGAACCTTTATATTCTATGTATGGGACTGTTTTAAGGGCATAGCTGTTTGGTTTAGAGATGTCGTATACGAACACACTGGCATGCCGTGTCGTGTTGTATCATGCGCTGAAGTTGCCTGGATATCATCGGCCGTGCGCACTTCCAAATACTCTGATAAACTTTTATTTTAAACTGATTTTTGTTTTACCAAAGAGTACATGTACGCATTTCACTGTAGTGACTCCATATGTCTTTAAATGGGCGATAAAAAATAAAACAAATTAATTGCCGAATTTGTTTTGTAGCGTAAAATCAAATGCCTTGGTGAACTGTAACTACGTATGCGTAAATTGTAGGAGGAGCATCCTGCACGAGGCCTCGTATAAACCAAGGACATTCATAGTGAACACATAGGTAAGGCCATATTGGTTAAGAACAGTAATAGGCTGTTTTAGTCTCAACTGGGCGGAGATTAGACTTTCTCATCGAGTCATTTGGACGGAGTTGTATATTTCTGTGTACTACTTCAGCGAAGGACATATCTACTGTAAGGCAGCAAACCCATAAGAAGAGACCTCGTGATCGGATACAAACACTCGGATTTTACTAGTTACTTTTCCAGTAACTATTTTCTTTATCCCGTTTGAGGATGTTTTCCTTCGGCCACCCAAAAAGGATGAGACGCACGTTTTGAAAACTGTGAATGGCACAACGCGTCTTTAAGTCCAGTTATTACTGTCAGATGCTGAGTGGTCTCAAGAACTAAGAGTTCGTTGCATTTCTTGTTTGGATTCTGTTGTTCATATTGGTAAAATAATGCAGCATCCACTGGAGATTGGAGCCCATTACTATCCGCCAGATGTTCATCAGGACAACCGATCACACCGATACAGGAGTTTCATGATCGAGGAGATTCTGACTGACCACCCAGACCCCAAGGTGTCTACCCCGGCAGGGGAGCTACTCAAGTTTGGAGTACAAGCTCTTTTATCGGCACGGCCCTACCACAATCATTTAGGTAAGATGGACCCAAAATGATTTGCAGTGGGTAGGCTATTTGTCAGGTAGCGAACAGCTGTGAAATTGTGCACTCCGGTGTATACTGCCAAAAGTTCAAGTGTTATCGTTCTTATCGTGGCTTGAAAACAGGTTGACAAAATTAGCACAATAAATAAAGTCAATATTAGATTTAGAATAGTTTTTTTCTTGTTGCATTAAACTCCTTCGGCAGCGGATTTTAACTCCCTGCTCCTCAAAAGACCCAACTGCTCCGCTGATCCGTGGTGCAGTTTTATCATAAATCACGCTTGCTTTAATAAACCTCGATTTTAATATGCTTGCAAATAGGCGTTTTACTGCGATATTAATGTGTTGATAATGAAAAGCAGTAGCCTATACGAAGAAAAGTTTTGTAATCGCGTATAATTCACCCAGGTCACCTAACACATTTTCGTGTGCATGAATAGGGCCACTGTTATTTCGATAACAGATGTAAAACATTTTCTTCCCCTTACCCATTTTTTTCAATAACAACCTTTGTTCCTAAGTGCCGAAGGAGGCACGAATATCTGGCAATTGTGGTGCAATACATATCGCATAGGCTATTTCATGCATAAATATATACTTCATAGCCTACTCGCACTTACCTTCCATTTTATCAATATTTTCAGCTAAATGTAAGATGCAAACAATCACAATTCTATTTTCTAG
Source organism: Anguilla anguilla (assembly GCF_013347855.1). Taxonomy (NCBI): domain Eukaryota; kingdom Metazoa; phylum Chordata; class Actinopteri; order Anguilliformes; family Anguillidae; genus Anguilla; species Anguilla anguilla. The sequence goes on along the minus strand of NC_049213.1, from coordinate 29,335,884 downwards.
AAATGTACTCTGCTCATTTAACGATGAATAAACTGAAAGTTAAGAACTGGGACCTTCTATCCCTGTTGCGGGCTAGCTGGTTGCAACTTCGGGCCTGTGTTGAAATGAAAAATACTGCATGTGATCTATGAAAGGACTTCTTAATTCTGCCGTTTCAAGTTTTCAGCTTTTAGAAAGTTTTCATCAATTGAATCCGTTATTAAATGCGTTATTTGTGCTCCGAAATTGGCTGCCAAACTGCTTTCGGGTAATATGCCTGGAGTTATCTGTTGCACAAATATTAGCACTCAATTAATTATATATTAATAAAAACACATTAATGAATACTGTGGTCTGGCAGATAATTTAGTGTTTCCGGAGGGAAAAACGTTAATGGTAAAAGACGAACTTTGTATATGAGCGTTTTCGTGACATATCTAATAAATGGTTAAGTTGACAGGATAAGAATTTCCATGTTTTCATGTAGGGTTTCAATTGCGTTTCTGTTTCTCCGAAATTGCAGTTGATAGGCTACGTTATAGGCTACATGAAATCGTAATTAAGTTCATTAAGCTTTTATAAATAAACGCTTTAACATTGGACTTTAACTCAATCGCAATACGGTTTTCAAAGAACTTTGGATTTATTGTAAATTATTTACTTCCAGTATGAGCTATAGCTACTTAATTGTGTAAAAAAAACACACACAAAAAAAAACATTATCTTCACATTCATTGTGATTATTTGAAAACTAATTTTATATATCATTATTTTCAGTCTTGAAGGCCGATCAGACAAGTATCCTTAAGTTTCCAATGTCACCACTGTCATGTTCACTCGGCGCGCCTTTGGGTTCTGCTCTCCTATCCGGGGCGTCGGGTCTGCAAGTCGGCTCCGCTTCTCATCACCTGCCGCTGGACCTCCACCTTCGCAGTAAACTGGACCCCGGGGGAGACGGAGGGAACAAATCAAAGAAGGGCAGGAGAAGCCGAACTGTCTTTACTGAATTGCAGCTCATGGGCCTGGAGAAAAGATTTGAGAAGCAAAAGTACCTGTCAACGCCTGACAGGTATTGCGTAGGCTCTATCTGGCAATTTTGCTTTTTGATGACACAAGAAATGTAGGCTACCTTAGGTCATATCCTTTTAGTTGTAATGAACTTAGTAACGAAATAAATTTGCTCTTAATGAGATATTTACGACGCGTTGTTACGCGTTGTTACGCATTGGCACGTAACATTGAAAATAAATAATTTGTTTTTCTCCCTACAGAATAGACCTCGCAGAATCACTGGGCCTTAGTCAACTGCAAGTAAAAACATGGTATCAGAACAGAAGAATGAAGTGGAAAAAAATTGTAAGTATTTTTCCACATCCATTCTTAAATGTATCGATAATCGTTCATACAAATTATACCCAACCTATGCAGCGATCTTCAATGACCCAGTTAATGGTGAAGAAGGTGCAGCTATAAACATATAATCACGGGGTATGCATGTGGATATATGATACAGGCCGTGGGGTTCGGGAACGTTTTACTTCAACTATTTCATATTGGGTACAATAGTGGGATTTTGGTTTTCTGACTACGTATAACACTTTAAATTTTCAGGTCTTACAAGGTGGCGGACTGGAGTCGCCAACAAAACCTAAAGGGCGACCGAAGAAAAATTCAATTCCCACAAGCGAGCAGCTCTCAGAACAGGAAAGGTCACGAGACACCGACCGTCAGTCAGATGGCTCCTCCTCATCCCATTCTGATGTCAATCAAGAGGAATAGATGTGGTGCACATCCGTTTTCCCCAATGCGAACTGACTATTGCCTCTAGGATGTATCAAAGTATTTTTGGATGGGTATATCCATGAAAGTCAGCAGTTTGGCACTAAAGACTATTATAGGCCTACCATATGTGGTAGAATGTGTTATACATTATATCACTTTTTTTTCTTCAAAGTCAGTTCCACACAACCAAGGGTTCCTACAGCTTGGCGCGATGAACTGGTTTTCCCCTAACCATTTTGAAAGGAGGGGACAGAAACACTGGTCAGTAGGTCAACTCTTTCTTTCCATTCAAGGATGCTATTGACTTCCATTTAAACACGCTTTGTTCCTAGTCTCTTTCTATGTCTTTTTGAAGAAATGATTGAATATTATTAAATATGTTTTCATTAACAGATATTTGTTCTTTTATTTTCTATAATGTTATTTGCCATAAATGAACAACACCCTGGACTGTTTAGAGGAATGGTGCAGTATATTTAATTAAACATGGGTGACTTCTTTCATTTAACCCTTTGAAGAGTAGGTTTTGAATTTTAAAAAAATTCTAAGTCAGTTTTCTAATAGACTCATTGCTTACAGTTACCAGTAGTGACTGTAACATCAGCATTAGAATGTTCAGTTAAGAACATTGTAATCATATATTTATGATATCACACCTTAAAGGGTTAAGTAATTTGTCATGCCTTTATGCTTTAATATGTTGAGGTCACAACCAGGGTTTTAACGATTTTTCTATTTTTCCTGTATGCTCTTTATACTCTCTTAAATTATAAAACGTTTATTAGTAGAATAACTGATAGAGCTGATGAGCCAGAACTTACCTTTTTCATCAGCAATAAAAATATAGTAATATTCAATTAAAGAGACCACGTTTTTTCCTGTTAAAATGTACGTATATACTTAAAATGTTCGAAAGCAACAAAACAGGTTTATGTAGTGTCGACAGGAGAACAATGTCTTTCTTCTGTCTGAATATAATTTGTCACACTTTTCACTGTATTGCAATGTAAGTCAAAAGTGTAGATGTCCACGATTAACTTAGTGGATCGTAGGCCTGTCCCTTTACTTGGTAACATAAAATCGTCAGATCACTTTTCGGGGCACTTGTTAAATGCTACCAAAAATATACCCCATGCGCTAAATATAGACAGAGGAACAACAGAACCAGCACAGCTGGCCGACCATACCATTAAAATGAATGCAGCCAGTGCCAAGTGTAGGCCCAGCCTGTATTTTCCACGAACTGGCCATTGCAAATTAAAAATCCATGCAAAATACAAAACGGTTGAAATGATGATACCTATACGCTGTTTTTGGGCACGCGATTTTGCAAGCTATATATAGAAAACCTCGTGGAACACACATTTCTCACCGAATTATAAAAACGACAAAGCAGATAAACCAGACTGCCCATTGTATTTTACACTGTAAACTTGTCTGGCACAAGTATTTCAGCATTTGGCTGAAGAAAATAGATCAGTTGGTGCCTTTTTCCTAAGTCATTGCATATAGGCCTACTTCCATAAACTAAAAACTAAAACAGTTAATTTTGTTTTATTTAAACAAGACCAGGTCAAAACCTAGTATATGGCTGGACCGAACCGGCTGACCAATGGTGTAATATCATCACTCAGTCACAGACATGCGCGGTGTAACTTCATCACTCAGTCAGTCACAGACATTCGCGTTTATAGGGCTGGCCCCATGTTGCGGTCCAGCCAAAAAGTTGAAGACATACCGACTGGCATTAGCCTACTAATTAAGTCCAGTGGACGGTAGTTATAGGCTATATTTTTTTTCTTGGAAGATCATTTTGAAAATTGCGTGCTGTTTGAAGTAGCAACTACTTGTGGAATAGTAATTAAGATATTTAAATCGTGTTTTCCCACCACATTCATGTCAAAACACGTTCACCCATAACTACAGTTTAAACAGACTATAGTATTTGCAGGCTATATCTGCAGGAACTAAACGATATTACCATCATTACCTCACCATATCGTCACTATATTCGTCCTATCCATTTAATTGGTTATTTCCTGAAGAGATACCTGCCGCCATAATTTCATAAATAGGCCTACGCTGTAGCATGTTATAAATTGAAGCATGTCTGTTATCTGTTTTCAAGAGCCCCGTTTAGAAAGAATAATGATGAAAAGGTCAGTTGATTCATATCGAGCACGTGCTTCGGTATGGTAGCGTTGTTGAGGATGAACCAGTGAGACCTGCAACTACGTGCCACAGGAAGAATACTGGAGCCAAACCCGTACAGTTTTGGTCGACGATTCCATTATAAAACTGTTCTGTTCTAAACTTTATTGACACTTTCGAACAAGTATTTATTTTTTGTTGTTATTTATGCAACCTTTTGTCTTACCATCTAATCTATCTAATCATTTTTTGCGACGGCAAAAACGGAAATGCGATTGTACCAGTGTTTCTTGATTTTCTCAAGTGGCTTCCCAATGGGTTTTCAATTAAATACTTTTTTCACAATCACATTTAGGAGACGTACTCCCAATTCCTAGTTTACAGGTAGGCCTATAGCCAAGTTTCTATTACTTACTATTCCAATTCCTATCCTTACCTGTTTATTCGTGCAAAGCGTTAGTAAAATATGATTTTGGCTTGGTCTACACTGACTTTCTTCGCGTATATTTTGATTCAAAACTTTGCAATTCTTTGTCATTGATTTGCATTGCTAGGCCTGACATCAGAGTGCGAGCAAGAACTCAGCCATGTTCTTATTGTGATTCTAAAAATATATATAGGTCAAAGCTGTAGCTATAATTTTCAGCCACATGAGATGAAATAGTTTTTTAAGATCTTTAATTTCAGGGAGAAGTGTTTCGAATTAGAGTTAACTACTTGGCTACGGGAGATCCTGCAACTACGCCAATTTTCATTAAATCTTGAATTCAGAGAGAGAGCATGTTTACTCTGTAGTGTAAATATGTGGCATGTGCCATTGAATAACACAATATTTTTTAGAACTTTGAACAAAGTTATTTATTCTAGACGAAATATTTACAGAAATCTTTTTAATCATAGAACTTGGCCTCATCCCTAGGGTTTTTATGTATTTGCATAAATGAGAGATTCCAGGGCCATGCAGGGATTTACCAAATGCTTACCGACTGGACTCCCAACAGCACTTTCCTGTGAAGGCATTTTGGAGTAGCGGGAGACATTGTTCCAGAAAATATGCCTTTGGATCTTCCAAGAAGAGGTGAGAAAAGTGCATTGCATAGTCAGTCTTTTGCGAGCTATAACTCAGTGTCTTTTGAACATATGTTTTCTTAATTCGTTTGTACAAAACTTGCATTATAATAACCAGCTTGTACAGCGCACAGGGGATACGAATATGGCCATTGTTTATAAAATTAGGCCTACAGTTTGCAAATCAGGTCCAAATCAAATCCCAAATTTGCTAGAGACCTTTTCAATTATATACATTCTACTTGTTACAAATGGAAAAACATAAATGGGCATATAGTTTTTTTTTTTTTGTTGCTCAGGCTCAACTCTAATTCAGTAATTGTTAAGTGGAAGTAAAGCATACAAATTAAATCTATGTTAATTTACAGGGATTTTTCCTTTTAGATATTGGATCACTCGGCAGGTGTAGGCATTTATGTAGGCCGCAGTCAACTGTGTTAACTTTGTGGGGTCGGCACTTGTTCATCACGTGAGGGCTAACAGAATGAATGCTTAAAAAACTAAAACTAGTCGTTTAACAACTAATTTGATGCAGTACAATGTATTATCATTATTTTGATGCGTGCATCTTAAATGTTCTAGAAAATATCAACGTCACGTATCAAATGCCTTGAGCTCTGCAATTACCTAATTGGCTTCTGTTTTCATTTTGGAAATGGCGCAATCATAGGCGTTCCAGACTAAAATTAGATCTTTTGAATCTGATTTCTATTTCACTCTAAACCATTAATTCTTTATTGCTTCACGTTTTGAAGGAGGAATAGGTACCCTGATTTAAATTCTTCCCAGTTACAATTAAACAGAAGTTTGCAAATGAGCTAAGTTTATGCTATATATGAATTTAACGAATTGTCAAGTCATTAAAGCCATCTGGAGTTGCCATTTGTCATTTTCACGAGCTTTATATGTTTACGTTCTTATTTTATTATCCTTGCTTGGCATAATTTTACACTTTTTATTTGAAAGCGCAAATACAATCTGGATTTACGCAGCAGTGAATCCACGCGATCATTCTCTTCATAGAAACGTTAGAAATCAAATCTTGAGACATATCACTACACGTCTGAACTAATCTTGGAAAGAAAGAAACTGTTCGCATTTTCTAGAATACGTCGGTATTCAGTGGTATTACTGAAAAATAAATAAATAAATAATATATATATATATATATATATATAAATTCAGTAATACCACTGCGATTCATGTGTGCGATTCACACAATGCAAAGTGTTCTGTGATTAAGAAGTACGGTGCGATTAATATGTCTGCATTATACGGGGGTAGAGGCATACAAATAGTAGGCTTATATAAACTAATTTGAGAATAGCTTTCTAGATATGCCATAAGTGCTATGGGGGTACTCTTTCGTACTGCTGATTAACAGAGTTAATTGGCACGCTAACCAGATAGATTCGCCCATATTACTCGCGCGCCCATCCTATCCACATAAAATGAAATATAGTACTATGTAATAGTATCCATAAAACACATTGTTTTATTATGTATTAGCGCAGGCTTATATATTGCTTGGGAGTTTGAAAACGTGACCCAGCTGCTTAAATATGCTTTCCAACACAGAAATGACTAAGTCGAACGATCCAGTTTCATTTCATTGTCTTGAAATCTACAGAAATATAACCGAGTGGATAATGGACCATTGTACTATAATGTATGTACCTTCATAATTATCAAGGAATTGCAAGTCGTGTTGCTGATCAGGCACATTGATCAGTTCCTGGTGGGAAAAAGTAATTCATTAAGTGCATTCCAGGTTTCAATTAAGGCGTTTATTGTCCAAAACCACTATCCTTATTATCCTTATTAGCGCATGTGAAACATGGGTCAAATATAGGACATTATTGGTATTTTAAAGCAAAACAGAAATAAAAATGTATGTAAAAATACACAATATGTATTTTTTTCATCTCAAAAAAATAAATATATTGTGTATTCCAAATAACACCAACAATATGTATGGTTATTCGTTGTCAGTTTCTCTATTATATCATATTTAACAATCAACGTTGAATTCATTTGTGATAGCAGTGATTTATATTTATTTTTAAAATCTAGTATAATGAAGGCATGAATCGTTTGCATGTGATATCTTCATCTGTGAATAAAAAAGAAAGGGTTTTCACGCAGTAGAAAAGCACCTTTGTCTTATTATATTCAAAGAAACCATAGGCAATATGACAAAACAAATACAGATGATGCACAACAAATAGCAACACAAAACAAAAACCGCATTTGCACTGGTTAAGTAACTCAAAAGAGTCAGTCCTCTTTTATTAAAAGTTTAAAACGGGTGAGTTTCACTTTAACCAAACACAAGGCTTGCATAATCAATTTTGCCTTCTTCTATGAAGACGTTTTGCATTGTAGAGCAAGGCAAAGGAATAACTCCACCGTTACTTTTTTCAGTTTGTCTTAATAACAGCCACTAGGGTTCTGCTATCACTCCTACAGTTGCTTCTTCTGTTACTCCAAGTCTGCCCACAGTACCAATACCAGGCCTCTGCAAATTCTATCGCAAGATCCAACAATCCTAATTACCACTAATTACAGCTACTAATGCTACAACAATAACAACAGCTAAGACTACAGGTAATAATGATATGCAATAATGTGAATTTTGCATCAATTGAAACATAATTCTAAATAGCCCAACCACGCAGCAGGCTTCTCAGCGTTCAATCAACAAGAGTTTAATGTGAATCCAGAAGGGAATTTACGGGACGTACTCTATCAAAGATTAAAAATAAATAAAAATAAAAACTCTGCACGGTTCATTTCACTCTTAATATTTTGCTGTGCATGTGTATCTTTCCGTGCCCTTTATTACATTTTTGATTCAAGTGTAATGTCAAACGCCTTTTTGGATTGTTTTACACATTATACTGAGAATAAAGTAATTAACACATTTGTTTTAATTACGCTCCGATCTTTTAAGATTTTTAGAGCACGGTGAAGGTATATGCAGTAGGTCATGCCGGTATAGGCCTGAGTATGGGTACAGCCCTAATTCTAATATAGCATTCCAAATCCACATAGAATCAGGAAGGCGGCGACATAACGATGGTGGGCGACTATATGGTACAATTTTGAAGTAAAATATATTAATCAAGCTTTCCCTGCTTAAGAATACTAATTAAATTACTGAAAAAATAAATGGGTTGCCAATCAGTAAGAGCAGTCCCAGACCATGTGCCCACGTTTATGCAGAGGGAATGAGAAGGTTAAATGGCTAATTAACCTTTTCATGTCATTACAGGGTTCGGTTTTCTTTCCCCAAATTAGCATTTTATTAATACGGTTTGAATACGAATTAAATATTGATTGCACTATATGTATACGTACATAAATACATACACACATACACATACGCACACGCGCACATACATACAAACAAAAGCATTGCAAAGTATCAGTGTCATTAGTATGGACATTGAAGAGTTTTTTGGATATATATATATATATATATATATATATATATACATACATACATACATATATATATATATATATATATATATATATCGCGTTATTGCCTTGTTGCAGCACAGCATGACAAGGTTTTCGGACTTTCATAGCATATTAAAACGTCTAGAAAAGGAGAACATTGTGGTCTTAGGGAAGAAGACATTGATTGATCTTCGTCTGCCTGTGTCTGTATGCGGATTAATACTACATTGCGGATCACATAGCAAATTATTGTTTCGTATTGACTTTGTTCTTTGGATTTATTCATTCTTTACCTGTATTCTGTTTTGTTCTGAATGAGTGCATGGACTCGATCACTGTTGAGAATAGTTGCCTGATAGGCTACTTGAGATGAAATGTTATTTGGTATTTTCCATTCGTGGTATTGATCTTGTCCGCAGATTCATCTCTTTCAACTACGGGCTGCGCAGTAAATGATCAGTGTTAAATCAGTTACAGTACATATGCTTCAGTGCTATTGTGGTTATTGCAATAGTCTATAAACAAACTCATGTTGTGAACTCATGACTGCATAACGTTTTCAGAATGTTTAATTTATTATTTGCTTCTTTTTATTTTGCTTGATGAATAATGAATACTTCTATAGTAACCTAATCACCATTGCATTTAAGTTTTTATACAAATATTATCATGAAATTCTAGTTAATGGTATCTCCTTTATTGCCCATTACAATGGTAGGCCCATTAACCAGGCTTTTAAATATGGTATCACTGATGGCTTTGCGTTAAATATTTGCCTGGTATATTCGGTGTAACCATATTTTCTCGATTTGTTTTGAACAGAAACATGTTACAACCTTGTTAAGTCATGAAAAGCTTAGTCAAATAAGCATGCAAATGTAATGATTTTTACCTTTCTCGTCACGGTTTAATGTGAAGATTTGTTATTTACCTTTATTATTTTTCAAGCCTTTCACAAGCAGCCAACAGGTTGATACAAACAATATCATGAATTTACTGTCAGTGTATGTGTATGGAGATGACAAGTAAATTGACCATTAAATTACTGTTGGCTGTAAAAGGGAGCTTTGATGATCAAAAGGCCTATCTGTCTTTGAGGAAAAAGTATATGTAGCCTATATATATATATATATATTTTTTAAACCATCTACAAGGCCTCTGCTGAAGTGCTACCAGGTTAATGAGGTTGCTTACCTGTCATTTTTGTCAATGCGTAAGACAGAATAAACAACTTCAGGGAACTGCATGTGGACACTTGTTTTGGAGCGGTGTTGGAGCTTAATTTTATTGAAAAGAAACCTCACCCTAAAACTAATACGCTGATCCCGAGAAAAGTTGAATGTGCAATAGCTATTTAAATAGAAAACCGATGATAGAAATTTAACATTTGGTGCTAAGGTTTTCTCTACACGTGTTTTAAGTCAAGAAAACCGATTTGGTGTTCTTCTGAATGGAATATAGGCCTAATTTTTCCAGTTCATTCGTATCATAGCATTTGTTTTTCCTTGTCCTTTGTCGTGGTTTATGGAATAAAAAAATCTGTGACTCTGGTTTGGCAGAAGTGTAGATTTGATGCGTATCCAGTACCTTAATCCAGTACCTTAAGCTACTACAATATGTCATTTTGTTAAAAAAAAAAAAAAAGTGCTTTGAGTGAATTTTGCTACTATAATTCAGTGGAGTTGAGGCACACAACAATGGGGTTGAAATTCCGAAAATGGTCAGTTAATTTTCCTGGCCTATAAGAAATGCTTGGCTATAATGTATAGTTAACTGCTATTCCAGCGTACTTTGCATTCAGTTTCACGGTTGCGGTGTAGAATTTTCAAAAGCTTATCTTTGGCCTAATTGTCCACACATTGTCCACGTGAATTTTTATTTTTTATGTTTCAATATGAATGACTCCTAATATCGTCATTATGTGTTTGAATTACACCACAAACAAAAACAAGAGCAACAACTAGAGTAGTCAAAACGCTCCCTTTTTGAATAATAATAATAATAATAATAATAATAATAATAATAATAATAATAATAATGGAAAGGAGAGCGCTTTGATTAGTTTACTTCCCTGAACCACCTGTCGACAGTTTATTTCACAAATAAAACCGTAGACAACGGCAGTAGGTTATAATTTGATTTTAAAAACAAAATTCTGTTCTAGAAATCCATTCAGTGATCCATCCATTTTTATCAGAAATGCGATTTAGAGTAAGATTCTAATTAAAACACAATCTCGGGTTAGATCCACGTTCCCCATAGTTATATTCTTGTATCACTTTATGCTAAATCCCTTCTTACTTTTGACCTCCCTTCTAGAATATATGTCTGGTTAACTCAAACTGAAATTTGGTGTTGCTTTTGGCATCTGACCGATGAATCCAAAAGAGTTTCTGCTCCTTGGAGCCAAGGCCTAATATGGAATAATTCTTTTTAATGAGATTTCAGAGAAATGGCTCTCATGTTTGAACACTGACTTCATAAAATCTTTTTGGGAAAAGTATGTTTTTCTATGGGGGAAAAAATAGTGCGACTTTGATTGCCCTAACAATCATCTTCTTTTTTCTGTTTAACAACAAAAAGTAATTAAACAATTATTAACCATCTGGCATCTACAACTTTAGCAGTAGCTATAATATGGCCATGTAGCTCAAAGTTTTTTGTTCATTATTTGTTCTTGCAGCCAGGCTTAGGATGCGAACAGTATATAAAACCTCATAGGGTGATATAAATAGCATTCAGAATCTTAAGATCATTTTGTTTGCGGCAAACTGTTATCATGAAACCTACAATGTGAGAGAAAAGACAGGAATAAGCCGCCGCGTCATATGTCCCATGTCAGTAGCCTATGAATCAAACAAGTACGAATAATTACAACTTAGTGTAACAGTGCAAGTCTGGGTAACTGCAATGCATATGGAAATAAATACATAGCAATTATTTCACACTATACTGGTGTAACAATTTCATTATGAGAGTTTTTGTGCATGTATTTTAGTGTGCATAAGTTTTGTTTAGAGTTGTATTGCGTGCTTTGAAACTTCACACTCATGGTATTTTAGTCTGCAGCATTTATCAAGCATTCTGTTTTCCTATATTGTGGTATGGTCTCCTCAGAATGAACTACTATTTAAGTAATTTATCTATCAGTGTTTTTATACATCCATCTTTTAAAGTGTATTAATCTTCTGGTGAAAATTCAGAGCTCAAATTCAGGGACATGAGAACTACAGATATCAGGATTAATTATAGCTAAAAATAATCAACAGTGTAAGTAATTAATAAGAACAGTCTTTTGTGATCATTTGTTTTTAATCCTATGCCCAGTGCCATGATCGGAAACCTAACATGGTGAAGTGAAGGACTCTTCCACAAAATAATTTGGCCTCAAACCAGATACTGTTAACACAATAGTACATCAAACAATTAACAAGCTCATCTGAGACCTTTCATCTCTTCTCATGATCTTTTTTTCATAGTCAGTATATGTTGTCATGAGCCAAAGTCTCTCTATATCATTCACATGACAGCATGTGGTACATTTCACTTATGTACTTGGAGCTGAACAAGGTATAATATTGTTTAATTACTTCCTCCTGTTAATTCATTGGCTGGCTCAATACTCAGAGGTAAAACAAAACAAAACAAAACAGAAATCTAAAGTGTAAATTTCCCCAGAGGGGTGGTTGATTTTTAAAATTAGTTAAAAAAAAAAATTTATTTATTTTTTAGCTTTGCAAAACATACACATTCTTCTAGTATAAACAGGAAAATGGTAATTGACAAGAACATAGTTATTATTGTAAAACTAAATTGTCACCTTGGTGGGAATCCAATCCCCTAAAACCAGTGACTTTCACCATTTTTCCTTTACCGTACTGACACTGTAATTGCATCAGACTGCTCTTTTCCAGAGGAAAAAGGAGATGAATTGCACATGCATATCTAACATACATTTCTAAAAATGTTTATACTGTGGACTATTAATGGAGGGACAAAATCTTTTGTAAAAACATGGGACATACATGTTAGAGGAAACATTTAATCCTTAATTCTCATTATCATTTCCTAAGAATAACAAGTACATTGAAACAAAAAAGAATATACTATCATCAGTATTGTCAGTGTTATTTAATATAGAGAGTAGTAAGGTCAGTGTGACTAGTGAGATGTATATGTAGCAGTAATAATTCAAGTGAAGTTAAAGTAGATTACATTATTGAGCTTAATTAAGCAGTTCTGAAAAGTAAAATGTAATACGTCCAGATAAGGTGAAAAGCATAAAAGCACCCTAGTGCATGTGATTTTGGTTCACAGAAAGTTTTGGCTGGGATTCAATAAACATTTGGCATTAACTTTTTTTTTAAACAATTAAAAGCAATATTTTTTTCTTTACAATGACAGTTTGGCAAGTTCAGCCATTACTAAAACTAACCTGCCAAACTAGGTTTGTGAAGAAAGCATGTAGCGAGTGTATTTACATGAAAGTCAAAGTTAAAAATGAATGTTGACTGAATCGAAGCCAAGATTAAGACAGCATTAGCAAATGGGGTCACTTTCAGCATAAGTATTCGTTCTTTTGTGTATTTAGTAACCGAATGTATGCAAATGCATGTAAATGTATAGCAGTGCCATCTTAAGATGGACGTGACATGAGGTACTATATATAGTGCGATGCACAATAAAAGACGTCTTTGAGGTGAAACAGGCATTCATTTCATCAGGCAGGTTCCCAGTAGGCGTTTCCTGATAAAAATGTTTTATGTCCTAATCCAACCAACATTTACAATATTACCCCTCTTTCAAAGTGGGTTTTGGTACAGGTGCTGAAAATGGATGTAAATAGTTACACCATCATACTGTTGGTGGAATGTTTCTGTGTCTCCAAAAAGCGTTGGGAAAAGACAGGTGCTCCGTCTTCTTGACGCTGTTGTCTTAAACAAAGCTGAAATACTACATTATGATGCTTGAGGTTCTCAGAGTAATGAACACAAAACTTTTGCCTCCCAAGCCCATGGGTCTGAATGTAGAGGCATTCAGAGAGATTCTCTGAGAGAATCTTCTTTTTCTTTCGTTTTTATAAACTTCTGACAAGAGCTATTTCATTGTATAAACAGTTTTTATAGATAACTGAGAGCATTAAAGTATGACCCTCTCTGTCTGATTCAATCTCGATGGACTATGAGGATTATCCTTCTATAGGACAGACCATTAAACATTTAATTATCTAATGGTATAGTAATGACTAAGACATGTTGCTATAATATTTCTGGAGCTTGTTGAATGCACATCCAATGCTCTTTTAAAACTGCTTCATATAATCAGTTATCTATTATCTTCATTTATTGCACAAATCATAATCATTTATTTGATTATGTAATTCCATGTGATTTGTTTATGCTTGGCAATACAGAGCGCTTGGATACAAAAAATGACAAAATTCATTGGGAAAATTAAAAATAAAAGTATCTAGCTAATGGTGAGAAGGCATCTTTCTGAAGTACATTGGAGCATTGTATGTACTTCACTGTGTGAAAGCCGGTTAAAAGGCCATGCTAAATATTTTCAAAACACCATGATGTTTAGGTAACAGTCCCATTGCCCTCAATATAATAACCTGGGTGGTAGAGGATAAATCATTTATAAAACATTTCCCTACACCCAATAAAATGTGGTGTGCACCTCTCACATACATGATTCCATTTGGATATCTGAAAACCTGCATGCATTCAGATGTCTGTTTTCTATTAATAAGGAGGCTATGTGCTAGCATCTGTATCAACATAGCCTCACTTTATAGCTTTAGCTATGAGTAGAAGCAGTTCTCAGTTATTTGGATTTTGGCAATTTCAAATGCCTGTTAATCATAAAAAAAAGATAATTTTCCAAATGTTCCTTTTCTGAACCTGCATGTGCACTGGTGGTCCTTTGTTTCAGTTCTCAGTTTCACAGAAAAAGGCTTTCCTCACATATTCACTGTGTTGACCCCGTCCAACCCCCCTCCCATTCCCCATTCCCAAGCAAATTGTTTAATCATTCCTTAGTGCTCAGTTAGCATGTCCAGCTCGTGTCTTGGTGTAATCATATGCAGATTAAAGACAGGTCCACCCAAACATTGGACTGGGAGATGGTTGGAGGGGGGCAGGGGGCGGCTCTTGTAAAGGGAGAGGAAGCACGACCAAGGCAATGAAACGCAGTGACCACAGTAACACCAATTAACGTGTTTCAACTGCGCTTGCGAAAATAAAGAAAAAAAAAAGTGTGTGGGTGTCTTTTTTTCCTCAGTCTATACTGAACTGTTGTTAGTTTCACAGCAGCTCTAACAAGCAGCTGATGTAGCCACAATCCACATGTAGATTTTTCTCCCCTGGGTCTTAAATGCAGCTAGGGTTGGATAGCCCCGACTTCCGACATAAATTACAATCAAGAGGAAGAGTCAGCCTCCAGGAATCTGGTGATTTGGAACTTCCATGCGAGGCGCAATTTAATCATTAGGAGGACCCTTTGTGGAGGCATGATAGCATGCCAGTGCGTGGGGGATGCTGACCCCAATTTCTGAAGCGGGTGTTTGTGGAGTCAAAAGGTGCACATTTAAACAGAATACGACTTGGGGGCCAGCGGTTGAACGTCCGCCCTGGTGCACACAGGAGAAATTATCCACGATTAAAGCCTTTCTGATTAATCTAACTTATGTGCCAAAACTGCACATGCGGCGTATGATCCCAATTAGAATGAAACCCAACCCTGTCCGGGCTGCAGAGCCTAGGCTTCGCTCAACACTCACTCCTCCATTCCTCCTCCTATTTGCCTTGGACTCTCCTTGACAGAAGTTTCCTTTTCCCCCCCTCTACTGCATGCTTATAAATTTAATTTTCAAGGGAGAATTCAGACCAACAGTACAGCCAACGAAACAATGCATATAAACATTACACAGATATCCTGTGTTCTTTTTTTATTCCTGCAATGGGAGCACATTGAGTGGGCCTGAAAGAACACGAAATGATTTTTTGAAAGTATTTTCCCCCATTTGGTAATAGAAAGATGGAGTCACCCGTGCCAAGGGAAACAGATTTCAAACTGGACTGTTTAAAAATGTACAATTACACCACTGTCATTACTTCTGAAGGAAGGAGGAAATGTCAGAGATTAAAGATGTAGTCTAATGAGTTTGCTGGAGAGGAATGAGCCACATTAATCACACAGGCACAGGGACACGTGTAGGTGGCACCTTGAGTGTCTCCAGGTCGCTAACAGGAAACACCGCAAGTGTATTCCGCTCAGTAACAGAATTCTGCTGTTGTACTGAAATGATGGATGGCAAAGTAGTACAGCATGTTAAATCCATCAAAAACACAGACTTTGTGGGGAGTGGGGGTTTTTCAGTAACCCCAGAGAGCTGTCGTGTTTAAAGGCTTTTGGCCTTTTTGACACAAATCCTGTCCATTTTCTTTTTTATTGGGTGGTGGCTGGGGGGTGTTTGGAACAATGGATAGCCTTCCATAGTGTGCAATATATTAGCTGAGAGAAGGAGAGAAAGAAAGAGAGAGAGAGAGAGAGAGAGAGAGAGGGAGGAGAGGGAGAGAGACAGACAGATAAAGAGAGAGAGAGAGAGAGAGAGAGAGAGAGAGAATAACCAGGAATAAGGTCTCCACTGTTCAGCTTCCTTGTTCACACATGCCCATGCCAGCGAGCGGGCATTCACCCAAAGCTGCATCGTAAAATAAACATCATTTTTTATGTGTCCCAAGGCCTCAGAGTTATGCTTTATAATTCATGATGACCAAAATGTATATTCTACCTGCCATTTCCCCACACTGCAGACTTATTTTCTTTTTGTATAAAAATATACCCACAAGCAAAGGTTCTCCAACAATGGCAAATTGGGCCAAGAACTATTATTATTATTGTTATTGTTATTATTATTATTATTATTATTATTATTATTATTATTATTGACAATAGTAATACAATAGATATAATGGGCTATTATAAGGTTGTATATGGTATGACCTTTTCTTTAGCAATGAATGGGGCCTTAACTGAAGTTCCATTTGAAGAAAAAAGAAAAGACATTTAAAAATGGTATTTAGATGACATGTCAATTTGATGAAGGGAAGTAGATGGAAAACATTTGTTGGGCTTAACTCACTGCCCAATGTCTACACGAGTCTGTACGAAGCCTTTTAGTGAAGTTAAATCATTAATCCTGGATTTAAGGCATTTCCACTTTTAATAGACTTCAATTAAAAGCACTATTTCCTAATGTTAGTGTCAGGTGTTTTTCTGCGGCCCGCTAAATGACTGCTCAAAGTCATAACGCTAATGGGCGAAGGCATTAAAGCCTTGGCCCAAAACATAAACAAGAACACATCATTCCATCTGCTGCTCTGGCAATCTGATGTTCCTCTTTTAGATTTCTGTCCAACCCCCATCGCCCCCCCCCCCCCCCATCTCACCATCTCACCCGCCAATGTTCTTCTTATGAGTGCAGTTTGCAGGAAATGTCAGCCCGTGTGATTGATTTGAGATGGCCGATTCTCTGACTTCATGCTTGTGTAAAGCAAGACAGCTGTTGGGAGAACTTAGATTCCTGTAGGAGCTGGAAAGACTTATTTTTTCCATCTCTGTGACTGAGCCATTGCCTATTACCAGAAGAGTAAATAAAAAAACATGGCCAAGATGTAGCAGGAGGTCACTGAAACCCTCATTATATTGCAATTACAGAACAAAACTCCTTACTTTCAGAAATCCAGCTTGAAAGTCAAACCTTTTTGGGTTTTTCAGAAGTAAAACACGACAAGGGAATAAGTGATATGCCTCCACAGTGTTTGTACCTCAATATCTGTGATAATAAATTCAAGACGCACCTCTGGTGCATGCCAAAAGGATTTTCCTAATCATTTAATTGCTTGTTGTACATGGATTTTCTTAGCATTTGTTTTGCAATAAAGACTAAAATTCTTTAGGCCTTTCATGCATGTTTCCTTAAATGTTTTCCTCATGATTTCCTTTGAAGTAGAATTATTGTTATGTTTCATATTAAAGCTTTATATTAAATTTGATTCATCCCTGAGTTCCTTTTTCATTGGCCAAAATCTTAAGTCCATTCAAATGAGTACAGTATTTTGTATGATCATTTCATTAAATTGCTAATTGGTGTCTCATTCTTTTTAAAACATGAGGACAATAGCCCATAATTGGCAGTGATTTGAAAGGAATCATGTCAAAAAAACAGCTAGTAGAAAAAAACAGCTAGTAGAAAAAATACTTTGTTTGTACATTCCTGTAAATACTGTTTCAAAGCATCTTTTTGCACATCAGTGTGTTGTTTCACAATATTAGAAAAAGGGACGCAGATAAAAAGCAATGTCTGTTTATATTTGGTGTGGGTTTTAGCAGTTTGATTGAATTTTGGTCAAGGTCTAGTTGAATAGTTAGCATACTAAATATCCGAACTAGCTAGCTACAGTTTTATTAATCGTATTAGGTGTGGAAAATGAAAGAGAAAGTGTGTATTATGTTTAAATGGCTATTTCAGGTTTGTACATTTGTCAGTAGATCATATAACAAAAAGCATATAACAAATCTTTCAAAAAGGGAGCGATTTCTAGGCTATGATTGAATAGATGTTAGTTGTATCAGTGACAAAAGACAAAATCTGACCCTGCAAGAATTCTGTAACTCCATTTAGTTTCACTTACAGTTCACCAAAAACCTACCACAATATGTATAATAAACATGTGAAAATAATAATGGCAGCTATTTAAACTGGGAAATGTATTTCCCCTCTCCCAGGTCTTTAAAGAAAAGAGCGATGAACTGGTTACTGTGGTGTTAGAACTGTTTTAACCGGCTGCTTATTAGCGTTATCAGTCTTGCCAGAATATATAGCCTGACTGTTATGCTTTACACAAATTGACCTTTATCCCCTTTTATTCATTTGCAGGGTAATTACAAAGGTAGCGAATGGACTGTTTTTCACCTGTGCAAATGATACCATAGAATATTTAATGTGAAGTGGTTTAATACTCCCTTAAATACTCATATACAGTGTGCTCCATAATGTTTGGGACAAAGACATTTTTTTCTTCATTTAGCTCTGTACTCCACAATTATAGATTTGCAATCAAACAAAGTGAATTCACATTCACATTTTGGTTTCACCATGTAGAAATGTCAGGACTTTTTACCCATAGCCCCCATTTCAGGCCACCATAATGTTTGGGACTTAATTTACCTTAACTTTTGGACTTACGTTGTTAATGTTAAGTAAATGAAAGTAGTCTTTATAAGTAGTGTTTATTACTTTGTCACCTATCTTTTGCACACAATGACTGCTTGAAGTCTGTGACCCATAGACCTCACCAGGTGCTGAGTATTTGCTCTGGCGATGCTCTGCCAGGCCTGTACTGCAGCCATCTTCAGCTTCAGCTTGTTTTGGGGGCTTGTTGCCTTAAATTTTCTCTCCAGCATATGATGGCATGTTCATTTGTATTCTGATCAGGTAAATGACTTGACCAATTAAGAATTTTCCCGTTTTGTCTTTGAAAAACTTTTTTGTTTTCTTCAGCAGTATGTTTGGGATCACTGTCTTGCCGTAGGATGCAGTGTCATCCAATGAGTTTGGAGGCATTTGCTTGGATTTGAGCAGTTCAGCAGTTACATTATTAATGAAGACAAGTGAGCCAGTACCTGTGGCAGCCATACATGCCCAAACCATAACACGAGCACCACCATGTCTCACAGATGAGGGGGTGTGTACTTTGGATCTTGGGCAGTTCCTTTTGGCCTCCACTCTTTGCTCTTGCCAGCATTTTGATACAAGTGAATCTTGGTCTCATCTGTCCATGGGACTATTTTACAGAACTTTGTAGGCTTTTACGTAGCCTAGTCATCCTGTTTTGCAGCGTACTAGTGGTTTGCATCTTGCAGTGTAGCCTCAGTAGTTCTGCTTGTGAAGTCACACATCCAAAGCCAAGGACAGTTGTGGGGGGGGGGGGGGGGGGGGGGGGGACCTCTAGTGTTTCACTTCTGCTGAAATCAAAATGTATAAAAATAAATACCCTTTAATATATTAATATACATATTAAAACTGAGCCTGCACTTTATCCCCATGTGAATTCTTTGCTTACACAAGTGAGATTGTGGAGTACAGAGTCAAATCAAGAAAAAAGTATAGTGTCTCTGTCCCAAACATTATGGAGTTCACTTTAAATCTTGACTTCCGAGTACAGCACAGTAAAAATCACGAACCACACCCATGTGTACGAGTTCATTGTGGGCCCAAAGCCATGGCATTCTTTCTTTTTCACACAGTTCAGTTTCTCTTTGCACACCACAGCGTTTTAGAAAATACTTTATTTAGGTACATGACAGTTGGCTTTTTCTATGTTCAGGAGTCCAAATTGTCATTTTTGACATTGAAAAGGCTCACATCATTATTCTGTAAGAAACCCAGATTGGTTACAGGCAGTCAGAAATAATTGGTGCTCAAGTGTAAACACAGGAGTCACATGATTTAAAAAATAAAACCATTAAACGAGAGCAGGCAGTCTACCTTCCTTTTGCATTTATTTATTTATTCATACAGTAGAAGAGTCCATACAGTAGGAGGAGAAAGTCGAGAGGGCGATACAGAGATGGGATCAGGGCTCAGGAGGTGCTATGGTAGGGGACTAAAGCTCCAGCCGTGTGGGAAGACTTGTATTCGGCTTGAGAGTCGGCAGCCCTATTGTACCACACGTCTCACCACATCACATGATTTGATGGATGATGCCAATGCAGAACACATAAATGTCCTTACTCATTGTGAATGTATTTTTTGTGAGGTTCTGAATCAATCATGAGTTGTTTTCAATGGCAAGTGGCTTGCACAACATTGCTCACTGTCTGCTAGCCATTTGCGAATCAGAAATCACAAAATTGAATTTATTTAATGACCATATGAGGCCTTTGTAGATGTTTAATACATCTTCTGTCAAAATGTTTTTATGATTTTTCTGCATCACACATGCTTAGAAGTATTTTTGCTGCTGTGCTTTGTGTAGAATAGGATAACATCCGCCCAAAAGTCACAGGTTCACTGGTTTTTGGACTTACAATAACTCAAAATGCTTACATATTAATTTGGAAAATTTAAAGTTTTTTAAATTACATTTGTTTTTGTTTTTTTTGCTGCTTCATTCATGTGTCTTTGTATCACATGTTGCTTTGATTTGTTGGAGGCTCACAAAATAGAAACACATCACGGAAAGAAAACCAGAAAAGAAAAACTGGACTGGTCTTTCAAAGTCAATGTGATGAATACACAGCAGTAGTGGTTTTCTGTTCAGACTACCCATGCTTTATATTGTTTATAAGTACATGCTGTGGTTCAACACATAACCTGGTGGTTCTGGTTTAAAGAATTGCAGTCATTAGTGGCTCAGCAATGAAATAATGCTTTATTGTTTTCTTCCTCTGCACTTTATTTATTTAGATGTTATCTCACATCCTAGAATTACTTTTTTTACTTCCGCCCATTTTTCTCCAATGAATGCTTAGTTTGTAATGATCTGGAAAAGAGCTGTGAACTCTGTTGTAATGTATTTTTAATGTTTAGCTAACCGGAAGAATATAAAATAAACTTTAGAAATATAATTCAAAATGGTCCTTCTGAACACACTTTCAGTGCATATTTATTTTGTGCTGACAAAATTAGTAATAAGACCTGTAGTTACTGTGGCAAGACTGAGATAATGTTTAAAATGAAAAAGTATTCTCCTTAAGTCTTTGGCCTGCCCCCTTGGCTAACACAGATGACAAAAAAGATATTACATATTGCATGTCAGAAGGGGGTATCAGCTTCAGTTTGTTCTCTTTTGTATTTTAGACAACCAAGAAAGACTGTTTTTCTTTTTAAAACACAATGGTTCAAAATTAGTTTTACCTGGACAATCGTGAAACAAGCTGCAATCCCTCATTTCTCACAGTTGCTTTTCTATTTTTTTCCAAACTTTCATTCTGAATTCATTCCTTTTTCATTTCACCAATAAAAAGGCAAAAGACCTCACTTTTTTTTGTGGGCCCAAACACAGAGTGCTTAATTTCATCTGGATTTTACTGAAATGCAAAACTAATGACCCACATTCTTTATGAATCATGCTTATAATTGTTGGTCAGAGTTAAGGACAAATGTTGATTGATTCCTAGCCACCATATGACAACATTAAGAGTGGTGCTGTTACATGCTATTTGTACAATATGGCTGTTGAACACGCTGTGATGGTAAAGAGTTACCAAAACAGAGCTACAAAAACGGTTTGAACTTGTGGGGGCCTTTGTGTCTTGTGAAACAAAATTTTTATCCAACAATATAATAAAATGCAGTGTATTTTTTATTTTTTACATCTACATTCAGTTGAATTTCTAATAATGTATTTCTTTTCCTAAATCTTTTAAAAACAATAGCACAGTTACAGTGTGAACAGAAACAAGGCAATGTTTCTGAATTTAATTTCAACCGGTCAAAGCAACAGGTGGTGTGGGCACTTTAGCTGTCCCTGGTTTAAGAGGGCCATTATTGTCATTATACTGACCAGGGTTCTTCGGCTACTTCTTCCCCGGGGTTAGATTCTTCTTTAAATTGTAAATATGGACCAAAAAAGTTCCATTCTATTGCCATGCCCCATACATATAACTACATTTTCCTTTTTACGCATTTTTGTATAGTGTCTACACTAGATACAATTAGTAAACATTTATAAATTTGTGTAAACAGCATGTAGATACCTTCTTAAAACATGTGCAGTAATTTATTATTATGTAAATGGTGGGAGGCATGTTGACGCAGTGGTGATGCTCTCAACAATTTATGACGCATCTGAATAATACTTTTTTTCTTATCAATGATCAAAGGGGCAAGAATAAATCTCTGGTAGGTCACATTTGGCCCCTGGTCCACCGGCTAAATAATCCTGTTATAGGACATTTATCATTGTGCTGGGTCAGCAACTCAGCTGGCTATTAGCTATGCTTATATTAGTCTCGCTATTGGCTTATATAAGACTATATTAACTGATGCTGTATTTAAGTCTATCTAATGTTGTGTCAGCCAAATGTAAATTGTCCCATGGAACAGGGCCTCTACAGTAATTCCTTAGATTCCAGATGATCAAGTCTGTTATGATAATATGAGCACTGTTTATACATAAAATAATTATAGTAATTAATGTTGTCATTTTACAGAGAAAATGTCTCTGTCAAATAAATGGCAGATAATAGACATGTTTTGATCAGAGAAATAGGTGGACATTTAGTGAAATGAAAATGTATGAGAAATATACTGACTACACACACACACACACACACACACACACACATATAGTTTTTCCGCCACATGTGATGTGTGTTTGGATTTCTTCAGGTTAATAACCAAGGGCTGGGAGACATTTCACACGCAGTTGTGAGACAACTTACCGTGCCAATGGGCTTGCTGTGAAGGACACCCAAAAACGGACTTTAGATGAATTAACTGGCGGGGGCTGAATACAGTCACTCATGAAACCACAAGCCCACATACATTACTGACAACTCGCTCTAATGTTAAAATCCAGAGACGTTTCCTGACATTCACAGCAGGTTCCCACTGTTCCGCACGTGACTCAGTATGTCATTGGAGCAGCGTGGTGCCAGCCAGCTGAGTTTGGGAGGAAGCTAGCCATTTTCAAACTCTTGCCTTCTCAGAGTAATTCATTTCATCTGATGACAAGGGGGGAAAGAACAACATTAATTCTTCAGGCAGTAGAAGAAAAACTATGGAGGCTGCATTTACACCCATTGAACTGTGTTTTATATCAGAACCTTGGGGTCTGATTTGGTTATGAGGATGGCTAGCTGGTCTTAATTAAACATGAAGAACAGGTATGGTCTCAGCTGCAAATTCAAAGACACATTACACTGGGGGCTTAATGCATCTGTGAAGAAAACAGTCTTGTGTTCTTGAGAAAACGGAAATGTCCTCCAAATTGAAACAGAATGTTAAAAATATCATTTTTTTCCCCTAACAGGCCACCCTGAACAAAAAGTCACTTTAGAAACTTTTCACATTCAAAGTTGCATTAAATTGTTATTTAAAGATTGTAAATTGGGCTCAAATGTGCCAAAAAATCTAAATGACATCACATGGATTTTGCCAAGAACATCTTAAAGGCCCATGCCTCCATTTAACAACAAAGCACTGTTGAAAAATGTTGCTTAAACTGGTAAAAGATTTATGATATGTTGACACAAGTGAAGACAGGGAAGTTGGGCCAAGGCATCCCACAAAAGCAAAAGACCATCCACATTAAGAAGCTAACTCTCTTAAACATGCTGATCATAATATTAATTCAACACATAAACACACGCACTTTATCTGACAGTGATTTACGTTACAAAGACCCTAATCCAAGAACACACCAGGACTTCACCCGTTAGCTGAAACCTTTTATTTCACACTTGGGGCAACACACACAGGTGGACATGCTGCTCAGAATGACTATTGTGTTTATGTTATCTTTTCATAAGCCCTGTTTGAAATTTGTCAAACTGCATCATTGTTTAACTATGTGCCAGTCAAAGGCAGGTTTGCCAGATGGGTGCCATTCTCTTAACCCTGCCCCAGGCACTGAAGTCAAATATAGAGTGCAGTCGTTTGTTAGTCTTTTCTCTCTCTCTCTCTCTCTCTCTCTCTCTCTCTCTCTCTCTCTCTCTCTCTCTCTCTCTCTTTCTCTCTCCCTGTTTCTCTGCATAGGCTGTAGTTATGAATAGGTATGAGTATGTTCATTGAACAAAGTTGACTCCACACCACTAATCTTACATGAAAGGTTATGCTGGCAGTAAATAAAGCTCCAGGTCCCTCTTGTCAACTGTTAACTAGGTCCTCATAATTTATATGTTTATGGGTGGCATGTGCACTGGGTTGTTAAACAGTAAGCCATCTTACATAGGTGTTAGTGTTTATAGAAACTAGAAAAAAAAATGTCAAACAAGAAATCGGTTTTCAGAAAAATGATTAAATTCAAGCCATTAGTCATTGCTTGAATTGGAAAATGGACCCACCACAGTGAAGTTCTCTGTAGTCATAACACCACTTTTCCCTTTTTTATTTTGAAGCTGATATTCAAATCATACACAGGCTGGAGAACATGGGATTAATAAAGATAAAAAGCATTCAGTTTGACGACACAGCCCTGATGTTGCCACTAAGAACATTAGGGCTGTGTCATCAAAATGTTAACTATGTCGTCAGCCATGAAAAAGTTAAACAATCGCGTTCTGTTTTTGAAGATTGCATGTTATCTTCCAAAACCAAACACCTTTACAGCTGATTAACAGATTCTCTACCAAGAGGTTTCATTATACATATAACAGTCAATCGTTGAGTAGCATATTCAGTGTCGAGTCAACCACGATACGTTTAATCCTAAAACCTTTAAGCCTATTAAACTCTATGTTACACAGTGTTTTACTGTGCAATGTCATTGTATCTTTAATTAAAATCTAACTATGGTATTTATGACAAATATGGCAAATATATAGTTCATTTTTGTTCAATACAGATACATGTCGATATAAAATGCATAAAAGAACATCATATTATAAAATATATATTTAATGATATTGTTCTCTGTTTGTTTTTATTTCCAAAATAAATTAAAATAATTCTTGAATATTTTTGGTTTTATTCTAATGTACACATATTTTCTCAATTTACTGTATTGTATTTTGACTTTCTATTATAATTTTATTGAAGTTAAATATTCAAAAATCTGTCAGACATTTTAATTTATTTTCTTTACTGTCTCGAGCTGCATCAGTCAAGCAAGAAATTAAATATTAAAATATAGTATTAAGGCAAATTCGTAAAACTTAAAACTAAAGATAATATAATGTAAAATGCAGGTTGCATAAATATAAGCTAAAAGAAATTGTGTACTAAGATTAAAAACAGCAGTGTAGAATGTTGTACTTCACAGACTAAGGTATAGTGTTAAAAGTGAAGTAGGATGCATGACTACTCACAATAGGAAATTTAATATTGTAGGTAGCGTAATAGCAGAATCAATGTCAACTTTTGATTATTTTCATCTGATCAGCAAGGTAGATACTTATGTACTCTTGACTTCCAGCAATACATAATGGCTCTTAAGGCTCTCTTGCATATATTTAAAACCCGGGAATAAGAAAACCATGCCCTCTGTACTGTATCAAATGGGAGATTTACACTGAGCAGATGGCAGCATCTACAGGTCTCTCTGAATCTCACCAAATTCCTGTTTTATTAAGTTATTTTTCACACTGCCATCAAAGTAGGGTAACAGAGTAGCAGAAGCTATGAGGCTGCTCTCTGTGCGGTAATTGTATAATCTATTTAAAATTCAAGCCAAGTGTTTTTCTTAACCTATAAACACATTCCGATATTAGTTTAAACATTTAAATGTGCTGTGTGTATTTTCATATGCAATCACAAAACAAGGTCTACTCTATTAGATGTATGGCTGGAGGGCATTGGAGTTTACATTTGCCTGACCACAGATGCTGAAGTCCAGAATGACTTTGATTGTCAGTTGGTGGATTTCCTCAATGGGCACTAAGTTCAATGTATGGCAGAATTAAATAGCTGTTTCTTTGTTCTGGATTTAACAATTAAAACCGTGTACTGTGAGCAATCTAAACCACAGATTTTCTGCCTCTGTCTTTGTAGTAGATAGGCGGGATGATATTCAGCACTGAAATTACCACTGTATACATACTGCCCTTGCTTGTTTCATTCTACTGTATATAAGCATTCATATAATAAAATACATACCTGTGGATAGAACTTCTGACATTTTAAAGCTGTCTATCCACAACAAAAATTGAACTATGAAGTATTTCACAATGATGACAATGATGATGATGATAAAAAATAAAGCATATAACAGGTTTGTGAATTGACTAGAATGTGAAATTCTTTGTTGAGAGACCACAGCAGCTCACAGTGAATTTAACAGATGCTTGTTGAGCGCAACTCAAGAATGTGCTACACTGCTTTAAACAATAAACCAGAGATTAAGAATGTTAACAGCAATTCTAACACTTTGTTTTGATAAGATGAAATATTCTGTAAAATTAATATTTACAGCAGACAAGCATCCTCACACTAGATGGTGGATGATCTCTGTAAGTGCTCTACATTAGTTTTACCCAGATAGTGTTTAATTCTTTTTTGGGGGCTCTGCTCTTGCCATAGAAATGTCATAAATTATCTTTAATTTCATACATTTTCAGGCCCCTTACTGTATTGTTATTGTCTGCAGCCGGGTCTAATGAGGAAGGCCCATCTGGCCCTATCAGTGTTTTAGGCCCAAATGTAAACAACTCGATGTACTGCAGGTGTCTGCTGCCTTTTCTGGCACCTTTGGAAAACATTACGCTCAAGCAGAACTTCCTCTCCTGCTTTTAAATAGAGGCACGGGTCAGGGTCTCATGTCACTGAGCTCCATCAATACCTTGACCCTCTCTGTGGGCCAAGGGGCCTTGAAACGGCACAAGCGAGTTTTGGGGTGTGGGGCAATGGGGGTGGTTAGGGGTTGTTTGGGGGAGCACGTGTCTGACTGATAACCTAACAGGCCGAGCACCAGAATCTACAAAGGGGTTCTGTTATTGATAAGGTGAGAGACGGCACTCATTTGGATGTTTGTGTATCAGAGGGGTTGTCATTTGTTTCCCATCCGTTATGACGGGCTCGCATAAGTGTCCTAATAGTGCGCCTCTACAACACACACACACTTACACACACACACATAGAGGTACGCTGACAGGCCTGCCACCACCACCACCACCACCACCCCCTCCCCCACCCCCTTTATCCTGTCACACTGAAATGAACAACCGTTGATTTGTACTTAATGCTCAATTTCCTCTCCATTATTACAGACTGAGCTCTACCGGCTTGATTTAAGAGTGCTCACGGGAAAGAACACCCCACCTCCCATCTCTGGCTGCACATCTGTCGAAAAGGCATACGTGATCTTCACATGCACCAAATACAATTTTGAATTGCTTCATATTAAAGACCAGCACTGAGGATGGTCCTGGTTCTGGATGTGCATGGACCTCCCGCTGAGCACAGGGCAAGATGGGGCGAGAGGGAAACAGAGAGGGGGTAGAGGAGGTCAAGGCAAAGGAAGTACAGAAGATGGGAAGTGTAAGTTCGGAGTAGGTTCAGAGTCGCTTGCAGTGCAAAAGAGCTGAAACAAGACCCCCTTACTGAGCTGAAAATGTACGCTGATGGCTTTTTGGTGAAGAAAGCATAAAAGTGGGTTACAGTGAGCTTCATTTTTGTAGGCTCAGCTCCATAAAAAACAAAGATGACAGTTTTGCACTGAGAACAACTAAGATGAATATAAATGTAAATTAAAAAAATTTGTCTACCATATAAAGCTTCCCATGCCGTTGAAAGCAATGCTGTCATAGTGTTTCATCAATCACACAAAGACAGTTGTTAAACTGAGTTAAAATTATCCTGCCTTGCCTTATGATGAATGCATTCAAGTTTGGTTATGCGTCATCAACTGTTGGCTGGGTTTCATTTAATACCATTTGCAAAAATTCAAACCTTTCAGTAAAATATTTGTCACCATTTATCAAAGTCAAGTAGCAAAAACTTTCCAATGAATTGTCCAAGTTTATTTTTAATAAAACTTTATGTAATGTATTCAGATAAAAATACAGTAAATTAACAAAATAACAAGTAATTTCTTCAGTTTGTGTTCAGTTATGCAAGATTAGTATCAGGCCATGTCATTATATTTTCACGATTCTGAAACAACAGCCTTTTATGTGTTTACTGTTATTTTTCATAAGTCGCACAAAAACATTTCATAAGAAAAAAGAAGTTGGCCTGTCAGGGCCTGTATTTTCACCCAACACATGTTATTATTTTTGAAACTTTGCCAGAATGTTGCAACCTTTCCTTTTTTCCACTGGAAGGGTTTTCACGTGGCAGGACTTCATTATTTCAATCATCAAAGAATTTTGTCTTGAGCAGCAACGGTTTAAAAAACTAAAATGATGTACAATCATCTCTTCAAAATGCTTTAGCTGGAGTACCTCTGATTCTTTACTATTTTCTTGGCATCGAGATTTATTGACAAAAACACACGAGCCACACTGCATCATTTGCACACTGCACAATCGCTGAATCTATATATGTTATATAATCTATCTATCTATCTATCTATCTATCTATCTATCTATCTATCTATCTATCTATCTATCTATCTATCTATCTATCTATCTATCTATCTATCTATCTATCTATCTATCTATCTATCTATCTATCTATATATATCTATATATCTATATATCTATCTATACTGTATATATATATATATATATATATATATATATACACACACACGCATATAGTGGTAACACTTAACAGTATGCTCGCATGAATTAACATTAACTAATGTATTTGTTTACATGAATGAATGACATAAAAATACATTGATTGAGCATGAGATATAGTTAGTGGTTCAATACATTAACTAATGTATTAGTTACACAATTATTTAAACATTATAAAAACATAGGATAAACTTATAATCAGTTAAAAAATACATTGACTGTTTTTTAATCCCAACATGAACTACATTAACTAATGTAGTTGTTAACATTGTTAACATTAATGCACAAATCCATTAACAAAGCTGTAAAGTTGAACTTTTCAGTAGTTAGTAGTTAACAAATACATTAGTTAATGCCAATTCATGTGACCTTATTGTAAAGTGTTACCCACATAGTAATTACTTTTGATTTGACCTATCACTAGCTGCCAGTAGTACATTTTAATATCATGAAGTTGAAAAACGTTTAGGCAAAAGCCTAACAGGACCTAGGTACAGCTTTCATATTTATGTAGAGTGTATTAGACTGCAGCAGCTGCTAAGTATATCATGTCATAATTAAGGCTTAGAGGCATGTCTCCAGGCCATTATGTTGATACAGAAGAAATGGTGGAATGATTTTAAAGGCAATCAACTGTTATTGTGAAATACTTGTATGCAATTCATAAAGTAGATAGCAGAATCATAATATCTAACAGGCTTAGATCCTTGAGAGTTTTTTATGCTTCAACCGATTATATTATTAGATATTACATGAATTAAATTATTATTATTATGCCACTATTATGGCTATTATTATTATGGCGCTATTATGCCGATTGTATTAATAGATATATGTCAAAGGTGTAGCCAATTAACAAAATGATATGCTTTGAATGGTATACTGTTTCAAAGTAGCTCAGGTTTTTTTTCCATCATAGTGTATTGCATGTCTTTAAGTTGATGTACTTCATTGTGATATGAAATCTGTATTAGTAATCAGGGTGTTTGAGTTATTGCATGCCCTGTGGAATATCTGAAGTCAATCATTATTTTCCATCCTTTAAATAATAAAACACCAACTGTTGTAGCTTTGTTTTCTCGGTATATTTAGTGCTCTACAAAATGTCTGCTTGTCATTTAAGAAAATTCTAATGACTGAACTGATTGTTTTATAAATATTGTTGTTTATGCAGGAGGAACGTTCTGGTCTTTTCTCCAGTATCACTTTCTAGAAATTTTTTTTTTAGTGTCCTTCAAGTTATGTCCAACAGGCACAACATCTTCTGTGAAGAAGCAGAACGGACTGCTATATAAGCCAGGACTCAACACGCATTGTTCTGTCTGTGTAAAGCACTCCTTTCTGGCACAATCTCTCAATGGGATATTTTCTATTTTTGTGGTAAGAAATTCACCAGAGTGATGAAATGCAGTAGACTATTTATACTGCATGAATTCTTGTGCAACCCATTTAAAACACTATTAAGACAGAAATACAGCGAAAAAAAACTTACGCTGTGATTTTAGAGGAATGGCAAAAATAGACCATGAAATTTGTCACACACACAGAGCATGTTTTCTAGCCATGGTGCTTAACTGAGATTTTTGTAAGGAAAAAACATGTTAGATTAAACACCTGAGAAGCACTCCACCCAATGCCTCTATTTCTTCCAAATGATTAATATAATTATTTCAGTTAGACTTTTCAAAACAAATCCCATCATGCTCCTCTCCCCTTGTCCTCAAGTATCCCAGGAAGGTGCAAAATGACAGAGCCTCCTTAGATTTTTATTCTCATACGCTGAAGTGGGACATACTGATTCCAGATCAATTATGCTTAGTGAAAAGGAAAATGTTTGTGTTTGATTAACCTCATATCAAGCTATTTGACCGTGTGTGCCTATCACATAGGACTGTGAAAACATGCCACCTTTTTAACCGCCATTGCTTGTGTTTTCTTTCTCTTGGCGCATTCCGTAATGGCAGCTCTGGGACGCTGCTCGCGGCCTGTCACGCTTCCCTCCGTCAGGAATCCCACCTGCGGCAGTCACAACACGGGACGCCGTCCCGGCCCCGCCTCCTCGCTGCTGAGAAAACACCCCGCTCTGTTTTGACAGACCATCCGAGAAAAGCCGCCTTAAGTGTACACGGTTTTCCCCTTTCAAATGCTACTAAAGCCATCACATGAACGTTGTTGAACTTCTGGCTGACAAAATTAAACTATAATCCATTAAGAGCTCCAAAATAATAACGGTGCTACAAGCTTGTTAGTCATCGGGTCTGTAAATGACACTTGCGGTTGGGTCAAAAGTGACGTAATTGGATGTTTCTCGAATGAGTGTCTTGCTATGAGGTCTGGCTTAACAGACACTTATTAAAAAGAGAATAGTATTGCCTTTGTTCCCATTCTATTTTCCATATTTTTTCATTTTGTTCATGTCATTTTGTTCCTATCTATGCCTGAAGCACTCTGCCTGTCTCTGCTGACAGCGATCTGAAACTTAGTGTAATGCGAGTTTAAACCCATATCCATCCCAACCCTCCTCTCTGTTCCCTCTCCTCTTTTGGCTCATCATTGCATTGGTTCCTTGGGCTAGAGTCCTCTATCCACTTCTATTACTTAAGTTCTGTTCCTTCTGCCATTGTTACATCTACCATGCTGTTGGTAACCTTTTACCCCCACTCTCCCTTTTCCTCTTCTGTGTTCCTTCTGCAACAGTATGTTCCATTCACCAGGTTTCCTGTTGATCGGTTTCACATGATGTCATGTGTGCTGCCATTTTGGACTCCCATTGTGAGGACCTGCAATAACAGTCAGTAGTGCTTCTTGAACTGGAAATATTTAACCATAATGTCTAATGCTAATACACTGATATATGCAAATGGACTTATTATTATAGCTCACATGAAATGTGAAAACAGCTGTCATACAAGTTAAATTACCAAAATATGTCAGTTAGTTAGGTGCAGATTACACTGAAAGAAAGGATAGGTAAAAAAACTTGCAGAATTATAATAAAGTAATTAATGTTAATTCCCTTTGCACTGAAACCTTTCTCTATTTCTTCAAAAAATGCACTGGATCTTCAATCCTCCTCTGTTCCTGTAATGCCCAACCAATGTGCATTACAAATAAAAACCTGTTAACCTAAATTCATCAACTGCTGAACTCCCCACTGTAGCGTCACCCCTGCTCTGCTGCCCCCTGGGCTCTCCCTGCCACCTCCTTCCCCTCCGCTGTGTGTTACACGTGCGTCTCTCCTCCTCCTGACTGTTGCTGTCTACTCTTCTTCTCCCCTTTGGCTCTGTCAAAGCATCATGTCACTGCAGCCTCTGTGAAAATCACTCTCCAAGTCAAACAATGGGCTGCATGTGAGTCAGCACCTCACCAGCTGGGTAAGAGCGACAGACTTGCCCGATTCGATGGGCTGTGGCACCAGAGCCCCTCAGCTCCCCACAGCCTGTAACAAAGTGCCTTTTATGTCTTACTTGACACTGACTTTAATGACGCTGGGCAAATGGCATTTTTTAATAGTTTTTTTAACTCATTTCAGAGTAAAGCAGCCTTTTTTTGTCTTGAAGAGCTACAATGGCATTCTTGATCTGCAGCCTAGTTATACTGTATGTCTAAATCTATGAATACCTGGATTTTGATGAAATCAAATCAAATCATAATGATGGCAGTCAAGAAATCCAGCTGAAAGGCAATCCTTTAAGATTTTCCCATATTTCTGCTGAGTTCATGGAACATCAAGAACTGTCATAAATGTAAACCCAGAGCATGCCATTATGGAATGGTATATGCTGCATTATATCATACCCCCATGAGTATCATGTTTCATGTTAGCCTGCCATAGCCAAATTGAATAGAAAATGTGATCCATTCACATCTGTCCTCACCCTTTGAATGTAAGGGCTTAAATACTTTGTTAGTCACTGCCTCGCAGGGGAAAATGGCTCAGCCCAAACCTGCTGGTGCTGAACATCTGGAGAAAACATGCAAATGGATAATTTGTCAACTTTAAGAACAATACCATGGCCAAAGGTCTCTGTAGACTTACACCAAAATCTCTGTCTATATCTACATAATATTATATTATTATAATATATATTATATATTGTGTAGGTGCCTCCATAGTGAAAGACATTTGTATTTAACACTTATAAAGGCTGTTACTTAAATGAACTGTGTATTCAAATGATTGTAAACATCATGCTATAAAATTCATGTTTGAATTAAATTAAATTCCAATTTAATATCACTTTTATTACTTGAAGGAAAAATACCTTATAGGTGGTTTTACTATAGTTTCTTATTCTATTTTGGCTTTGCATCTCATAAAAAGAATGACATATCTTATTCAGACATTTAATAGTTTCAAGAAATTTCAGAAGATGGGAGATAGAATGTTGAAAACGTTTACTGCTGACAGATTGGTGACTGGCAGTTCTGTTGCCTGGCCAGAGAGATACTTTGATGGTGCTAAATGGCTCTTCAGCAGAAACTTCTGGTGCCTTCCCCAAGACTAGCACAGCATAAGGCTGGAACATGCTCGCAGGTGGTTCTGCATCTTTTGTGACACAGCAATCTCTGTTTAAGTGCTGCCACAACACAGACGGTGCAGCTTGCCTTTTCACGTCTATCTGATTCTGAAATCCTGCTGCTCAGGGTTCTGAAGAGGCACTTTAGCCTTAACCACTCGTTCATCGCAAACACATACTTAAAGACGACAGGATCTTTTAAGGAGGAGAGCTGATGTATGGTGGGCTTGCCAGTTTGCATGGCCTTTTATACTTAATGCTCAAGGGCTCGAAACCCCGGTCCTAGGGCCACCATGTGCACGCTGGTTTTCCTTCCAACCTTCTCTTGGACAATTTACAATGCGTTTAAGTTCTTGCGTAATTTTGTGCTTAAAAGGGTTTTAACACAATGCAGGTCTGTCTCATTACCATTTTCTTTGAACTCTTCATTTTCTTCATATGGTTTGAATGACCAGTTATATATTTATTCAGCATTAGGAGCTCAACAATAGGTCTGTTAATCAATCGATTAAAGCTGTAGCCTCTTTCAGCAGGATGCTTGTGCCAAATTATCTCACTCCTCTCTTTTTTTCAGGTTGAGAGCATGTAAAGATGGAGCAGCCAAGACGTTTTCTGGCTTAATACAAGTTAATTATGGATAGTGTGATAAAAACAGCCCCTTTAGTAATTAGATGATGTTGATGGTGATGATGATGGTTATTATTATTATTATCATTATTATTCACAGGCTGCAGAAAGAACAGAAAAATTAACTCTGCATCTGCAAGATGGCTGTGGTGATGATATTGTGATTTGTAGAAATTTCATACTGTATACACAGTATACATTTTCAAATGTATACTGTGGTCATTTTTGGAATAATAACATACAATAATAAGTAATCTAAAATAAAAAGTGTAAATATTTAAATGCTTTTTCCCCTTTTTCTCCCACTTTTTTTTTCTCCCAGAATATATCGTATTTATCAGCAGGACTCATTGCTCCACATTCCATTCAGGAGAGCGTAGGCAAGCATGTGACATCAGTCACCGCTTCTGGTCACGTTGTATCGCATTGCAGAATGAGTTGGAGGAACGCAGTTCATGGGAAGCTCTATGTGGACCACGGACGACCAGCAGGGGTCACTAGTGAGCGATATGATGGCGCAGTCCTGGTCATTTGAAACTCTTCCTCCTCTGGACGAAGCTAGCACCAATTAATGAGTCACCCCGTGAGGCTGCTGGCCACGGTTGGTACACAGTCAAGCCTGATTTGACTTTTAATCAAAAGGATGTATTCGATTCACTCTGTCTCATATTCCCTGTGTATGCATTTTTGTTGTTAATGGTTTTCTCCCCTTCTTTTACACACTATTCTCTTTCAGTTTATTTTATTGCTCTGTGAATTTAACGAATTTCAGACTTGCATTTACTGCTGAAGAATATCACTTGTAAAGCTACCAGACTGGAGCACCACTACTAATCACTTAATTATATACTCTAAATAATATAATAAAACTAAAAAATAATTTTTAAAATAAAAATAATAAAGAATGATCTTGTATTTAAAAATGTTAGTCGTGTTAATCATGCGAACTGTTAATGAGGGCATATTTCCATTAAACATGCAATGCATCACCTTCACTAGGGCTGAAGAAAATCCTCTTGGATTCAGTTAACATGACAAAATATTCAGTGTTAAATCAACTCTGAAAAGTCTGTTAAAAAAAAAAAACTTCTGAAAAAATTGCAATAACTGCTGAACCACACAATGGAAAAGGTCAAAGAGTTCAAGCACTCGCTAAGAGACATAAATAGAAAGATAGGTGTGGCCACAGCAGTCAAAAGCAAGCTCAACCCTCTGCTCTGCTCCCAGACCCCTCCTTTGTGTGAGTTTTGGTTTTATGGTGTTGTTGCAGTATCCCAGCGATGAAAGTGTATTTTGCGCACAACGCGTGTGCTGGCTGGGTGATTGCAGCCCGCCCTTGCCCTCCAGCAGAGAGGATAATGATTAGGTCATCACCTGAGTACATAACTCCTCCTTGCGCTTCACCTTAGGTGCTCTGGCTGACACGCGGACTCGACACCATGGTTTTTTCACACCCCTCTGAGATTTTAATGGTGATGGCACAATAGCTTTATCAAATTATGTGGTAAAAATAAGCACTGCTTTAAACACTGAGCTCTCTGGTGCAGCCTAAGTGGTTCGTATTGTGCAAGAGAAAGTCAATGTTGAAAAGTTAATCTTTTAATGCATCCAAGACTTTGCTTCACTGCCATATGAAAAGCTATGTGCTTTTACACTTTCCATTGCCTTGCACCTGAAATTTTGATTTATTATCCCACTTTGAATCTCATACTTGGGGCTTTATTCGCTTGTTTGTCACAAGATTGGAGCCAAATGCTATTTTTTTGGCGATTAATTGTTTGCTAGAGACCAAATGGTTCAATTTATTTTTTCATGGGTGAAGCAACTGTATAATCTATGCTAGCTGAATAGAGGACAGATTTATTCTCCAGGCCAGTGTTTATATCTTGGGATTGAGGGAGAGAAAGCCAAATCAGGAATGGACAGTCATATTTGTTCAGCAACTGTGTATTCTTTCTTAGTGTGAATAATGTCCCGTGTACTGAAGTTATGCTTAGTATTGTATCTTTTTGTTTTTATATTTAATATACCCATTGTAAACTGTTGGTGTAATAACATCATATTTTATCATATACAGAACACTCTATTACATGCTCCTCCTTAGGGGCGTGAAGGAAATTGCAATTGCTGGTGTGTGTTTTGGGGGGGCTACTGGTTTAAGGTGATGTTTAACATAACCCACAAACAGTAATACCTGCTTTGATTGATCAATAAATTGATCTGTATCTTTGTATAACTGTGTGTTTAATACGTGGTGCAGATGTTGAAGTGCTAAGGAAAGAAAATGTACGTGTCAGGTGCATTCTGATAATTAACCACATATGTGCACAAAACACATAGCAATTGAATAACATATTTGTTAATAAGGTATTTATTCTGATGAATGTTTTTATATTACTAAGCAATACCAAAATTAAAAGGCTTAGTTCATACATTTCCATGTTAAAACACAATCTATATACAAAATACAATATAGTATTCTAATATACATTATATTTCACATGAATATACTTTATACAAGTATACATGTTGCACACAATCCCACTTTTAATAATATGGATCTTATCTGGTTCTGAGTGCTGATTATTTCATGGAATATTTTAAAGAGTATTTATTTTCACAGCTGGAAGTGATTTTGGCCACGACACAGCTATATTGCAAGAATTTCACTCAACAAAAATATTTTATAACATATGAACTTTTTTGATTTTTATTAACATTTTGCCTTGCTAAATTGTTTTCTTTCCGTGAGATATAAAGACCGCTATGATTATTCATGCCTGTTTTGACCTCATTTCATGGTTTGGAATGCTGTCTGTTTACAGCAGATTTTTCTAAAAAGTTCTTCTGACTGCCAGGTTTGTACTCAAAGAAAGAATAACAAGTGCTCTCAGTAAAGTTTTTGTTAATAAAAACAGCTAGGTATCTCTGGCGTAACCAATTTTTATAAATGAAAATATTATTTTAGGCCTCTTGTGCCTTCTCCATTCATGAAAACCTTCCTTAATGACTTAACTGCTGCACTATGTACCGCCACAATGATCCAAAAGAGGAGCAGTTGAAAGATTTGCCTCCATAGCCAAGCACTGCAAAGATTTGTCAGCACTTTCCAAATTAATTCAGAGGCACTCCCCTTGTAACATAGAAAGATGAAAAAATATAACTATCACTTAAAAAACAATTCTTCTTCTGCAGTTGCATTAATCACTGGAGTAAACAGTCTATCCAGTGACACCTGGTAGGGTTAATATGTGGGACCTGGAGTAATTACCACTCCCCCCAAACCAGGCCAGCCAGCCACTCACATGAAAGCTTGTGATTATAAAGGAAATGGGAATTAGCAGAAACATTTCGGAAAGGCACTCTCAAGTTTGCTGGTAGCTAAGGAGACCTGGAGAAATGGGCGGGCTGGGGGCTGATTGGAGGGTCCCCTGGGAAACAGAGCGGGGGGGGCAAAGGTCAGCCCTACACCAAATTAGTAGTGTCTGTTATTTGAAACCAAAATAAAGCTGCAGCAGAAGTAAAAGATTTCCCCAATGCTGGAGTGCCTCTCTGGGCCCTCTCTTGAAATTACTGAGAGGCCACATCGCAATTAGTGGTTTGTTTCTTTTAGACTGAAATATGGCCATAATTCATAGCTTTCAAACCATTTCACTGGAAAGATGTATAGTTTGGCCAGACTGGAGAGGTAATTGTAACACATGATATGGCAATTTGTTACCCAAGCAGTGAGTACACAAGATATTTGCATGGGGTAGCATACAACTAGGAAAGAAATAGAATGTTGTTTCCATTAGAATGTAATAGAAAAACTGTTTTTTAATATATATAGTCCCCTTTCCATGGCAGAGGCATGTGACATTAAACAAAAGTAAGTATTTGAACCTCATATCTTAAATTTGCAGGTGCCAAGGGCTTCCCCCATTAGAGGCGTGCCAAAACTTTAGGTTTTAGGTCCCTTGTAAGATTTGGTTCAATGTATTTATTAGGAACCTGCATGTATCCACTACTCATGGTTTTATCCAGATGATAAAAGATAGGCAATAACCATATTTAAACGCACATGGGGTTATTTTTATATATAATAAGGTGTACTGTGGCCTTATTCTTGGCAAAATACAGTGTATCTGTGAAATTTCATAACAGAGCTGATCTCCTTTCAGTTGGTCAATTAATTCTGTATATAACCCTTGCACAAAGTATTTCTTCAGGCTATTTCTACTGAAAACCATTGTTAAATTTTTTCTGAATTTTAATTGGGTTATGTTTAATTGGGTTTGGGTTATAGGGTTTCAGTCTTGCCAAGAGGAAGCCAAGCACTATGAAAACAATTACACTATTTGTTTCTGACAGAGCCTTTGACTATCATAATGTGCTTCTGCCACTCAAAACAATGGGAGTTATTTTTTTATTTATCCGGAATTTTAATGGTTGCCAGGAATTTTGGCTGCAAGAAATTGAGGATTCCACACTACCACACTATCCTACCTTGGCATTCTCTTCTCACATTTGTGGTTACCTGATGTACCAAACCTACTAACCATTTTGTAGTCTTTCTGTTGGCTGCGCCAGCTTAGCATTTCTTGAGCTCTGCCTGGGATCTCATCTCAGGTTCAGGTGAAATTGTCTATGTTGTCAAATCAATTAAAAAACATTGTGTCAAAACTGATTGGAAAAAGGAGACAAAAACGATCTGTATCAAAGTCTGTTAATACTTTAATGGCAATGAACACATGAAAACAAACTATAAAAATACAAGCTGACAATGAGCAAATGCCAGGTATTTGGCTCTGAGAAATACATTTCTTCTCCCTTCTCTTTGCAAGTAAACCACAAGACAGGAAAGAATAACACAACAACAAAGGGATTGCTTTCGGAGGCAAACACAGCGTTCCGTATGCCTGCGAACAAATCCATAAATCAAACTTCCCCCATTGGCACAGTGTGTTTATTTTTTAGATTGTTTCAGGCATGGTGCTTCATGTTCTTAAATTTAAAGGATTACTTATGCTGGGTTTACAATTAAACTTTCATCACCTCCGTAGTCTCTAGATAAGATTGTTTGAAAGGACTTTTCTAGTGTGCTTTGTGGGCAATACAGGTTTCCATGGTTATTCTTAACTTGGGTAAGATAATGCACTCAGGGACTCCAATTTTGTCAAATCAAGCAATCAATATGGAACCGGTTACGATGATAAGCAGATTAGCAATTAATCGCGTCATTGGATTTCTAAAGGATGAGTCGACTCTGCAACATTAATATCCCTTGAAATTCTTGGCAGAGACCACTGCTGTGTGCATCTGCCCAACCGCGGTACAGGCGGTGATAAATGGAAAACTACACTTAGCGTCTTCAATAGAGGTCCACAGGGTTTTTAGACCAAGGCAAAGTTTACAAGTGTTCTGCCATAAATAAAGCCGCAAGAGCACTTAGCACGACAGGGGGGAGTGAGGCTAAATGACTGCGTAGAAACCCCAAATACTGCTAACTGCTGAGGAATAGCTGCCACTTGGCTTCAAACCCAGCCATTTTAGCTGCGTTTAATCTGGTCGGTGTAACTGTCTACTAATGCCCACTGAAAGAAAGAATTACACTAGATATTTTGCAGGCATGGGATACTTATCCTTTTTTTTCAAAATACAATTCAAATGAATGAATGTACTGGCTTAGCATTTACAGCACATCTAATCATAGTGAATTCAGGCAACTGGAAATTTACCCCAGACATCTGTTCTGAAATTTTTTTTTTTTTTCTACTTTAAAGAATGGGTCCTTTCAAATTGCAGAAGCTTATGATTTTGATGATCACAGAAATCACATTATTTTCAAATGTTGATTCAATATAAAGACCAAAAGGATGAAAAGAAACAAAAGCATTATTGAGAAGTAAATTAATTAAATGTTAATATTTACCCGTAACATTTTAGTGCTCTCATTGTTTCCTGTTCTATTTTGTCTATTGGCCAGTATTAACATCCTAAAAACAGACTCCTGCCGCAGGTTGAAGAAGGCCATGCTCGGGCCACGTTTGTTTTGGGGCCTGCGAGCTTGTCGAGGGCCTTATTTTGCTTGAGTGAGCTCTCAGAGAGAGCTGCTTCCACACAAAATAGGACCTTTGCTACTGACAAATGAGAGGAAGGCTTCCCTCTGTAGATGTCTATTTAAGTACAAAACATGGTGTCCTTCAAAGGTGCTGTCCAACTTTGAAAGGACTTACACTTGGCTTTCCCCCTCCTTTTGAAGATGGATGAAATGGCTTTTAAAAAGGGTCTGCGTGAGTAAACACAGGCACGGTGCTGAAAAATGCATTGTATATAGAAGAGATTTTATTACCCAATCATCTGGGCAAAGTACTCTTCACACTTCAATTCACCACAGAGGAGCAGGAGCTAGAAGAAACGTAACATTTTCCTTAATATAAATGTCTCATTGATGTTTATAAGCTATCGCAGGTGATTTATTTGATCACATATTCCATCAGGTTGGTGTACTCTAATTTTAGGGCAAATCTAGAAATGAAAAATGACCCTACTGTACTGTAAAATCTGTACTGTCTGCAAAGTGTTTTTTTTTCTTTTTTTGTTGCTCCTTGGGAACAGGTAGCTAAGTCACACCTTTTTCCTTTGTGGGATGAGCTGCACAGCTAATATAAAATATGAGCCATGACATACTGTACTGTGCAGAAACAAGAATACATAGCATATTGTGGTTCTCATTTCAAATATCTCATTTCCACTTCTGGGTTTCCACCTAAGGCTGCATTTACTAAGGAAAACATTGCATAGGAAAAAATTGAGTACAACATGGAACTGTTACAGCACATAAACTTTTTGGAATAGCTGCCCTGTCAGCAGACATACCCATCTTGCAGATATAGGGAAAAGAAAAAGATTACCATCTGCCTGGCCCACAAGCACCCTTGCCCTGCGCGATGAATTAGTGCCGCTTTCTGCATCGATGAACGTCAATCTTCCATGGCAGAAGTAGCCCTTCTCTGCAGGTCATAAGATGACGTATTTAATCAGGGATGATCTGTGTGTCTATGAGGGCCTGGAGCTCAGATTTTACCGGTCCCAGATGGGATTGGTTCTGTGGGGATGCTGCCTGCAATTAGGCTTAAGTCATTGGACACCATTCACTGCTGTGAACACTGCCAGTTCTCCAAATTAGTCGGAACATTTAATGAGCAATGCATGTGGAGGAAAACCCAGTTGCATATCTTTCAAGTATGTTTTGAGTTCTGATATGAACCTAGTAAACATACCTTGTATGACTCCGACCATAACTCTTGTTCACAATTCTGATATGAGTCTATAGCCTGCCCAATCCACACTACTTTCTACATATACATGTATTGAAAATATTCACCGTAATGGATTGTACTAAGCCCTGGTTAGCTTCACTGTGGTATCCTAGCCAGGTAATTAGGTGTGTTGCAGACAGCATAGCTCCATGCACCTGGTGATGTCATGAAAGGGAACACAATGCACTGCCGAAACGACAGGAATGCTCATCCCCAGCTTTTGAGGTGAAGCAGAGCGGAGCAAGGCAGCGGTCACGGACCCCAGTGTGTTCGGGGGCAGCGAAATGGCAGATGATCTATTCATGGCACTGAAAGGTATTGTGCTGTAATTGCTTTTTAACGCCTATAGAGAGACAGGCTA
This sequence comes from Anguilla anguilla, assembly GCF_013347855.1. Taxonomy (NCBI): domain Eukaryota; kingdom Metazoa; phylum Chordata; class Actinopteri; order Anguilliformes; family Anguillidae; genus Anguilla; species Anguilla anguilla. The sequence goes on along the minus strand of NC_049213.1, from coordinate 29,294,212 downwards.
ACCGCTCACCATGTCCCCATCACCACCCGCACATTCATTAGCAAACAGGGCAGGCAGGGCCAGAATAGGAAGTGTGATATTGATGTAAACACAGAGACAGGGAGAATGAGAAGTATCCCAGGAGATGGCCAGCAGCTTGATGGTGGATAGGTTGTCATTAATCAATTCCCTGTGTGTTAGAGCCTGCATACTGTTTGGACTCTCTGTCATGGCTCCTCAAGGTTTATAAACAAACCCAGGTGTTAATGTGTTCCACTTTCAGAACTGCAATAAGTTGTTTTAAATATGTTGAGATACTGCTGCTTCTCTTGTCCATGGCCCAGATGGTTCTGACCAAAGTGCATTTGTTTAATAAGTGCCTTTGATCCCTGAAGGAACATCACTGTGCAGTAGAATGTATGAATGTATGTAGGAATGGATGATGTTCAGAACTGTGCACTGCAACTGTGTTTACAACTTTGAAAGTGACATAAAAACACACAAATTTAAGGAATTTGATTCCTTTACTGATTTGAATCATTACGTATATCACTGATGCCATATTTTTCAACCCATAAACTGGCAGCTCAAGCAAATGGTTCAGCTTCTTTTCACATCCAAATGTAATTTATTTCTGTGTATAAATGTCTTTGTTTATTGGTTTGATCTGTTAACTTTTTATATATTTTTAATCATACAAATAAATAAATAAAATGTATGAAAAGGAAATTTGATCACTTGATTGAGGTGGCAGTTAAAGGGTTAACTCAGCTACTCACTTATCATACATGAACCAAGGTTAAAGTTAATCACCAAATAAACAATTTGATGTCATATTTCCAGTTTCATACCCCTTCAGTCAATCTGTAACTCCTAAGTTCATATATCTGAGGTTCTACTGTACTTGTCCAGTAGAACCTGTGCATCCTGTAGCATGGTATGACATCACTTTGGTGCTCATTCACTCAACTGGAAACAATGAGCTCATATTCTATGCTCAACATTATTTTTGGTATTCTTCAAGAGCATATCCCCGTAATGTATTCAGCACCATTACCTTTCAGGATTAATAATTGTTGCTACTGGTACAATTGGAAGCTTAACAAGGATTTCATTGCCTAAGGAATTCAAGGGATAAAATTCCTTGAAGCAATTTGAGCCACAAATAATTTGCATGAAATGTGCTGCATAAATATTTATCATTGCATTGCAAGTGACTGTCCTGCAGTATTTTTTACATTCATATCCCCACACGTATTGCTGTAAGATGGCATGTGCTGTATGTTAAATTAAATGCAAAGACAGCAAAGCAGAGTAACATGCAGTAACAAGTTATATATTACCCTGATAAGGTTGCATAGACAAACAAGTACCAAGATAGCAGCATCAGAGAAAAAGACAACAGAAAAGGAAAAATAATTCTGACCATTTTAAGAACAGTAAAGGGAAATTGAAAACATTTCTTGCTCTCTATGTACAGATGTGTGTAACACATCACACAAGGCAATAATCAATGAGTTGCATGATCTTGGAGATTTTCCTGAATTCAATACTGGATCAAAAGCCGATGAACAGAAAAACACATCTTTGCGTTTATAATGTATGCTCATGTTTGGGTGTCTGCCTAAATGTGCTTGATTAGAACAGCAAATCTGTAAATAAATGATTTAAATGATTACAGCTACTTTGCATCAGAACTACAGCATATGCATACTATATTGAGTATGGATACACAACAATTTTTTGGACAGAACACAAGTACTATGCAAGTACTTGTCTGTAACTGTGATGTAATTTCACATTCACTAAAGCAAACTGACTCAGACTAAATGAAGTCAAGGCTAAAAAAAGATATTGCGCAAGCTAATTTAATAGTTGGTTTCTGATGTCAGAATTGACTAAGTTCATGACTCTGGCATCTCATCACACATAGTGTACTGATTATTGCAGAGATACACTATTTTGTGGGTTAAGTTTTGCACAGCAATTACAAACATCTAACATTTCATTGCGTAGGCTACCCTACCCTACACTACAACCCCCCCCCCCTCCCCCTCCCCCTCCCCCCTGCCCTTTCTAGCTCCACCCCCCTCTCTAAAAGGAAAACAAGACTCTTCTTGCCAAGCCTAACCAGTGGAGAAACTGTGGGATGGCCACAGTAACTTCAGTCACGGTAAATTAACCGCCCTGACAATCACCATTGATTTCATGTCTGACTTTAAACGTCTGCATACTTTTCAAGTTGAGTTGTGCTCATGCGTTTAAAAAGGCAGAAAGATTGTTATCAATAAGTCATCGCATGTCAGGTGCACAAAAGCCAGCCTGGAAAATTGTGTCTAACAACGAGCAGTAATTCTGCAATGATTCATTCTTGATGTCCTAAAATTTCAGGCAGTTGAAGTGCCAATGCAACACAAGCTGAAACATTTGTTTTGTATTATGTTGGCTTATATTTTATGCTCACCAAAGACAAAGATCTGGTACAATATAATTTAAATAATTTCATAACATATTCATTTCAAATAACCAAAAGTAATTTAGCACAGATACACCAGCCACCACTTGATGAGCATTGCTGACCTTTTTTCTGAGGGTGTGATAGTCTTTGACATTATTCCCAAATGAGTCACAAAAATTCATAGCATTTTTCCCAAATTAATTCAGTTTAATGTTGTTAGTATCCTACCTCCTTGTGTATGATTACACGGTTGAATTGCATGCAATTGTTTTTATTTATATATCATATGTGACGTAGCTTTTTCTAAGTCGGGTGAGGTCTTGGGAAAGTGTGCACCCAGTGAGTTGGTTTCACCAGGGCTGACAGTGTGAAGTTCAATGAAGAAAGATGGCGCTTATGCAGAGCAAATGGTCCATAACGAAGCTCAAACACTGACGGTGGCATTAGAATGGTTTGTTAATGTACCATAAATCTTTCAGCTCTGAGACACCTAGCCCTGGTGGTGTGGCATTCATAGCTCGCACTTGAACTACATTTCTCAGACTCCAAATAGCTGGTTATTATCCAAGCTGTGCAGTAATTAAACCTTGTACTGGGCTGTGTGTTTATAAAAGCTTTGCGAGCGAGAATTCCCTTGGAAACTGTAATTACTGTGGCTGAAGTGTGATCTGGAAAACATTTTATTAACAAGCAACATCCCATCCACAGAAGCCCATGTTCCCTCTCAGCGGAGTGCCATTTGCACAAGTGATTGCTTTCCCTCCATACATAAAACCATTTTGTATTAGGTGCACCATGGGGTATCCCATAGGGAGTGTAATACAAACATGTAATTAGGGGGCTGGAAGGGAACACATAATACAAAAAGCCAGCAGCTTACAGCCCTGCTTTCTGAGCAGTGCCAGAAGTCATTGTGTTCCCAGATACACCTGAACTCAGATATGGCTATTCATCTTACGCAAGATAAATGTAATAATTTGGATAATGCCTTATATTTTTAAAGTAGTCTACTAGACTATTAGTGCTACTCAGCTCAATTTTCAGCAATGTATCTTGTTTTATTCTCCTGAGGTGTTGAAAGAATTGACAGTTTTGCTGTTTTTGATATTAGATATCTGTCTAAATGCAAAGGAGAGTTTGGGTGGGGTTAATCCCAGTTTTTACTTTGTAAATTCTTTAAGTAATTTTATAATTAACATGAAATTATGAGTACATTTGATAAACTGTAGTGTAACCTAGACCTTATTGAGCTCATATTATTTATTTATTTACACCAATTGTGGTGCCTTTTCAACATAATAAATGTCAGCACAGGCTACATAAGGTTAAATATTAGACGTGTCAAGTTCCGAACTTTTTAGTCAACCCAAAAAGCTGCTATAGTACTTAATGCATGGAGGAATTTAATCATAGTTGCTTGCTGGCTATATTTTTATTTAATTGATTTTGCCTGTGTTGAAGGACCTGGGGTAAGGGGGCTATCACTGCTGTGTTGAATATTGACTGTGGTCTCTATATAGACATATTTAACATATAGACACAGAGCATGTGTGCTTGCTGGTTACAGTTACATTGTGACTGCTTGCAAAAAATCAGGGGGCTTCAGTTGGGTGAAAGTGAGGGCAATTGGTGTGCTGGTGGTGGCAGGTGTTTATCCAAAGTTCTGTGATCCAAACAAAGTACTGCATGTTTTTTAAGGTCCCACTGGTCCCATACAGCTTTAATTATTTAAGGCTATCTTATGTATTTGGAGGTCCTGATAAAATCAACTGACACTAATTTTCTCCCTAACATTATCTTGTTTTTTTTTTTTTACTATAAGCCACCTCCCACCTGTAATATTTGTTACAGATGTAATTGAATGTACATTTTTTTAATTGTTCAATTGCCACAGACAACAGACAGCAGTGTTCTGAGAATGTAACATTTGAAACTGCACAGATAATGTGTGTTTTAGTACATGCTGTGGCATTTGTTGTGATTTTTCAGTGGAGGCATTACAAAATGGGCACTTTTTCCAAGCCTTTTTGACCACGGTTATTTTTAAGTCATCAGTGTCAATGCAATTACAGTAGGGGTAGATATCTTTAAACGTGGGAGAGGAATGTCTGAGAAGCCCTCAGAAACGATGACGAATGCAGCTTAGCAGCTATATGAGTCATTAGACGTCCGTAGTAGGAGCACGCGATCGCCTAATCATCTCCCAGTGAGGGGCTGAAAAACTCATATTTGTTTGACTGGTGGAACTGTGTCTGAACGGGGAGGAGAGCGGGGAATCTAGCTCCAAGTGGGTGGTCCCCCCTCCCACTTGATGTGGAAACTGAACCAGCACAGAACCAATTAGGCCCCAGATCTGGAAACATTCTTTACCTTCCAGGATCTGGCTTAATATAGAGACGTAATAAAACACCCCGAGCCTCTGGCGTGTTGTTTTATCAAATAACATCTAACTGGCCATTATTCCCCATTAAGGCTAATGGTCAGGCTAATTACGATAATTCCATAAAAGGCGCCATGTTTAGTCCAAACTGTGGACGAACATTAACTTAATGACAACACACTGACCCCTCAGATGCTGCCACTTGGTGTGTGTGTGTGTGTGTGTGTGTGTATGCGCGAGTTTGTGTGTGTGTGTGTGTGTGTGCACGCGCGCATATGTGTGTGTGTGTGCGCGCGTGCATTTGTGTGCATGTGTGTGTGAGTGTGTGATATCAACATTTCTAACTGTGCATGTTACCGTATACATTCTCTGTGTGATGTTTACTGCAAATTCTACACTATAAAACAAAATCACTCAAAGTTTACTCAAATGGTTTGAGGAAACCAATTGTTTTGAACCAGTAGGGAAACTTCATATGCTCAAGTATTTACTGGTTTTTAAGTTTAATTCATTTTAAGTTTTACCGAGTAGTTGAGATGTTGTTTTGCAGATTTCTAAGAACTAAGTCAAAATTTAGATGCTACGGCTTACATTAGCATATTCATTTCATGTATACAGTGCCCTCTAAAATGTTTCACTCCTATGATGCAGATGAGTAAACAAGGCTGTGTAAAATAAACAATACAGAAAACATGCTATATAGTATGTGCAAAAATGGAAAAAAAAGTATATTATTTTAAAACAATATTATTGTCCAGAGACTAAGTTTATTTTTATTTTTAAACACAACAGACAGTGTTACAATTATTCACAGTCCTATTTTCAGTACTTTCTGCGCCCTCTCTGAATGAATGGATAATACATTTTAGTTGTCTTTTGTGGTGTTTAATAAGATGAACATTTGGAGGGGGGGGGGGGCATCTTTAATATTATTCCATACAGAATCTTTCAAGGTTTTTGCCTATAATGTCTTGGTACTTGGTAGGTATGATTTTACTGACCTTAACAAAAATCCCATGACCACCAGATGCAAAACAACCCCACGATAACAATGATCCACTGCCATATTTACCTGTAGGTATGACATGCTTTTCAACATATAAGTTTCCGTCTTCCAACACCAAATCGACTGCTGATATATGTGGCCAAAAAGTTCTAATCTGACAGTAATACCTGGTTCCAATCAAAGTTCAGTGGTAGGTTTGGTGTCAAAAGGAGGATGCTAATATTGAGAAGTATATCATACCTATGGTGAAATTTGGTGGCAGATATTTGGTGGTGGTGATTCTTTTTCTTCCTATTTAAAAATAACTGGCAAAAACAGGCTCTAGTTAGCAGAGCGCAACAACTGCAAATACAGTTTCCTGAAGATATATATTGTGAATTTGATGTTTTCCCTATTTTGCTGCACATCAGTATAATCAGTAGTGCAACTTGCAATTTGATTGTTCTGGCTCTGGATTTAGTGAGTTCTGATGCATTTTACTGTGAAACCAATAGGAAGAGCTTAGTAGATCCTGTCAAGTTAGAAACATGTGTAACTGCTTAAACACTGATACAGATAATTTGTGTAACAGGTCCTAGAATAAGTTGGTGGTGATGTCATCCCCTGAATCTGTTATAAAAACATTACTGCTTCATATGCTGCAAACATGAAAAGCATAGAGGCTCTTTGTCATTATGGAAGTTTGGGTATTTTTGGTGTATTGTCTCTTACTGGTAGTATACAGCCTAGAAAAGAAGGTCATTGGACAGTCTCTGACAAATCCTTCTGGCATCACAAGGGCATTTTTTTATTGGATGGAGTGAGCTCTGTTCTGAGTTTCCAGATCACAGACAGGCATATAAACATTTATTTTTCTCCAGTGTGCAATTGGCAGTATGAGGTTGAAGGAATGCAGGAGGAAAGAAATGCTGTAATATGGTCAAGTGTCTTATCTGCTTTGTGTATAGAGCGAATTAACTTCCTAAGCCAGACGATTTATGAATAGTGTTATAAACATGCCACTCTTCTCCTCTCTGCCATTGTGGATATTATTTTAAGTGTGTCGGGTGCACATGTATGTACACAGCTGTGCATGTACGTTCAGTACGTACGTGCTCTGTGTGTGTGTGTGTGTGTGTGTCCGTGCGTGCTTGCGTGTGTGCATGTGTGAGGGTGCGTGTGTGTGGCCATGCTTGTGTGTGTGTGTGTGTGTGAGCATGCCACTTCCAAGGTGTTTTTGCACTGTGACTGTGGAAAATGTCAACATCAAGTCACCTTGCTTCACAAGTGATTATGGAGTTCTGTTAATTTATGGAAAATGAGGCGCAAAAAGCAGCACTGCACTGGTATTCTGCTTTTCCCTGCCAAATAGGCAAAGATACCTTCAATGAAATATTTAACCTCAATCAACTGATGCCCACGGGCTATTTTGTCTGACATGCACCAACCAATGAATGAACTTTAGGTCTACTCAATCAAGGTGACTTTCCTCTGAATTTGGCAGGCAGACTTGCACAAACAATAAATTTGTTTCGCTCCATTGTATTTTTACATTTTCTTTTTTTTTTTTTTTTAGTGCGGCCAGTATGGCTTTTTAAAGACCCAAAGAACTGCAGTAATAATTGTGTTCATGCATGCCGGGTCACTGGCAGCCATGTGCTCCTGCTGATTAACACTGAGGCTGCAACCAAATCTGTTGTCCCAGGTGTGCAGTGTTTAAAGTAAGCCTGCTTCCAGCACCACATACCCACAGTCTCCGCAGTCCCCCTCTGGGCTGTGGCTGGGTAACAAAACCACAAGCAGTCACTCTGTGCAGTTTAAATTCCTGCATTAATTCTGTCATTTTTAAAATTAGTATTATTGTATTAGTGATCAAAAATAAATATTCGACATACAGTGCTAGTAGACATCCAGCAGGAAACATATTATGCATCATCTCTTCAGTAATCTATTGCTAAAAGTGATGTTCTCATATCAGTAAATCCAAAGGTATTTTCTTGCAGATCACTGAAGGGAAGATTTTTTTTCCCTTAAATTTTCAACAGAAAAGATTAATCTGAATAGTTGTCATCTGAGTGAATGGAAACTTAGGGATTAGCCATACAGTGTTGAGGCTGGAATAGTCATTGTCAATTGACGCAGGAGTCTGAGCAATATTACACGTGATGGCAAAGTAAAAGGGTTTTGCTTTTCAACAATTTTTTTCCAGATCATTCTGTACTTCTCCAGGATGGGTTGTTGTATCCACTTTGAGTAGGTTGCAATATTTGAAGTAAATTGGCAGTAAATTGGTTCCACTGCACTGACAAACACGTTCGTGTGCCTATCCCTTGTGGATCTGTGCACATTAATAGTTTGACATGTTTTGCATGTAATTGGCAGAAATCCAGGAGAACTAATAAAGTAAGTGTTATTGTAGTTGACTGCACTTTTAAACGCCTGCCCAGTAACACCTAATTTTTCCGTGTTCTGTGGGTATCTCAGCTCTTTCTATGCTGCCTGGCTGGGGTAAATGGTGCTGATTGGTGTAATTTGGGTATTCAGAGAGGGTACAGCTGCTTTGATTTCACCTGATTGCCATTCGCAGGAACAAATTAGGCAAAGTATGCATCTGTCAGGAGTTGTTTGGGACATTGCACAGGAGCCATTTTGAACATTTCCATTTGTCTGCTGATTAAATTTAACTTGAAAGCCAAATGAAGCCAAATGAACTAGTGCTGAAATGATAAGAATAAGTTTTGATTCTCCTTTGCCGACGTTTCGCCATTCTAGTATGATAGTGTTGCTTTTAAACCCTAGAACTGTTGCAAGCACCAATCTGAATGGTAATTTTTTCCTTTTTTTTGTCTGAGCAGTAATGAATGCTGTTGAGATTTTTTCCCTTAAACAAAACTGTTTCCCTTTCAGATGGGAAAGAAATACAAACATTTGGACATTTGGCTTGAGAGTAATCCTCAGAGCGTGACAGGCCGCTCAGGCCTGTGTTTTCAGTTTGGTAATGACAGGCTTTGCACTCTCACACACAGTCGCGGTGCGATGCGCTATCCGTACAGCCCAGCAGCAGCTGCCGGCCCGGTGCTTAACGAACAGAGCCGCAGAGGGGAGGCGATGTGCGTCCTCCTGGGCTTCTCCCAGGTTAGAATCCACCGACCTGCAGGCCCTGACAGAACGAGTAGTGACATCAGTCATAGCTGCAGCCAACGACACGCCTCCCGGCTCCTCACGTGCGGCCAAAACTCTTAATTTGAACAGAACTTTCTGCGCATTTCAACAAACCCCCCCTGCTTCTCTGTCTAAAAGTGAAGATTGATTGTTTTCCATTAGCCCTGTTCAAAAGAAGGAACAAAAAAACCTTATGGGAACTGACCAATGCAGTGCCATTAAAGGGATATTACAAATCTGCATGATAAATCATGCTGTGATGTTAATTTGTGCGACAAGCAGAGATTTTCTTTATTCCCTCTAAAACACGCTAATGTGACACTTCCTAAAAGCCTCTTGGCTGTTCAGTACAGATCTTAATGCAAAGATAATGGATTGGTGTGAGTACAGTTTGCTAAATCTACAGCTACGCAAAAGGAGTTGTTCTGGAAAGTCTATGAATTCAAGCACATTATTTTCCCAGCTCTTGCCTCTTGCACCACATACATTAATGAATGTACACACATGCCTCTGTTTCCTCTGGACTCCTGGCTGCTCTCTCTGGTGTTGAAACATGAATGACTCCGAAAAGTAGCACAGGATGTGCCTCAAAAACTTAATTTCCCCAAAAGCAATTTATTTAACATTGCAAAAAACCCACAATGCACGTATTTACTCATATCATGGTTAAATCCCTAAAGAAAATTATTTTGTCGCTATAATTACAAAACTTTTAATACTGTTGCTCAGCCATATCTGTTACAGTGTATGGACATAATTATTATAACAAGCATAATTGATTATATTTAGACATTGAAACTGTATCCACAAAATATATTGTTGAGAAACAATGTAGAACAGCTAAGCAAGAGAATAAAATTAAATAAAAAGAGAACAGATCTTCAATTGTCTTTGCAGGGATGAAAAAAAGGTTTGAACAATGAGTGTTCCATGAATAGTATCTTTAAAAATAGAAAAAGAAGTTACTCAATTTAATAATTATTTAGTATTATATCCGTGTTAACATTCTAAAAGTAATGCACATTCCATCACTCATCTTCAGTTTTGATGGATGATAGAGAAGATAATTGTGTGACATTTTGTACATCTGTTTCATAATTGCTATAACTGCACTTTCAACTCTTTTTTTAAAATTCTGTAGCATTTAGTTCAACAATATCTCCACCTTTTCCCCAAAAGAATGCAATACATTTTATTGATTGTTATAATGATTTTTAAAGAAAGTTATTTGAACAAATAAGAATAAAACAAATTCTTTATTGTATGGCTTCTGTTTTTTAAGCAAGCAATCATAGAACATAGTCATACAACAAACACAGCCCCGTACAGGAGCAGCTGAGAGCAATCCCTGTTTTTTTAAAATACAGCACAGGACATTCATTGCCGCAATAATATGTCATTTTTACATTAATAAATAATGGTATAACGAGTTCAGCCACAGGTGCATATTTGTATGCGAATTTGATAATTTACTGGATTATTATGACTGCAAATAAAAACCGTAGCACATCAAAGACTATTCTTACTAGCTGTAGTCAGAGGCACAGAGCTTACCAATGGGCCCACGTCCTGTCATTGCCCTCTGATGACTGCATTCTACAGCTTGTATGTCCATTGTACAGCCAGGGACCTCCCATAAATAGGGGGTGATTGTAATGCCCATTCTGCATGACAGACAGTATTAACTTAAACGTTTCCTTCTCCGCACTCATTATAGATATACATGTCAAGCACGTAGGAACTGTGAGCAATTCACGTGGTTAGGGCCGTCGTTATTGCTTCCTTCACTCAAGTTAGGAATCCTAACCACCAGCGCACATGCAGTTACCGCATCCAGACCATTCGTGACTGGTCTGTATCATGGAAGCGAGCTGTCAAACCCATGGGCTGATTGACATTTCAGATCAGTGTTTTATTTATGATCACATGTTAATGAATAGTCTCACAATAATCCTAATGATGGTCACCTCCAAACCTAGATTTACAATAGTTGTGGTAGTACCCTACATTTTTAACTGCATTAAAATTGAAGAGTTAAATAGCTTGCTATATTTAGTTCTATATCAAAAGCCTATTTAAATGTCCTCTGTCCTTATTTGTGCAGTAAAGACAAATGTTCAGTTTAAATATTTCTTATTTTCATTTGCCTTTTTTTAAAACTTTTTTTTATGTGGAGACTCATCAGTATGACTTCCTACTGTTATCTTTAACCTCCATCTCCTCTTTACCACTTGAAATCTATGAGTAAACAAAAATAATAATGCACCATTTTAAATTTTATATTTGATAAATTAAATTGTGGCTTAATTGTGTGTGTATTTAGGCCCCTCCGTCAGGCCCCTGGATGGTTCAGGTGTGGAGATCTGTGTTTCTGTTCCATGTTTCATAGCTGGGGGAGAGTTAACATGTGACAAGGCGTGGGGGGGGGGCGTGTGGGAGGGTTGTAGTGGGGTGGAGCAGGGGGCCAATGGGGGTGGGGCACAGGGGTGACGGGAGGGAGCTCAGAGGTGCAGAGCTGAATGGAGAGGGGGCACATCTGAGAGCAATCCCACACCATGATATAGTACAGACATAACAGTCTGCTCCGGTGCTTTTTAGCAGCGCGTAAACACTCCTCTCGTGGTGCAATTCGGGAAGAGGGCGCGGCCGTCGAAGGCCTTGTGCAGATCTGTCATTTATCAACTGCTAATTAACTGTTAATTTGCCAACCTTTGGGTTCAAGCATGCAGCTAATTTATCACACCCAGCAAACACACTGTCTGCGTCTCCAGGGGGTGGTCCCGGGGCCGGTGGTGACCCAGCCCCTCAAGCTTTTTAACACACCGCAGGTTGCTGCTTCCTCCGAGCTGTTCCTTTTGTTCGGAGCAGAACCGAGCTGTAAACGTGCTGGGCTACTTCCTCCAGGGTCAGAGGAAAGTGTGAACCTTTTATAGTTCAATCGTAGAACATTTTCACAGGTAGGGGTGTGAAAATCCTACCCCAGATTTGTGTAGAAATTTAATTCAGTTCTTCTTCCTATATTTATATTTCCTCATAATTTATATTTATAAAAAAAAATATTTCTAAATGAAAAAATAATACAATGCAGCAAAACATATCTGTTTTTTTTTGCCTTTATAAAGCAACACTCTAGCAGTGATTCTAACAATGTTAGTCTACAGTTAATTAAAGTCTAACCATGTAAATATGAGTCCACAAGGGACGTTGTATACCCTACATTATCAGAAAAAAATTACCAAGTGTAAGAGCAGACTTGACACTGACTATCTTGCTGTACAAGATAGGGGTATTTGTGTATAATCATTCCTCAGGTGCTGGTAATTGTTAAGCTGTGTGCCTTGCACAAAAATCACTAAATCAAACTATTATGCTTGAATGGATCTCTTGGATTAACAGAGGAGGCGTGTCCGGGGTCCATGAATCAGAGTGATTGTACGATGGCTGTCTGCCCATCCCTCCACACCCTGCTGTAGCGGCGATGTTGACAGGCTGGGGAGAGCAGCGGTAATTCACAGCCGGAGGGGGCCCTAGCATGTGCTGGTGATAGCCGCTGTCATAGAGCGAGGTGGGGGGGCACCCTTGTAAAGCCGTCCCACTGACAGCTGGAGGCCCGCAATTTTGACACAAAGCCACAATCTCCGTGTTTAAATGCGCCACGTCTGCTAACAGACCGATCGCATTAGCCTTGGCTGGATCTGTTCGCCTGAGTGTGGAGTGACTATGAAATGGAATGAGAGGCGGTTGTAATGAGAGTCAGAAAGTCATGAGTAAGCCAATGGGACTGCAAGACAATCACATTCACATTTATTATTGCAAAGACAGCAAGTATATCCGGATACTGAAGTCCCTTTGATTCAAACTGGCCTTTGCTGCAGACAATAATATGCCAAATGTAATACCCTTGTGGAAATGGCAATCATGTTAAAAAATTTATATGCTTGAATATTTCCCTCGAAGCATTTTGTTTTAATGTGATCCATTTGTTTAATTTTTCTTGTACATTAAAAATATTGCTTAATTTATTTTATTTATTTAATTCCATTTCCATTAACCATTTTTGATCTAGAGCTTCGGTATGCACCAGACTTTAATTTGACAATCAATCTCACTCAAGGTTAAAAAAAAAAGAAAGGAAGAGAGTAGCATTTCTTTTTCTTGTATAAGTGGCTAAACCTTGAAAACCATTGTAAATAAAAAGAGATTAGCAAACACTAAAACTGAAGGAGCTCTTCAGTCTTTTTAAAAGTCATTACAAGAGATTACTGGAGTCCCACTGCTCTTTGTAGGAAACGGTTTCTTCCCAAAAAGACTCAAATCTAAGCTAATGTGCTTCTCAAAACCCCTTTAAAAATGCAAGCCATTTCGTGTTTAATCTGTTTACTGTATTGAGAACAGGCAAGTGTCCTACAAATGGATATCAGCTGGTGTCAAAAGGCAACAAAAAAGTACAATTTACTCCTGGCATGCCACAGAGAATCCTTTCTGAAAATGAAAGCCATTGCTGGGATCGTTTAGAACAGTGAGTCGCTGCACAAATGGCTGAAATCATACTTTTGCTTTCCATGTCATCTGCCATGAAAAGAATTATTTCAACTGATATGTTCTTTCTTGTCATTCTCCTGTTTCAAACAATTTCTCTGGAGCTGAACAGGGCTGATCTGTGAAAATAGCCATTGATTTTAGAGTGAAGTACAGACAGACAAATGTAAATAATGTCTCACAATTATAGATATTTTGATTCCAAAATTTCTCAGGCTAATCACTTTTTAGAAACAAATGAACGGGCAAATTTTTTAAATATTGCCTGCAGTTGTTATTAGGAAAGGTATGCCCAGAGATAACTGAATGGAAGCTGAATCCCACCACAATTATGACCACTCAAGCATATACTTGATGCATGGTGCTAAATTAGGCCATTTTACAGCAATTTGACTTCCTTGTACAACTCTCCAGGGCACCTCTGAGAAAGGACAGACTGTTTACAAACAGTCTTGGGTTGCACGGCCTACCCTGTGAGAGAAAATACCACCAGCAAGACCATGACACACCTGTCAAACAGCATATTATCCTGCAAAAGAACATCAGAAATGCAACCTAATGTGATGCAATAGTGTCATGTTTTGTAATGAAGAGTCTCTTTAGACATTACTCATCTGTAGAATGAGGAACACTCAATAGTGTCAGCCCTGCAGAGCTGTGTTTGGACAGTCATTACAAATGAGAAACACATTTATTCTGTTTGAATCCAAATGAAATAAAAACAAATGCTTTTAAAATGCATCCATGCAAATATTCCTTTCTCATTATTTGTCACCCCACTTATGATGCCACTATTATGTTCTACCTTCTGGACAACTGAAGCTCCCTTCTGGCTCGACTCACTGGCTAGTCCAAATAATGCAATCCAACATCTCCAACTCATCCTGAACTCTGTGCCCTGATTGGCTCACTCTGTCGCAGGCTATTTCCTGACTGTCTCTCTCCTCATCCTTGTCCTCTGATTATCAGTCACAGCCTATCCATGTTATGCCTGACCCTTGACCTTTACCTGCACCACTAAATGCATTTTATGTTGAAACTTCAGGTCCAATCAAATTTTCCCTTTATTAATGTGAGCCATAATGTGAGCCATCTAGCTAACAGGAATCTTTCCCACATCCTCACAGGATTCAGGATTGGGAGGATGGTATGAACAAATGAAATAGTTTAATTTAACTCCCTCAGTGCTGATGGTACTACTGTGTGAAACTACAAAACACCAATGTTGTGATAATAGACACAGAATCATTAGCTAGGCCTATTAGCCTGAGCTAGCCAGCTGTTGCTGTATTCGCAGTACAGTCTGTATGCCTTTAGAATTTGAACTCCTGTTCTTAGATAGCATAACTTGCACTAGTGCTTTAGTGATGTTGCATCTTAATGTTGTTAGCCATGTCTGGCACTGTTGCTCATATTAATTAATTAATTAATTTGCATTTTATGTTTTCTCTTAAGACACTTTGGATAAGAATACCCGCTACATGAATGTAAAAAAACAATTCCGGTTCCAGATGTTTTTTAAAAATATGTTTTCATTGCAGTATGCATAAGATAGCAATACAATATAGATTTTTTTTTAAATGCAGAAATTATATCAACACATACATTAAAGTGAAACATTGAGCTTGAGTCGAACACAGCACTGTGCACTGCTCCTGCAGCTGTGTCTCCCTGGGCTGGTGTTGGTCAGTCTAATGTGCTGTGATAGTCCCGCTAGAGTATTTCCTTACACAGCCCGCCGCCCAGCCAGCTTGATCAGACGCAGGTCTCGGTGCAGTCGTTCATCCGTTGTGGCGCACACGTGCGTCGGTGTGTGTGGGTCTGCGTGTGCGAGTTCACCTCCGCCGTTGGGGGAGCGGTAAAGACAGCGCACTGAAAGGAGACCTGTGGCGAGGCCGGCCAGGAGATCTTTTCAAGATGCCTGCAATCAAGCGCTCAGGACCGTGTCATTGCTCTGCCTTACCGGTGAACTCGTATACTGCCCGCAGAACGTGTTGTGTTTCCTCATTTACTGTGAGACCGGCGAGTGCGTGGTGTTGCATAAAAGAATAGGCTGTGATTGGCTACTTGCATGTGATTTCTCTCTTGTTTTTATTGTAATGGTGAATAAATGTGGAACAGATTTTTTTTTTTCTTGGATGAATTCACACTCACTAAAAATAACTGGTTAAACTGTGGTTTTATTTTAGATGTTGGAAAGCTTTCCAAGGGATGCAAAGGTGCTGTCATAAAAGTACACGGTTCGAAATGTTCTAATGAATATCACTACTAATATTTGTCAATAAAATTCCATTGATATGACATGAAGATCTAAAATCATGTGCATAATATGTGGTACAATGGCCAGGTCATCCTGCAATAATTAGTTTTTGGAGGAAAATCTGTTTTTGTTGTCAATAGTTTTCTATCCATATGACATACTGATCTAAATCCAAATGAGTTTAACAGGGCATGCCACCTAGGTCATGCTGTGGCAATTAGGTTTTAGTGGAAAGGTTTTGATGATTTTTATTATTTAAATAATTTATTTCCAGTAACTTTCCATCCATCAGACATACAGATTTAAAGGGAAGTTCATTTTAAAGGACACGCTTTCTATGTAATGTTAAAAAAAAAAATTTTATAAATAATTTTCAATACTGTCCCATAAATATCAAAAGAAGTTTTCAAAAAATGCCCCTTTTGGCCAAATTGCCTGATGTGCCCGTTTGATTTGATTATAATTTAATTTTATATTTGAATTTTTATGCTGTCATTAATTTTCATTTATTGATTTTGGTAAAATATATTCTGTACAATAACTGGGTGTCATCAAACAGTTTTTCAAGATTGGTGTGTCTTTTTCTAACTTGAGCACCTGCCTCTCAACAGATCTCTGGAGAACCCTGATGAAATTAGATTTTCACTAGGAAAAAAGACTGAAATATTTTGAAAAATATGGTCTTTATAAGTGATATGTCCAAAAAGTTAAAAAATCCAATCTAGGTACGAAGTATGTGTTTCTTCCCACATAGATTTATGAGAAATTGTTTATTCAACAAACATTGTAAAATGAATTAATGAAAATGTGTGTGAAAACTTTTTATGATGAGACTAAAAACTAAAAACTTTATTTCACTGGTTTGTTCCTGGAGGAGAAAGCATATTGGGGGAAAGGCATGAAAGTTTCAGGTAAGGATTCCATCGCAGTCTAAAAAGTACCACATTGGTGGGAACCTTACTGTATTTATTGGACTGCAACTTTTATATCCAGAAGCCATGATGAAAAACAAAATCAAATAAAAATGTTTTTGAAGATATTTATAAATGAAAATATATTTCTATGAGAAAAGGGCAGAATATATAAGACTATAGTCTGTCTAAAGACTGGAAAATGCAAAATGCTTACATTGTTTCCATGATGATGCTGCCCACCACAGACTGGTAGAACATCTGCAGCATTATCCTGCAGACATTGAAGGACCTAAACCACCGCAGGAAGTAGAAGGACCAGCTTCCTGTAGAGGGCCTCTGTGTTCAGATCCACTCCAGGGGCACGCCCAGGTACTTGTAGGTCTGGACCACTTCCATGTTCTCCCCTTCGATGGAATCAGGTGACCTGGGCCTCCAGAAATCAACCACCAGGAACTCCGGCAGAATGAACTAGAAGCCATGAAGTATACAATGCAATTGGTCTCCCTGGGCGTTTGTGTGAGTAGTTTTAGATGGCTTGGATTACACTAAGGATAGCTCATCTTGATGACCGTAGTTGCCAGCCTGAATATAATTTTGTATGATAACCATTAGCAGTGATCCTTGCCACAGTAACCATAATTGTTCTTCAGGGAAAGTAATGGTAATTATATTCAAAACAATGGGCAAGGCATTAGCAAAGGGAATATGTAATCTTGCTCTAAATCTCTGGGCTGCATCATTCAGTGACGTGGGTTTTCTTTGAGGTTGAAGTGGTTTTGCATGACACAAATTGTTCCGTTTAACTGTAGTCTTCCTTCTGTTGCGAATGCTGTGGCCCAATAAGGCCAAAACTTTCAGATTTTTTTCTTCCCATCATCTCTATATTTTTCATGACCTCAGGTAATTCACTGTGATACATAATCATGGTAAAAATGCCCAATCTTTATTAACTAGACTAAAATGAACTAAACAGGATGGCGCAGGCTACAGGATTAATTGCACGGAAAATAGGCACTTGATACACTTTAATCACACATTACAAATTCGGATCAAATCATTTATTGCTAGCTTTCTGTTTCCAGCAGGTCGGTGTAATCACAGAAGAAGGAAAAATCTGAAATGTTTGTGCCATATGTTGGAAAAACACAGTTTAATCAAAGCACTTTCATTATAATTATTCTGGTTTCCTTTTAAGTCTGGTGCCCAGGCTTTGAAACTGAAGGAGCAGAAACCAAACACAGCTCCTAGCACAAGAAAAAAAAAAACACTGGGACATTTTTTATTTTATTTTTTTATCAATTGAACCAGCAGTTCTGCTTGCAGAGGTGTCATGCTGGGGAACCTACCCATGTTGTGTACTGACCAGCTGAGCCCATTTCTTGACACTATGCAGGGCAATCTCAGGCCCAAGCTGAAAAAATGGCCCCCTTGTTATTATCACAGCTGTAAGTGTGCCAGCCAGCTAAATTTGTCTGTAATTCACCTGAATTAGAGCCACTAAACTGCGGCTCTGGCCCAGTTCCCCACAGTGCCACATAATGGTCTGTTTATTTTGAACATTTTGCTCCCGGCAAATCATTCCTTATCTGTCATTTGGTTATTGTCCCATTGGGTCACAGATATATATTTTTTCTTTTTTTAAGAGACAGGAAAACATGGATCTCCATGTAAACCTACACTAGGACAGTTACTTGGTCTGCTTAAGAAAACAGTACATCTGTAGGCCAACTCCAGGGAAATCCAACAATACAGCATCTTTGTGACTTTAGAGTTTAGTACTACTCATGTATTGCTTGCTCTTATGATCTCCAAATAATCAAAGATGACAAATTAAATTTTTTCTGTGATGGATAATCCGAAAGAGCACAACTTGTAATAATTATATAGAGGAAGAATTCCTTTGGTGGAAACTCAACAAGTGCACATTGTTTTAAACGGATGCAATTCACCCTGGAGGGCTACTAAAATGATCTACCTAAACCCTCCCATGCAGTGTGTTTTGACATATTATTGTCACATTACAAAATAAATTTAATGAATCGTGAAATGTTGCATGGATACAGTTTGGTTTATATCGGTGCATCGGGTTTTAAAAATGATTAACGGTCAACAAAACAAAGGGCACAATTGCTTGATTTTCATAATTACAAGTACCAGTATACTGAAGGGGCCCTGGATAAATAAACAAACAGAGCATTCCGGAATCATACAAACTGGCTTTTTAATTGTCCTTCTGAGGTTTTCTTTTGGGGGGTTTTCACATGGGTGAGGGTAACTGGTTTTCTGCTGCAGACCCACATGATGGCTGTTGGCTGGTTCTGAATGGCTGAAAAACAGATTGCTTTACCACATAAAATCAACAAGTCACACTCCACTGGTTCTGTGTCAGAATCGTATCTGCTACCACTTATTCAGAAATGCTACAAATTTAGTTATAATTGCTTTAATTTTACCGTGCTTGTAAATACTTGCACTCTGGCAGTTCATTTATTTTATTTGATTGCTGCTGACTATTTATAGAAAAAAGAAGCAGGCCTCAAAATGCCTCGAACAGGAATAACGTGCGCCATGTATATTCACATGTTGCAGGGAGGGGGGAACAAAAGGGCGAGGACTGTAGAGTGTTTATCCACATGGATTTTGGGGGAAATACCTATTGCTGATGTGCTTTTAAGTTGAGCCAGAGCAAAGGCATTTCCTTGGCAGTGCGTGGGCTTTGTCCATCACATTAGCAGACAAAGAGCACAAAAGTAATTGCTATAAACACAAAAACTGCACACACATCTCTTTCAAATCTGTGATTTTTTTTTTTTTTTTTTGCTAAAATTATTGTCTCTTGCCACTGTGGTTTTTAAACCATTTTCTTTCTGATCGTCACTTACATGTTTCATATGCTGTCATTATGTACTCAGAGTGGCATAGTGGTTTGGGGAACAGAACTCATAACCAGAATGTTGTATATTCAGGTCCTGTATAGGACCAGGCACAATAAAAGAGCAATAGGACTTTGGCGTCATCAATTTTCACTTTTCACCCAGAAACATTTTCACTTAGAAGTCTGATGGAGTACATTGGTAACGACAAATAAAACAAATCCAATGGTACTGGTGAATATCTTCTGGCCATAGACCCTTCAGCTAAAAAGAGCTACCAGACATACATCTGTGATTGGTGGAGATCCTCTCCAGTTTCTATGCAATAAGTGGTGGTAACATCCAATCCCTGTTTTATTGGGGCTCTGCAGTTATACTTGCGGGGAAGAAACCGAACCTGCCAGTCACATGATTCACTGTTTGGAGGGGCAGACTATTTGCGTTAATGAGCACAGGTACCTAATAAAGTGGCCACTGAGTGTATACATACTATGCACATCACCCTGTATAAGGAGGTCTGATCTGCAAATAAATGTTGCCATAATAAAAATAATATAGTTTCAGCATTACATATGTCACATTCATCTCTTGGAAAACTCAAGGAAACAAATGCAAATAAAGTTTAAAAATATGGGTGAATAAATTGCTTGTGAAAATGTTAAAAAAAAGCGAGAGGTCAAATAAATCTGAATAGTGGAATGTCTAACCCCATCAGTCAAAACAGCCCATGGAGCAAGTGTGTGATTAACTTCAATAGAATGATTTTCGCTGTAGTTTCAGTGAACACTGAACCAGAACAGACAGCAGTTAGAACAGGCCAAGCTACTACTATCTGCCAGAAAAACTGCAGCACAAAACATTTAATTCTAAGATTAATCCAAGAGCAAAAAAGACATAAAAAAGGAAGGAAAATAAAAAGAATACACTCAACTACACTCCGGATAGAGCAGCGTGCCAGAGCCATCCACAGAGAGCTCGGCCAATGGGCTCGAGTCGCGGTGCAGAGCTGGCTTTGTGCTCGATGTCAAGAGTGTGAGCTGAACCTGCAGCCGCCTCAGCTGGGGAAAAGCCGTCTGTTTACTCAGGCCCAGCCGTCGGAGCGTAGGAGGAGATGCGGACAGCATTGCACTCTCCGTCACTTATCATCCAGCGTTGACCACACAATTACGGCCTCGTCCCTCACCTCCAGAGAGATAACATCGGCGTAATTAAACGCAAAGGAGGGGGGGGGTGATTATTCGCTCATTCTTACGCCGTCTCTTTAACGACATCGGCGGTCACGCTCCATTTGAGCTCCATAAACGCCCCAGGGTGTTTTCGTGATTAAAGCCATGATAGCGCGGTTGGGAGAAATGCCCCGTGGAGAGACAGTCAGTCATAAGCTGCTCTAAAGCTTTACAGCAAGTGCTGAAACTATTAGAGGTATGTCAACTTTTCATTTTGGTCTATCACAAGTTTAAATAAAAAAATATATATTAATGCATGCATGGACAGGCATACAGTAACTAGACAAACTACATATTAGCAGTTACTTAAGTATAGAAATGTATGACACTATCATGTTCTTATTTTACATGATCTTATGTCATTACATATATAAGTAACAATAAGAAATGTACATGCTTTATTTATGTCCAGCATAAGAAATCAATGCAAAATTATTTCTTTACATTCAATGAAATTCAACTTACATAAACTTTCACTGCACGGACAGTGGCATTATGACATTACCATGAGATTAGCATAGGGCTGCAGTTTATGAAATAAAATTTAAAATGACAAACTGAAACAAAAGGTCTGAAAACCCAAATATATTTGTATAGGTGTATGTGCTGTTTAATAAATTCTCTCTGTTCAACAACAAGAAAAAGAGAATAAATTGTCCGCAGACATGACTGCACAGGCTGGTGGAGTTAGGTCAGGCTGGTGGAGTTTAGCACAGACACCTGAGTGGTGAGAGCAGGCAGTGCCACAGGCCATTTCCTCTCTTGCTCCAGTTTTGTTTAAAGAGAGGGGTCCCCAATTAATTACACTTCAAGGGGTCAGAGGTCAAACAGCAGGATTTGGAGAGAGGGCACCTTGCGCCTGCTGTATGGTCTGAGGTGGAGATTTGACATCTGTGATTTTTCCCATACACCCTCTGTTGGTATTAGATAAGATCTGGGCAGGGCGTTGGGGCACAGTGTGTGTGGAAAAAAACACTCCCAAGAGGGGTGTGAGAGCCCACAGAGACAAGCAAGGTGCTGAACACATGAACGCACATGCACACACAGACACACACATGCACACACACTCACACGTACACGCATACACACACACGCACACACACGCGCACACACACGTACACGCATGTACACACATGCAGACACACACGCACACACACGCGCACGTACACACTTACACACATACACACAAATACACACACACACACACACACACACACACAAATAAACACATAAACATGGAAGCAAGTAAGCTAATGTGGGGTTAATTTCCTAGTTGCTTTGTCATGATAAAGAGTATTCAGTAATCCATAACTTTTCTTAATCAGTTTTAGTTGCTGATGAATAATGTAACAAAACCACAATATCTGCAATATTACTACTATATTAATACAACAATAACTACATCCAGTGATATAGTTTAAAATTATACAAGTCTGCTTTTATTTAAACTCTTCCTCAAATAATATTGTCAAGCTAATCTTAAGGCCTGGATAAAATGCATTCGTGGGATTCTTGTGGTAACAGAGTAAAACTTGATTAGGAATGCTCCATCGTACACCGCCCAACATAGGGCAGAATAATCTCCTCAAAACTTCATGCAGTTCAACTGAATCTAATGCACATCTTGATAAAATATCCTCGATATATATGTGTTACATTTTTTCCCATTATATAAACTCTTTTCCTTCATCCTTTAAGGAATAAGAACATGATTTAGCAGGGTTTAGGGAAAGCATTACAACCGTCAGGCATGTGACCACATAATTTCTGTCAGAAATGGCACATGTTTCCTCTGTTCTCTGTCATTATGATCTCAGTGCGCCACATCAAAGCGCGGCCATCTTTGGGAGAGCTCTGCACACTTCGGTCTTTGGGCTGATTGGCTATTATCTAAATGAATCCATGTTCTATATCAGGGCTTTTGACTACATAACTACCCTGTTAATATTCAGAGGAAGTGCTCAGGGTCAGGGGGCCCTCTGCCGCTTGACCCAGGGGTCACGGGGAATTGGGCCGAGGGGTGGCACATGGCAACGAATGGGCCCTAATGATTTAGATGGTATCTATTACAAACCCAAGAGAAAGGCAATCTCTCAGGGTCATTTGGGAAAAAAAAGGACAAATAGCAGAATGCCCACCTTTCAAAAATAAACAGACCTGTTACTACGAGTGCAGTGCACCAGGTAATTTCAGTTCTGTCCACAGAATATTGAGTCAAATAAAGACTATGTTGTAGACACACAGGAAACTGATTATTGTGTCAAAATGTGTTAAAACCCAGACAAAACCAGAAGGTGTGATTTTTATTTAATATTTGTTTTTTTATTATTATTTCTGTGGTCTGTGGGGGCTTTAGGGTCTTCATCTTTCTGTTCTTTCTGTCTTTATCACAGAAGCTTCCTCCCCACACAAGGATTAAGGAAAAAATGTGGTTTGGTTCTACTGCAAAAGCATCTTTTGAACAACAATGAAAGACACTTGCTGATGCGTGGCATGGCTTTGAGTTTGTTGTAAATACCCCAGTAAACATTGGGCTCATACACAGCAACAAATGCCACTGCCCTAAAGAAGCCTTTCAAAAGTAATTTCTAGCTCATACGACTGCATGTAAACAGAGTGATGATATTGGGAGAGTCCCAACACCAGCTGAATTAGTAATACTTGGTAATAACACTACTACTACTACTACTACTACTAATAGTAATAATAATAATAATTATTATTATTATTATAATACTTCCTATACTACTACTACTACAAATAATAATAATAATAATAATGATAATAATAATTTTAATTATTATTATTATTATTATTGTTGTAAACCTTTTTAATTTGGAGCAGAGGGATGACTCCATAGCCTTAGTCCTGAACACATCAGTGATCTTTGATCTCATCCTTACAAATCACAGTAATGGCAGATGTAACCTTTCATAATGAATTGCATTGTTTTACATCAGAAACTGATTTATTTCTGGACAGCAACATGCATGTAATGGTATACTAATGGCACAAACAGCAACAATAAAGAAATTCTTGTTTTAAAATGTTTTGTTGTTTAAATAATAGTAGTCATATTAAGGAACTTCTGGCCTTCCTTTTAAGTCATGTCTTAAGTGCTTCCTTGTGGATGTAAAAGTTCCTTTATGCAAAAAATGTCTGGTTTACAATATCTATGGTGCTGTAGAACACCAGATGTTTTTATTTGCGTCCTTCGAGCCACAATGCAATGCATCTGTTGCTTACTCCCTGTTTACAGAAATCTAATTCAAAGTAAAGATTATAGGTGTTTATTCACGTCATGAATATTTGATTGTGCTAAAGTATGTACATCCACAACATCCACAGCTGTTGCAGCTGTAGCCAGAGTCAATGCTAGGTTATTCGGGGCTGTATCAAAAAGGCGTAGAGGGTCAAAACCATTCCCCTGTGGTTCAGTTCAATCTAATCAAGTTTCACGTGGTGAAACATTCATAAATTGGAGTAATTTTACAATTGTGCATTCAAGATGGAAGCACAACAGTTTATTCTCTCGGTAGTCCAATAAATAAGTAATAAGGTGTAAACTGTTTTATAGGGGAAGCTGATTTTGTCCAGTTAAAGTCAATGTAGCATTGTCTGTGTTAGAACTACTATTAAAGTGTTTTTGTTGTCTGCAATTATTCATGTCAGTTCATTTAATTCTAAAAAGAAAATCATTAAACAAAACAATTTTCTTTTTTACAGTCCTCAGCCTCTTCAAAGGTCCCTGCATGTATCTGTTTCCTCTTAGCCAGCTAGCATATTTTACACAGTCCAGCTCCAGCTGTTTTTGTTAAATGTTGTTGGCCCTCCTTGACCCTCACTCCAAAATAAAACATTTGGAATTGTTTGTCTACCAGTGTAGCAGAATACGTGTTAGCTTCTAAGAGCACACAACCTGTAGAACGCTGAACAAAATCTGTTTGCGTCCAGGTAATGTTAATCTAGAACTTCATCTGTTCATGACCTTCTGTCAATAAGGTTATGTCAAAAATCTGTTTGTACACTGGACATTGATGTTTATGTTATACCTACTAAAAAAAGTTGACCAGTTAAATTTTAGTCAGTTAAATCTCCAAATAAATCTCATAACTGCAGTATAACCTGATAACCTTCATTTTCTTTTAGCTATGTTCTCTCAAAAGAAGCCCTTGTTCTAATGAAAAGTGACCTGGAAATTAATTCACTTAAAGTATATCCCTGCTGAAGAGGACGTCTGCTTCAACAGACTGCTTCTTTCAGTCCCGTACATTTATAGGAACCTAGGGGAAAACATCTGCATAATTACCAAATTGTTTACCTTAAAATATATATGACACCATTTGCCAGGTTCTCCATTCAACTTTCCAGGTACTCCAGTCAATGATTGCATATGTTCGTATAGCATTTCTACCCTGGAAATGATCTTTAGTTGTAACAGAGTGAACAGGGAGTGAGGGCAGTTTTTTAAAGATGACATCTAAAGATATTAGTAAATAATCAAGTATTATTTGCAGACATCTTTGTCAGCTTCCATTTGGTTATTTAATAGCAGGGCCCGCTGTTGTCACTACAGTCACGTTCCTTAAGCAGGGAAACATTCAGGATAAAGCAGTGTGCTCAACTTCAACATTTCAGTCCTGACAAAGGTTAAAGAAACATACCAACGCAAAATAGGCTCATTGTGTTTGCTTTAGAGCCGGAGACAAACTGGCCCTTTTCACACGTGCTGCAGCAGTCCATACAGAAACGCTCCTGTGTCTTTCAAACAGGTTAATCCACACGGCCTTAGTCCCAATCTTTTCATCACCAGTACAAAAATCAGGAACGAAACAAATTCTGAGAGGGGGAAAAAAAGAAATGTTAGGGGCCTACATTCAGTTAGAGGGAGCAGCAACATTCAATCCTTTACAATCTGTTCTCAGTGGAATCAGAGTGCATTATCGCAAGTGACAGCCTTGAACCCAAAGAATTTAATGACTAAAAGCTTTGGACAACAGCATTGAAAAAAAAAATACTTTAACTACAGTAATGCTTGCATCACTCAAAGGCCACACAAAGGCAAAGCTTACACTGACATTCCTGGGTAATTAAGACCTCTTTCTCGTGGCACGTTTTGGCCGACCACAGGGGATCTGTTAATAAGACGAGAGGGATTTTAAATGTAATTGAAGCAAGAACCATGTGGCCCACTCACATCTGCAAGCACCAATCAGAAACACAATGATCATGAATTCACACTAAAATGTGACTTGACATTGGCAAAAAAAATACAGTTCCCCCCTTACCTATGAAGTAACAATGGCCGCTTCATGAAACAAGTATTTTTGGAAAGCTTTTGCTTTTTGCTCCCCAATTTGAATTGCCTAATCGCATTATGGTTTACCGCTCAACGCTGCAATGCCCACTATGGACTATCAAGTGGAGGAAAACATGCACAGTAATATTTCTAGTGCTAACAAAACTCTAACAGTGTTAATTCAACTCTTAATAGATAACATTTGGTCCCAATCTGGAATGTGGGACCAAATGTTTTCTATTAAGAGCAGAATCAACACTGGATATTTTACAGTGTGTGCACTCCTACAATGCAAACGCAACCTTTGCTTCTTATCACACTGCAGTTCACAAGTCGGAGAAAGGTACTTCATGTGAAGTTCAACAGGTGGACCTGTGGGTGTCCGATCGACCAGCAGCGGGACCTCCAGTCGCACTCTCCCCGGCACAACTGAGATTCAATACCAGACTCTGGGGCCCAGCCACACATTAGAACAGTGCGTTTTCAGGGTAAGCCACCCAGCAGCCCCAAAACCATTCATTTTTAATGCATTTAGGTGATGAGAACGTACAATTTCTACTGCACATTTTATTTGTAGCCAAGCCTCTTAAGAAGTAAGATTTCAAGTTTTTTTATGTATTTACCTCCACAAAATCTTCCCAGCCATTTGTGTTGATAGTAGGGCGCTCATTAAGTGTAGGCCTACTGTAAAAGCTGGAGTGACCTCCTCCAACAAAAAAAACTTTTATTCTATTAAACACAGATAAAAAGCTTAATTGGAAGACAAAGCTTCATTGGAAGAAAAAACCTAAAAAATGTAGGTGCTACAAATTGTAGCAAAAGTTTTATGTTCATCCAATATAATATTTTTTTCAGTTCAGTAATAATTTCTAGAGCAGGTGAGTTTTAAGAATTTTTTCAAAATAATAAAAATCACAAAAAAAATGTATTTCCCTTTGAAATATACCACATTTATGAAGATTTCCAAATGTGGCTGTCGCAGAAGTGTAACCATACCCTTAAACAGAGAAAGGAAAAGGAGCAATCATTCACAAATGCCTTTTCATCCTCGGAAACACTTACTATAGAAGGCCGGCATCTTGGTGAGAATCTCCTCTGCTGTAGATTGACGAGTCATCTGCACTATTTCTCCATCTGCTGGTCACACCTAGTAAACACACTTGACGCTTGTCATACGATTCAAATTTTCTTTCCTTTAAAATGCTCCTCTGTTTCTGATTGATATTCTTTTACTTCTCGTACTTCTTGTATCTGCGCTTAAATTTAGGCTAAAGTAATTGCTACTTAATTCCGGGAGAATTCATGTTTTATCTATTTATTTGTTTATTTATTGATGACTATTTTTGACACCATGCTTGATCCCTATGCAATTTATGAAATTATTTTAAGGGAGCGGATAATGTCCCAGTCTTTTCAACCGGGCATAGACAACCCTGACTTATCACATTGACAGGGACGAAGCGAATCCACTGCTGTGCTGCTGTCCAGTATGAAACTACATAATCTGCTCAAACTGGAAGAGGTCTTGGCCTAGGACAAGGTAGGCTTTTGTTCTTAAAATATATACGTTATGCTTTTACTTTGATACGACAGCCAGACTTAAGAGATATTGATATGACACAAAATACCGGTGAGAAACAAAGTACATGCACGAAAAAAAGTAATAATGATAATATTATTATTATTATTATTATTATTATTATTATTTTATTATTATTATTATTATTGTTGTTGTTGTTGTTGTTATTTCAAAATAAGAATACTACTACTACTACTAATAATAATAATAATAATAATAATAATAATAATGTTTTGAAAGAATCATATAATTCTCAATTGAAATAATTAGTTGAGAATTTACTTTGTTTTTGGATTTAATTTTGCTTTAAAACAACCGCATATCACCGTATTTAATTTCCATACAACATTTTATTTTTGGAAACACCTTTTTGAACGTAAAAGTTCAAACGCGAAATTGTTAATCATGAATCATAAATTATTTGCTGTTATGATCTTGGGAATTAGACATTTTAATCGTATATTATTAATGTATATACATTACGTATTCGTTTTAATATCGGATACCTCAGGACAACGACCGATGAATTATGTGTATTTAGGCCGTTTATTATTATCTTCGTTTTTAATGATATACAACTGTTTTGGAGCATTGTTTGTTCATATATGTATTAAAAAATATATATGAAATGGGATTTAAAGGGTGACAATTTCCCTATTAAACTAATGTAACCGAGCGCCTTGCATTAGCAATTAGATAACAATACCAGCTTCCTCCGCCATTAACATACGATTATGAATTAGTGCCCTCCTTTGAATGTGACATATATAAAAAAGAACACAAACTTCATGTAAGCTTTATAAAGACCTACCTCTTGCGCGCAACCAAATGCGCAGTCACTGAATCTATCTCGTCTGCCCTACTTAACTTCTATAAACCAGAAGATTATTTCTGACATTAACTAACGACAAAAACAATGTTTGCTAAACACTGCTCTGTAGAGGCAAACAAACTGAGGTTAGAAATAACTTTAGTCTGAAATATCGGCCAAAGTTGTCTTGTGAAATACTGCGCAGCTCATCTCAGGAGTCCTCTCCAATAAACATAATTCATATACTTTCTAAAGTATTTAGCAACTGGGCTATAGCGATAGTTATGAATATGGGAAAGTTCCTGTGCTCGTTTATTGTAACTTGGTGAACTCTGCCATTCTCCTGCTGTTGCGGATACTTGTCAGATGCTTATGACAATAACAGCATTTCCATGTTTCGGTGGCCCTCTGCCATGTTTCCAAACAATAACAAACATGTTTGTCCAAAGATTTTAATTTATTTTTTTCCTTAATTGATTTGAGAACGTCATGCCGAAAAGATTTATGTCGGATTGTGCTGAATATCATACCAAAAGAGGTCAATTTTGATGTATATATTTATCTATTTATTCTTAAAGAGCACGTAACCACATCGGCACAGCCCAGTTTTCTTTTAATTGCTTGCTTATGACAATCTGTTCATGAAAATAGTTTTTTTTTCCGTTGTTCCGTTTTAGTTCAAAGTCTTAGGACGTAGATTTTTATATTATGTATCACATTCGCACTTCTATCTGAACGCAAACATTAATTTTATTGCAATCACTTCTGTATTATTTGAATGACTATGTGTCATACTGACATTACTGCGTGTCAGAATATTAGGCCTACCTAACACGACCATCACACAAGGGTAAGGTAACACTTCTGAAGGAAGCTTCTGGACGAATAAAGACAAATATGTTAGCGCAAATTAACAGAGAAAAAAACAATAAAAACACCTCAAGAATTCAATGACAATGCTGCCAGCATGAGCCATGAGCATTTTGCTTTCCCTCTGAACCTTCAAGAACCGCACGTCATATTTAACAATGTATTTACTTACCAGAAACTGGATTTAGGTTCGAAAGCCATCTGTGATGGCAAGACTCACATAGAGTAACTTCTAAGAGATGTCCGCAGGAATACCCTCAGAAAGTCTGCAAGATTGGTTGAATGGGCCATGGTCGTGTGCATGTGTGTATTTGTCCAAGGCTCCTGCCTATTTGAATTATACCACGGAGAGTCCTTCTGTGCTAATACAGCATTAATGGTGTTGACCTTGGCTTGGCTTTAATTAATAACCTGGCTGAGTTCAGCAGATTTATTCACTAGCGTTTAGCTGCTAAAGTACACCGGCGCCTATAGAGTATGTAATTGAACCTGAAACGATTGAAATTTAAAAAGTAACCCTTAGTGTACATCTAAATGTCAAACAAAATACGTTCGCAGATCTGGCGGAATCATGTATGATGGGTCAAAATGGTGGAACTGTTATCCTCCACAATGTAATGGGGGACAGCATAGCTAACGGTTAGTAGGCTACTCTAACATGATTACCAAAACACATAATTAAAGAATGAATGTATTGTAACGGATATACAATCCTGTGCATTATACGCAGGCAATTCAAAAGAAAGATAATTCTCTTTGCGACATGCCACGGAAAGAGGTTAACAGCCCACTGAGAGCGTTCAGTAGTCAGGGATGACACAAGACCATGTGGATCTTACACTGCCCCAGTGCAGTGCATGTATTTAATGGGCTGAACATATAAAAATAAACCACAACAAAGCAAAACACATTTTGTACAAATAAAAACCTGAAATAGTTCCATTGACAAAGTTTGATCTGAGTATTTCAATTCTGAGAAGCAGATACAAGATTTACATTGGTAACTAAAACGCTGCAATAGATTACCACAGCAAACCTTGTAAGAAATGTATATACGGTATTACCAAAATAAAATCAAAGGCGTGAATGGCTGGGTTATACCACATAGCTGCTTAATAATAATAATTATTATTATTATAATTATGATAATAATAAAAATAATAATAATGTATTAATCTGGTGACCTGTTAACTGCAATAACTGACAAAGTAAAAAAAAAAAAAATACAGTTGTATTTTCAGTAAATCATATTCATACTAAAAAATGGATCTTCTAGTGCCTCAGTGAGGCCACAGGGTTCTGTCTTATACTTACTGATACTAGATTCCTACAGGAAGAGTTTCACAGGCTGATAAAATATTTAAAAACAAAGCTCTTGAGAAATGTACAAATATAAAAGGCTACAAACATTAATAAATTACATCACTGACACAAAACACTTCACAAGGTGCTAGTAAAATAATTCTGAATCCCATCAGGGTACGAGGACAAGAAGAAGAGGCTGGTCATGGAATGGAAGCGTTTCTGTTAGTTCTCCTCAATGCTTCCTCTCTCGTTTCAGCTGAATTTGTACAATACAGTTAGCATTGTGTGTGTAAGGCCATACAACATTGAATGTTTTTTTTTGTTTGTTTGTTTTGTTTTCCAGGCAACACCTTAAGTCTAATAAAATAAAATGAATGTTAAAACTGTTAAAATAAAAACAGCTCTACTGTGTTTCTAATACAATGAAAAATGAGACTACATATTTATATATTTTTGTTTATAATTTGCAAAAAACTAGTAAAAACATAATGAAGTATTAATAAAAAGAAAACTGATACAAAAAGTAGTAATTTAAAAAGCTATATACAAGCTACATTCTACATACTGTACTGCAATGTAATATAAATGCATATTTCAATCTACAATAATTGGTGCTGCCTGTGAAACAAACATTACTAAGAAAGTATCCCCATGTTAAAAAAAATAAAAATAATAATAACAATAATAATTTTGGATGATGAGGCTTGTCAGAGTTATAGGTCCCATTCATTTAGTGTTATTATTGAATAAATATGCCTTATTCGAGCTGTTCTAAATGTGCAAAAGCAAATTTAAAGTTTGTGTCTATAATACTGATTTTCTCAAGAACTGTCACCGTAACAGTCCCTTCTCGGGAGAAACATGTGACCACGCAATATGTGACATAACAGTGAAGCAAACGGAAGGTCTCTCTCTCTCTCTCTCCCCTCTCTCACAGACACATGTACATGCCCACACGCATACGTGTATGCAGACATGCACTCATACAAACAGAAGTGCCACATATATACTGTAACTTCGCTTTGATATAGAAGTCTTTCAGAAGATTCGTTCGATATGGGGCTGGGCTAAAATTCTGTGTGTTTACTTAAAACAAATCCTCTAGGATCAGTGTAACACTGTCCTGTGGAATGCGATATTTCATTTAGAATGAGAATACCAAAATGATGAAATACTGAATTTCAATGCAGTGTCTACACATGATTTTGTGCTGTTGCTGTTTCTTGCAGACGGCTTCAACCTATATATTATTATTTATGCATGGGAGCCCCCCATTATTAATTTAATAAATGGGCTTAAAATATGAACTAGCTTGCAGTACGTATACTTGCACATTTGATTTATGAACAGTGATCAACATATACTTTCCCTTGGCTGGACAGCTCTCGACTCCAAGATTTAGGTTATGTTACAGGCTGTGCATTTTCAAAATTGTTTCAGCGTTTGCTAAGCTTCAGAATAAGAATGCATCTGGCCCGGTGTGACTAGGCCATTATTTTGTGAACGTAAGAGTTTAGCGCGGCTCACAAAATGACTTTCATCTTAGTGCTTTGTTGATTTCTTTTGCAAGTGCCGTTTGGCTTTTGTTAACCTATCTAAGACGTTAAAAATGATTTCACATCAATAAATATTTTACTGATAGTGCTTAGCAAAAAAAGTAAGTCAATAATAAATCAATCAATCTCATCAGTTAATATTTTAACAAAAGGCTAAAACCCAGGAAAATGGGGGGAGATTGGAGGGGTAAGAGGGTTCATTTGTACTAAAATATGCCCCACTGGTAAACATTCAATTCATGACAGTGACAAGCCAAATCCAAATTGGAGGAATGAATTCTAGGACTTTACTTATATGCCATCCCCACTCCCCCTTAATGAAAACTAAAACAAAATGTGCATGCATGAAATTGACAACATGCAAGGGATACTTTCTGGGACTTGGAATGACTGCAATGTTTTTTTTCCTTTTGAAATTTAGTTTTTAGCAACCCCTGATAGACTGACAGCTGTAGTAAAATGAGACACATGTATTTCTTAAAAAATATTTATAGCAGGTATTCTGTACACTTTAATATCTGAAAGTTATAAAGTATAAGTAGAGGCAAAAACCTATCTGAACTATGGTCTTCTTAGAAACTGATAATGTAACCTGTTTTACTCCTCTTTTTGTGTGGTAGTTTTTGCTGCTGTTGTCCATGATCAGAGAGGAGTAACGGGGTTGGGGGGTGGGGTGGGGTGGGGTGGGGGGCCGTCCCGGCCCCGCTCACAGGAGAAGCTTCCCATTCCGGTGGATTTTTAGGATCTTTCCCAGTCTCTGTTTGGCTGTGGCCATGCCTTTCTTTAGCCGCTTGGCTGTCGGGGGAGAGGGAAGCAGAGGCTGTTGACGGGACGTGCTGTACTTTATGGACCCAGTAAAGGTCGCTTCCTGCCTGCTTTAAGGGTGTTTTCTACTTTGCCTAACCCACGCCGACTTCTGTTGAGATGACTATTTAGTACATAACGTCACGTCGGGGAAGCCAGATGAAAAACATGCAGCCAGAAACATGTAGGCTGAGAAGCTTCTTTAATCCCTGCCCTGGGAAACTGATTTGTATTATTGCTTGGAGTCGTTTACATTGTCCTGACAGTGATCCATAAAGGATAACTTTGGGTGGATTCGGTGTATAAGACACGGAAGCTCAATAAAAATGTATACTGTGTTGTGTCACAGTAGTGCAAAGTGCTCTGGATAACAGCGTCTGCTAAATTCCTGTAATGTATTGTAATACTGGCCTCATCTATGCTACATGTAATACATCTAAAATCCAATTTTCAACCTGAAGCACTACACTCTCAGTCTGCCTCATGCACCTATTCTGGCCCTTACCTTTACTCTACAGGTCAATTCACTCAGTTCTTCTATCTAAGTTATTAAAGATCGCTATTGGCTGTGACCCTAACGGCTTTGTCCTGCCTAAAGGCAGTGAATGCAGATCCAGGGCGTGGCCGGCGCTCACCTTTGGCCTCGGCCGTGACCCCGCGCTCGCCCTTGGCGGAGGAGGCGTTCTGGGAGGAGGTGGAGGGCCGTCTCTGGGTGAGGAACACGCCCGGCGCCATGGGCTGGGAGCCGCCCGCCGCCTTGCCCGTGCCGGCCGTGTACTCGTGGTCGGCCAGGCTGCTGTCCTGCGCGTCCAGGGCGGGCTCCGGGGAGCTGCTGTCCTGGCACACCTTGCGGGGCTCCTCCTGCAAGGCCTTCTTTTTGGTGCTCTTCTTCTTCTTCTTCGTCTTCTGCTGCTCCTGCGAAAGAGAGACGCGCGCGTGAGAACGGCCAGGTGAGCGCGTCTCCGTCCGACGGCCCCGCCCTGCCGGATCACCTGATCACAGAAACAGGCGCCAGGTGACTTCTGCCCATTTCTTTTTCCCGACAGAGAAGCCTGTTAATTCAGCAAAGGGAGGTGAAATTATGGTTTGAATTCCAACTGAAAACAGCCTCAGTATATAAAATATACAAACTGACATTTAAAAAAATTGTTTACCATATTACCTCATTTGCCTGGTGCAGTGAAGTTTCCATAAGACGCTACACTAGAATAAATCAGTATTAGCATGTATACACCCTCACCTTTTTGTTTTTAAAGCAATTACACAAAAACCTTTTTGTAATTAATTATGTCGTCATGGTTATATAGTTTAATACAATATGTATCACGTACTACCCAAATACCAAAAATTGCACCAAAAAATATTTCTTTGGCAATCTTGCCCACCCTCACACTGAGGTACGTGTAGCCACACTTATGTATTAAAAATTATGAAGTAATGGAGGGCTCATTTTTCTATGCAAACATATATGCAAAAGACCATATTTCATTTCAAAATAAACATTGTACCAAACATTTTCATGTGCTAAATTTAAGAGTGCCCAACTGATTAAAAATGCAAGTCAGATTATTCAAAATTGGTGAAATATTCTTAAATGGAAAATTATTCATCCTGTGCATCACTGTTTCCCACTTCCATCATTTCCATTTCTAATCGTATACGGCAGGTGGTGTGTGTGCGTGTGTGGCCAGATGGTGTGTGACAGGCCATTTTATTCTGACAGAATCCATGGTTGTCCCACCTGAATGTTTTATATGTAAACCCAAAGTATGCACAACAGTGAAAGCACTGCAGGCCGGCGCAGAGACCGCGGACTTTCAGCACCCCGAGGTGCGCTCACAGACCTGGTGGGACAGTTTGGCTGCGGCGGCCGCCAGCCCCGTCTCTATGGACGCCACTCTCGCCCCCTCCCGCGCCGGCCTTTCCTGTCGCGGGACCGAGGGTCCGACCCGTGCTGCGGTACGGCAGAGAGGCACACGTTACAGCCGTGGGTCGCGCATCTCACGCACACGCGTGCGCGAAGGCGCGCGCATGCAAACATGCACGCACGCGCACGCAAGCATACAGACACAAGCACGCACGCAAACGCACACACACGCACACAAGGGCACACACACACGTGCACACACAAGAGGATAAGGACTTATCTTACTTTGTATGATTCAGCTCAGCAACAGAGGTGCACACTATACACATAGATCTCATCATACATACATACTAAAATGAGAGTGCTTTCTCTTATAATGGGATTCAATTAAACTTCAGCTACATTACAAAAGCAGTTCCCAGTGCACACAAATGTACATGTAAGTATATTTAAACAGGAATCTTATCTGATTCACTTTAGCTTCATCTGTAGGTCATCTGCCTCTTGTGCTCATGGGTAAAGTGTACCTGTTGGGCTATACGGAGTGTCGTCAGAGTTTTTCCGCTTCTTCGATCTGGATTTGAAAATGGGATTGTCTTCCTCCGACTCCAGAGACGGGTAAACTGGAAGAAAAGCCGTAAGTCATGCATGGTTTCATGCTAAACTGAAACTGACCACGGCAGCAACCCTCAGCCATTTAAATGTTTACTACACAAGTTTCAACTAAATCAATAAAACTACAAGAAAAATAACAGCATCCACAGCTGAGAATGTCTTTCAGTGAACTGCACAACATGGACATGTGAGTGATCCATCTCCATGCTTAGAATGTGTGAAAAAAAGAGAACAACCTCGCTCAACACCACGGACATTCACCAATAAAACAACACACCACAAGATCAACAACCTGAAGATTTCAAATAGTTTTCATATGCCAAAGTAAATGCCATACACTTTAAAAAAAATCAAACTGCATTATTAGCATTGGCCTTCCTGGAATTAATAGAAAGTATGCATTTTTTTTTTTGTATTTGGCCGGACTGTAAGGCCCATCTGCACTACAGCTGCTCTCCTCCCGCCTGTACTGGGCTCCTCTGAGCAGATCCATTTAAGCACACGCTCTTTCCTATAATTAAATTATCAAGATTAAAAATGACCTGTTTACATGAAATCAGGGCCCTCGATGCTCGCGCAGTCTGATAAAACACCGTTCTGGTGCGATTTAGAAAACGAAGTGTTCTTCCTGCTAATCACTAATTAGTACATCAGATCAAACGGCATTTGAAACAACAATCATACACTTGCACTAATAAAATATTAACTAACTGAGGGTCATTCTTGCTGTTTTTGGCCAGGAAGTACAAAGAGCAGATATCTGGTTTCTACACGAAAGGAGGCTTTTGGAAAGACACAAAAGCATCTTAAAGGGGGCGGAAGGAGTTCGGAATTCCAACGACTTGTAAACACAAACCCAGTCATCTGGTCCGAAATGAGAATATACTGTCCAAGTCAACTAAAAGCACAAACAGTGTCTCCAAATGATTGAAAATAAATATACTACATGACATTAAAAAGGTGAGCAAGCCATCAAGAGCCTTGGAAACGCACATGCAGAGCATAAACTGCACAAACACATAAGACCAGAGCACATTACTGCTCTAATCAGAATGAGATTTTCTGTTTCATTAAAATGTTGTTTTGTTTTTCGCCCAGTTGTTCTCGCACACCCGAAACGGTGAGGGCCTTGTTTCGGTGGAGGGGCCTACCGTAATCAGAGTCCTTAAAGCAGGCGTCCAGGTGGTCCTGGTCGTCGTCGAACATCTCGGCGCTGTCCACGCTCACGCTCTTCCGGCTCTTCTTCGGCAGGCGCTTGGCCGGCCGCTTGTTGTTGCCGCCGCCGCCGGCCTTCTTGCCGGACTGCGCCGAGTGTGAGTTGCTCTTGGACTGGCTGTTGCTCCAGGACTGTTGCAGGCAGGTCTCTGAAGACTGCAGGTTAGCCATGGACAACATGCCCTGAATGGCCTCCTGTGTGCTGGGGGATGCAGGTGGCTGACTGTAAGTACGTCAATAAGAAATACACAACACACACACATTACTCAACGCCAAAGCGGCAGTGGGGCTGAAGACAACTGAGGCCGGGTAAACACCATTACCCCGGCAACCACGGCTCTGACCTCTCTGACCTC
Organism: Anguilla anguilla; assembly: GCF_013347855.1. Taxonomy (NCBI): domain Eukaryota; kingdom Metazoa; phylum Chordata; class Actinopteri; order Anguilliformes; family Anguillidae; genus Anguilla; species Anguilla anguilla. The sequence goes on along the minus strand of NC_049213.1, from coordinate 29,257,159 downwards.
TCATATGAGCATACAGGCTTCTGAGCAGATACACTGACCCTATGCGCTTCACGCATCACAGCTGGCTTCTGTTCACCTGACTGCTTTAGGTCTTTTGTATCCGTGCTGATTTTAGAAGACAAATCACTGGAAATTAACTTTATGACTGGAAAGTATAGTTTAGCTAGTCAACATTGAACTCACCTGTTATATACTAATGAATGAAGTAGGCACGTGTGTTCACTGATTATGGTGATCATCTAAGACCTTCGGTAGAAAGGTCAAGAATACAGAAGTGGATGCCTTTATTTTCTGTTCTGTATCGTTTTGGCCATACTATACAACCATTGCTTTTTAGCATTCAGTTCAACCTGCCAGTTTATATTTTCTGTAATATTCTCAGCTCTTATTGCTGCTTAATTGTGAAGTAATATTATAGGGAGGTGAGCATGTAATTCAAAGATTATGGGTTCAGTTCCCAGCTGGGTGCTGCAGTTACACTCTTGAGCAAGGTACATTAACCAAATTGCTTCAGTAAAAATATCCAGCTGTATAAATGGTTGAACATAAAAACGTAATCTAAGTCACTCTGGATAAGAGCATCAGCTAAATTTAAAAAAAAAAGTAATGTATAAAGAGGTATATGTACATATTTATAAAGACCCCATAACTGAGACATGATGAATTGTTCAATATACTTTAAATGTAATAAGGCACGGACAGTAAGGAGTGCCTTTCACTTTAAGAAACCTGCAGGAGTAACCACAAAATCAAGATTATAGCCTATTAAGTCATTATCCAGTGAACAGAAACAAAGAGCAGTGGCAATTTAATGTGGTTATAATTGAATGTAGTTGTTTCCTCTCCACGGTCCTGCAGTCATCTGTCAGTTTTAAAAGCACTAAAAACAATCACTGAGAAATTAAAATATTTTAGCCATGTTTTTGTCTGTTTTGAGCTCATTTGCAGCCTTTCAGCACAGTGGAAATGGACCATCAAAAACTGACCCAAACAGCAAAATGGCAAAATGAAAAGGAATTGCCTGAAGCAACTTGACAAAGAAGTCATGAATGACGATCAAACAAACACAGACTTTACAAGCAAACTGCTGACAGCAAGTGCGTGTATTATTACTTTTTCCAGCAGTTAATGCTCAATGTACAGGACAGACGCTCTCATTTGTTTCCTTAATCTGAATCAGTCACATTCAGTTTGTTTATTGTCAGTACAATTGCTTGCTGACTCTTAATTGAAAACTAAAAGATTAAAGTGAACGTTATTTTGCATTTCTGAATGGTTGGGATGTGCTGAATAGGTTCAAGTGTGGCCACTAATGCCTGTTATATTCCAGATACAGTGCAGTAATAAGGATGAACAAGCAGGACCTTTGAATCTTAATTTGGGATAGTGATGTGAAATAATTATAAGTTATAAGTTGATAAGTTGGTGCCACATGCTATAACAACCAACTTCCTATCACTTTTAAAACAACTCTGGAGGCTGCTTTGCTACATACACAGAGACTCATACTGGTAAGTCTACTGCTGTGCTCAGGATAGGGTTTTTTCATTAGTTTGTTAGTGTTCGTTAAGGTCATTGCTGGCAGATGGTTGCGTATTTCATACCATGTGGGCTGTGCCATGCTGTCAGATGATTCAAACAGATCAAAATGATGTTAATATTTCTTCTCATTAGTGCCATACGGCAGCACCGGATCACCCTACCTGTTGGCACTGTAGTCGATGCCACCCACTTGCTTGCTGGCCTGCAGCAGGTCCAGAATACCTGCCGCACTGCCGCTTTCCTTCTTGACCTTTGAGTTCCGACCTTTGACTTCTGGCTTGGCCTCTGTGTCTATATGGAGTGATTCCTCATCTGATGACTCTACTTTCTGTTGTTAAAAATGGAAAAAATTACAGAGTATAGTTAGTGATAAAAAGTGACGGTTCTTAAAATATGTACCATATTGTGAAGTGCACCATTGCCTTGCATACCTACTGACACAGATGCAGCAAAACATATTTTTAAAACCTGCTGAAACTGCATCATTTTTTAGAATATTCATATGATAATTAAAACATATTTTCCTAAAGTCTCTAATAACCTTTCAGTTATAGATGACTAAGGCAACTGGAATAAACCAGCTTCTCACAGTAACTACATTCACGCCACAGCCACGTCCCTAATCAGTATGTGGTTGTCCTTGGCTCAGTTTTGACCGTTTTTCTCTTTGATTCACACTGTATGTTGTTTTATGTCTTTCCATAGCAGGGCGATTCTAGCCTGCTCTCTGTACATCACGACCCTGGCCTGGAAAATCAGTGCTGGTAGAAATGAGCCTCACTGGCAATCTGGATGCTTCAGGCAGTTTTAAACACATGCATAAGGAATCTATTAATGCCAGTATGAAGGAGTGAATCTGTTTTTTGATTATTTTCTATAATCAATCATATATTATTGAATATTGCTTTTCGAGAACACATATCATTGTCAGATAAATGAAAATATTTAACTTAATCTGTGTGTCATTTGTGCCCATGGAATGGACAGTATATCCACATAAAATGAAATTTGCCAGTGGAATGGGTGGCTACTGTACACTTTCATAAACAAGCAAAAGTTTTTACCTTGGGAGCTGCAGACAGAAGCTTTGGTTTTTTGGATGGTTGAACAGGTTCTTTAATGTTTGATAAAACTAGAGAGAAAAATATGCAAAATTTCATGATGACGGTACACGAAATAAGCAAAAATCATTATGACATACTACTGAATGGTGTTTCCATTGTCTTTTGTAAATAAACATATAGCATGGAAAGATAAATATAAATGATACCTACTGTATTTTAAAAAATGTATTTTATTCTAAAACTTGTCTTTATAGAATTTCTAGAACTTTGAATACACTGAAATTTCATATATAATACATTTTGCAAAAAATAAATTAGAACAAATTACAAAAAAAAAAGAAAATTGCATTTGAACGAACTTGAACAAAAAGTAGATAATATGATATGTGACCTTGCTTTGAACAGATTATTTGCTTCCCATCACAGTTTGAGGTGTGCAACAGCCCAAAATTACCAAACAGAAAACTTAAAATGGGATTGCTGATCAAAAGACACTGTTGGGTAAAAAACACAACTTAATCTAGTAAAACTAAGGATGGGGACAGCACCATAGACTGAGGCAGCAGAGACTGTGGCTGCCAGGCCAGCAGGACGATGCAAAATTGGCTCTAGAACCACCCAGGGATAGAAGGGTTTGTATTTGCCAGGATTACAGTGTCTCATCATGCACTAGTGCCCCCTGTTGGTTGATCAGGTGTCCACAGGTCCAAATGGTTGACAGGCACAAGAAACGTTTCCCTCCGTGCAAATCTGACCTGTGAACTGCAGTATATGTGCAGGCCTGAAACACAAACTGCAGTATCTGTGAGCTCTAATATATACAGCATGTCATCAGCCATTCCAAATTGGGGAGAAAAGGAGGCAAGCTTAAAAAATAAAGCCGCATTCAGCGTTGACCGCTGCTAGCAAGGCACACTCACAGGACAGGTCTCTTTTTGTCGCGTTCTTTTTCCTCCGGATGGGGAACTCGTCGATCTTCAGCTCTCCCTCGTCTGATACGTACTCGTACTCGTCCCTCACCGGTTTGCCTTTGTCCTCTTTCAAGTTTTGTAACGATCCGAAGATGCCGGAGTTGGTCTGGGGTTTGAGGCCTTTCGAGCTGAGGGGAGAAGCACGCTAAAATAAGCATTCCACGTGGACCAGCCGTCAAACCAAAGGAGCTTATAGCAATAGGTCACTGCAATTATCTCAGGAACCTTCCCGAAGAATAGGTTCACCTACACATGCAGATGTGCACCTGCTTTCAATCATGGCCTATGGCCACTTTTCCAGAATCATGTGTACTTTCCAGTCTAATCGCATGTTTACTGAATCTAGCAGGACTGCACATATCCATACCTCAGCAGTTTTTTATTAGAAAAGGAAAAGGCAAATTTGTTGTCTTTATTTCCTGACAGCGGCGTCTTCTCAAATTTGTGTTCTTCTTCCATTTTTAGCAAGGAATCTGGTTTACTGTTCTATAAAAAAGAAGAAGAAAAAAAGACTCAATTTGTTGTAACCAAATACAAATGCTATTTTGACAAAAGCTTGCAGACTGAATTGCTTCTAATGCTACATAATTCCAGTGTAATTTACAATACTGCCGCACTGTGGAACATTTCACCAGCCATGGAACAATGTTATAATGAAATATACTTTCTGTTTAAGAGTTTACAGTTTTTATTATCAATAAAAGACAATGAACACAGCAATAAAAAGAAAAACAAATGCAACATAAATTTAACATCACAATTTACTTACATCATGGACACCCCTATGCAAACTGTACATTTGTCTTGGCTTGTTTGCCTAAGTTCAGTTAATGTGTTTACTTCTCTCTTCCCAATGAAAGAAACAATTCCCTGTAAAAATGCAGACTGTAAACCTTTACCAGACTCAAGTGTGATCAAGAGTGAAAGACCATAAAAGATCTGATCTCTGATGACCTCGGTGAATGTTTGACTAGATTTTACACCATCTGCAAACGTTTGAGGATCTGCTAAGGAGCACTTGGATCAAGATACTTGGAGTCACTACAAACATTCCAGACCTGTTTAGCATATAATTTTCCATGAAACTAAATCCGTCTAATGTCTTCCGTTCTCCAAAATGAAGCTTTCCTACAAAAGCCATTCCATGTTATTTGGCGATAATGACAACAATTTTTTTTTTCATGAAATGTGGAGGCGTATGTACACACTCTGCTAAAATGCTGTTAATATGACATTGTTCCATTAGTGAAACTCTTGCAGCAATAGGCAGAAATTAAGTTAAACTCTGTGGCGGAGAGAAACGTACCTTTGATTTGATTTGGAATGTTTTTGATTTAGAATACGTTAATTACTTTTCACAATCGCTAAAACACATAACATTATTATGAAAATTTAAAAAATAAAAAATGCTAAAACTTTTTTTGATTTCTATAATATACATCAGCTTTCAAACCCTCCGTCTGTAAATGAAACAATCATCTATTTACACTGGCCACACATTTGTAAACCAAGTCAGTGTGTTCCAATTCCGTTTGTTGCTTTTCTCACCTTGTACTTCCATTTTGCCTCTGTTTTGTTCTTGTTCTGCTCTCGCATTTCGAACTTTTCAACATCATTCTGCTTGCTTATCTCTTTCTCCGACATACTTAAAACATTCTTGGTAGCCTGTTTATTAAAAAAGACATTGTATATGCTTGTATACATAGTTACATTAAATATTATCAATCCTCAACCTTGGAGAGATTTGTATTAACTACAGTAAAAACGTGTTTCAAGATCGTATCTAAAAAAAAAAAAAAAGAAAGAGCATGCTATTTTATTTAAAGTTGGAAATGTTTTCCTGAAGTACCCATATTAGGCTAGGGCTTTCCTTCAGCAAACCCTGAACGATAAGCTTATATGCAAAATAATGGCATCATAAGCATTCCCCAGAAAGTAATGGTTTTTTCTTTAACCCTGAGCCAAAATGTATTTAAGGAAAGTGAAACTGTAACATGCGCATGCATTGCGAATTATTTAAATAAAGCCAGGATTTCCGTGCTACATGCACATCACAGAAAAGCACAAGGCCTCACACACCTTCCCTTTCTTGGGCTGGTCCATCTTGGTCAGGATGTCTTTTGCATGGGACTCCAGAGCAGCCAGGCTGGAGGCCTTGGGCACGACGCCACCGTCCTTCGCTTTCTTCCCTTTCTTCTTCCCTCCATCCTTCACTTTGGGGGTCTTTGGGAGTTTGGGGGGCTTGGGTGGTTTAGGCGGTTTAGGGGGTTTTGGGGTCTTCTTCCGGGAGGTTTTTTCTCTGGGCGGGGTGGGGATGTGGGCGGGGGACATGGGCTCCTCTGGTTCCGGGGGGGGCGGAGGGGGCTCCTCGGGCGGTGCCTTGCTGCTGGGCTCGGCCTTGATGGCTTTTGTGGCATTCTGTAAGAGAGCAGCCATTTCCAAGAGTTAAAACATCCATGAGCGTGTTACCAGAAAAGGCTCAAAAAACAATGACAATGGCCCCTAACAAGAGTCTTAGCTTCCTAAAACCTGGGGACCTGAGGGAGTTTGAACTTGCAAATAAAACTCAGATAAGCCTAATACAACACATAACTTTAGCAATAAATTAACATGAGCCTTGTTTCAGCATAGGGAGGGATGGGGGAGGGAGGACATGTGTACATTTGTCTGTAATATAGCCGATATTTGAACTGTTGTGCAACTCCTCCTAAGAGGAAAAGTGTGGTAATGAGACTCATAGGAATGAGAGGTATGAGGTTTCAGAACTTCCCTATTCAATGCAGCCGCTCAAAAGGAAAAACATAAAGTCCATGACAGCAAAAGAAGCAGGTGAACTTATGCCTGCTCAGCTGTTAATGCCCATCATTAAAGGATATGTTCTTCTGGAGCAGGAAATAAAAATTGCTTGAACAACTTCAATCTGAAAGTTTAAATTTAGGATGTAGAACAGGCTGTATGCATTATCCATGCACTCAGCCAACTGTGTGCACTTATGTGTGTGAGTGCACTCGTCCATGCAACACCCTGCACATGCATTACAATGCATCTGGCCCTGGTGGATTGTGCTGCTCATATTTTCATCTTTTGACCCACTCTAACTCATTCATGGAATATGCTTCACAAGCCAAGATAATATTTGTGCACCTTATTATAGGTGCATTGAGGCCACAAGTCCTGACTAAGGATCTAAGCCTCACCTCTGAAATCCGGATCTCTTTGGCAAGGTCTTTAATTAGTTGTGCTGGTTTCATATTTTCAGGAAGTTCATCCTCATGTTCCAGAAGAGCCTGTTGTGGAAATGTAAAAATATTATACATGAAGACAGACTGAATAATTACGCATCAAAACTTTGCCAGGCATCTACACAGGGCCTCCTAAATCCCGTATTCTTAAGGCTGCATATGTTGTTGCACAGAGGTAGGGCAGTTACCTGTTTCTTAGTCCATGACCTGAACGCTCCGTTGATAATTTTGGCCCCGTGTATCAGGTACGGAGCTGGCTGCTTGTTGGCCTTGTGTAAACCTGCAAAGAGACGTTTGCATCAATTGAAGGACGACCCCGCAATAGCCTTCAGCCAAAAATGCAGCAGGGCCAACAGGGTCCTAATGACAGTTGGGACGGAGTTATCTGGGGAGACAGGTGGGCATGACAGACAGAATCCGAGCAGGCGGGTGGGGGTAGGACACTTTATTTTGAGTTGTTTCTTAACAACTCCTGCACAGGCTCTGAACATACATAGAACCACTGAGCACAAAACTGATTAGTCCAGTTGCACAACCAAACTATGCTAGTGCTACAGGTATGTAAGTACAGCTACTAACTGTAGAGTATAATCAATGGGAGAAAGATGTTATTCAGTACAAAAGATGCAATTAGGTTTGAAATTACAACATTTGTACTTATTGCTGCCTGGTTATTTCATAACCCATTCATTAAAGTGGTTCTACTTGAACAGCACAAATAATATGGTTCCAACCAATGCAAATTTACACAAAACAAACCTTGTAATAACATCGACTGAAAGAACAGTTGTTCTTACACGGTCACAAAATGCTGATTTATTTATGCAATTATCTCAGCAATTTGATGTTTGAGCAAACTTTGAGCAAAGTTGACAAGCTTACACGTTTCACACTGGTCCAAGCACTTAGGCTTCCCACATTTGAAATAAATTGTAAAAAATGTCTGCAACTGCCCTAGGGGTATAGGACCTGCTGAACAGGGGTAGGGAAATGTGTGTTAGTGCACTGTTCACTTACACTTCGACACAGACATACAGTAAGAGACAAACATTAGCCCCAGACCACTGGAAAATCTCAATGCTGAAATATTCTCTATGGGTGAATGCATACATGTAGAGACAATACTTTACAGATAAAGAACAGTACACTGTTAATCTCTCTTAGAGTGGGCTTTCTCCATGGAGCTGCTTCTTCAGTTTCTCATGAGATCAAAGACGGGTTCATTCACACCACAGCCGCCCATGGCTAAAGTTACCACCTCATTTCAGCATTTTATCCAGGACAGCTAGGATGAGATCGTCTTGGCTGCAGGGATGTGGAAAAGGAACTGCTAAAAGATATAGAATTTTAAAATGCTTGTGGGCACCTTGTTGTTTGATCTATTACCTTTGGTCACTAATGACCTAGAGAGACCAGTGTGAAATAATTAAATTTTTATAAGACAAAACAGGCATTAAAGAGATTTGTCTTATGAGATCAAAAAGATATTAAAGATATTTCTCACTGAGTGCTTTGTGTCAACAGGGAGACAAAGACTGAAAGACACAAGAAAAGTCACTTATTTCTATTCAGAGCTGTCTATTCATAAGAACAATGTGTAAAAGCTGATTCTCAGCATTATTACACATAACCTTAGAGAAACTTTCCTTAACAGCTTTTGCATGGTTTCAAACACAACCCTGGAACAAACGTTAACTAGCCTCCACATGTGCACATTTTTCAGATTACAAAGCCTGCAAGTGATGCGGAAACGAAGCCAGCACTGGTGCTTGATTTCTCAAAGCAAATAATCGTAAGAAACTCACAACATAATCCGAAAGCTTTTAATAATTGAAGACATTCTGCATGATGCCTAATCACTCGACTAAATAGAAGCAGGATATACATCCAACTGGAATCTCTAATAACCTTTAAAGCAGTCGCATGCGTTTGTGTAAAGCATGCCTCAATGGTGATTACATTGGATTCGACACATAGCCACTACAGGAAATATATCCCACACTGCATTTAAATTAATAACATCAAGACAAACTGGAAGAAGAAATTTTATCTCCGGGAGGCGATGACCCAGAATTGGGCAAAGGAGGGGGCCGATTTAGCAAAGTCAAACCTGAACTCACACAGTGAAGGTCGAACCAACAGACCCCATTGGGGGGGGGGGGGGGTTTGTTAGATCCCTGTTGTACCGTTTCAACAATACCCCGCCCCCAAAACTGATCATCTAAAGCTACAGTAAACCGATGCGGTCTAACAAAGCTGGAAACATGCACTTAATGGCTAATCTGGTGAAATTGTGCTTATTAAAAAAAATAGGGGAAACATAAACACAAATGGTCGTGCCATGGAGCTGTAATGGAGCAGGCGATTCCAGCCGCAGCCAAGCCTTTTGAAGCTAATCATCTGTGAACTTGTGATGCTCTGATTTAATGACTGAAATAATACTGGAGGATCCAGCTCTTCATCTGCTCTGCAGACCTCAGCCAGAAACACGCAAATGCAGCGGAGGATCAGGAAGCTGCACTTGAGCTCTGGGCAGCCAGATCTGCCATTATTTTTCCATTTCCTTTCCTTTTTTCCTGCTTTATTGGAAACACGTCGGGCCAAAAAACCGGGGGAAAAGTCAATGGCATGTAAATCACAGATTTTTGTCGATTCCAAGATCGAGGGGCTCTAATGCTCAGAAGATCGAAGCTTGTGTACAAGGCCTCGTGGTTTGATTTATCTACGCCTGCAGTGTGCGAGGTTTGTTGGGTCGGCGGAGCGGGCCTCGGAGAGAGGGGATTAAGCGTGCTTTCTGACCGATAAACAACCGGTCACAGGACACATCGTTCTGATGCTCATCTGTGGCACAGAGACTCCAGTCCCTGTCTGGAGTCAGCAGACCCGGCCACCGTACCCTCAGCAATCGCAGCGTTCACCATTCAGCGCTTACTTTTGAACCGCTCCAGCAGATGCCGCCCCGTGTACCAGCACGCCGTCTCAAAGTTGGAAAAGGGGGTGAGGCTGGCAACCTTCAGCCGTTTTTCCACTTCGTATGCTCTGGGATAAAAAAGGAAACAGCGCCTGTCAATAACCAGTTACAGACATCGTCGACAGAAACAACACATTATAAAAACAGCGCAGTCACAGAGTTTTAACAAACGCAAGGACCCGTTTCTTCAGATAAGTAATGCACACGCCTTGCACTCTTGGGAATGAAATATTTACACCAGTGGCGAGTGCTAATCCCTTCACCGCAGTGATATAGATCCTTTGAATCTTTAAACCTGGAATGGTGAGGGTTTGAGCCCTGGGCAATGTTTCAGTTTGTAAACTCATTTGAGTGTACGTACGGCACATTAAAAACTTAAACTACTTTAAACTACGACTCCTTACAAATTGAGCCATTCCAACTATTTCACACTTATTTCAGCATTTCACTTTAAGGATTCACTCTTTCTACATAACTGAAAATATCTTTAAAATGTTGTCTAGTGGAAGACTACTGGACAGACAGATGACTCCAATTTGCAGTCTATTCAATACATAAACAAGTCTCACAAACACCCTGGACTTCAATTTAAAGTAAAATGTATTGTGCTATGTAAAGCAGTTGGGTCTCTTCTTCTAATGGTTCTACAACATAATTTACAGTAAACTAGTCTTAATCAATTTATTTTAATGAAGAAACGATTGATCTGTGATTAATGTAATCCATGTACAAATGTACAGAACTCACCTCATCTGCATCTCCACACTTAGGTTGTGTATAAAGTGGCCAGAGAAGGCCAGACAGTCCACTGGAGTAAGTATTGCATTTATCCACCCTGGGAGAGACAAGATGACAGAGGTCACACAACAACGGGGTTGATACGCAATACTACCTGTGATTGGAATTGGTGATCATAGCATGTGTCACCACCTTAATGTGGGTGCAATTGGTTTCCAAGACTATTCATTCAAATTGGTTCATCTACCACTAGATGAAAAGTGACAAGTTAAGAAGAGGTTGTAGTCTGTTTTTTTAGAGAAGATGGAAAGGTTTTCAATTTCCGTAAAGGTTTCTGAAGAGTGGTTCTGAAAAGGCTTTATTCACAGAACTTTTTGGTTGTTATGATACTCGAAATAATCCATTGGAAGTCAGTTGCAAGTCTGACATACTGTACCTGTACTTGTCAACAGACGTACCAGAAAGGTTATCGTGGGCCACAGGTTTCACAGCAAATTTCACAGCTTGTGAAAACCTGACATACTGTGCTACAAAGTCACACTCATCTGTATTCAGCATCCAGAAAAGTTCTTGCCGACACAAACACTATGACTCATTCCTAGCATGGCCCAGCCATCATCAAACAAAATCATCCTCAATCCTTTCAATGCTATTTAAAGACACACTGAACATCAGGAATCGCAAACCCAGTCCTGGCCTGCTGCAGCATCCGCTTGTTTCTAGTGTTGCTAACAAAAGTGCTTAAGTTGACTTATTGACTGGCTAAACAGTTCACAGGCCTGGTTTCCACACACCTGACTGAAAGGAAACAGCACAACCCTGCAGAGTTCCAGAGCTGCAGTTTCAGATCTCTGCTGTAGATATGAAGCATTGCTGAAGGCTCACCTGATGGAATAAGCAGGGTCTGCCCCTGCTTCAGGGTGCACTTGTAACACTTGTCCACCTGATCGGCGAAGAACATCTCGCTGTGATTGGATGAGGACCTCCAGCGCTCATACAGGGCAAGGTTGGCAGAGGTGGGCTTGATTAAGAAGAAGATCTTCTCCCCCTGAAATGACCACGTCATTATTATACTAATGTGGTGTTTCTGGCAGTACGCTGGTTCCATATACCAATAAACATTCACTCTGTTGGTAAGTAGTGCTTGAATATCCCTCATAGGGAAAATCAACTAGTTTCATAGTTCACTTCACACAAAATGATCACACAAGATGATCGCATATATACATATATACAGATGTTGCACATTATGTGGCTTTATTTTATAAAATAAATAAATAAAACCCTAGCTAGTATTGTGCTGTTAATTGTAAAGCCTGGCTGGGTTGAATGTGTTTCCATATCTCTTTCAGAGACATTAGCAGTGTCATTAGGCATTAGACTGCTCCTCAAGCATCGTCTCATCGGCAGTGAAAACCCATCACACCTTGAGAACGTGGTACCAGACGGAGGCTCCGCCGCATTCGATGTGGAAGTCGGTGTAGCTGTCCTTCACGCAGATCAGGCAGTACTTGGTCACTTTGGGCTTCCCCAGCAGGGCGTCGTCTGGCCAGTAGTTCTCCACCCAGGACAGCTTCCGCACAATCTGTGGACTCTCCACTATGCTCGACATTCTTCAGGGGACATCAGACACACAAATTTAGCCCTTCCCATACCCCCATCGCCGTGAATATCTAACCCATAGCATAAAGATTTGTATTAAAATCTGATTTTCTTCTTTACCATGAAGCTAAAGATCCACAAAAAAAGCAACCAAAACAAGATTTACAGTTACAGCATTATATTTGTCTAGTCTATAAAATATGTATTCTTAGAATATGTTCATTTCTGAGGCCAAAATGTACACTTAGGCTGTTTGGAAATATCCTCATAGCTATAACTACTACATTTGTTAGACTATAAAATATAAAATATAAAAATGATCTTATTATGCATTACCTTGCATCAGAAAATTCCAAGTTGATCACATTTAATACACGCTTTCTGTTTGTGCTGTAGTAATAATCGACAAACTCCTTGAGCTTCATCTTGCTTTCAGTCTGTTTGGTAACATCAACAACATCTACAGCAACATCTGGACCTAAAAATTAAATGAACAGTAAACATCAACAATAGAAGAATAAAACAGAAAAGATAAACATTGCACTTGTTTAAGTTAGCCATTTTGCGTACTCCTGTTCACATGATTCATATTAGTTTAATATATGGATATCCCTAACATGCATCTTGGTACAGTGAAATTAGAAATATGTTAGTAAAGCTCATGCAGTCAGGCAATGAACAACAGTGCCCTCTTTTGACATGAATACAGACCCATGTCATATGACAGCATTACAGTAATAATTTTAAGATTATGATCACTTTATTGCCAGTTAACACAATGTAGCATATCACTCCACACGCCCCTGGAGCAGTTATGGGTTCAGTGCTCTGCTCAAGGGCACTTTGGCAGTGTTGATGGGAATGGTGGATGTAACGGCAGCTACATGCCAATTGCTAGCCCACAACTGGAATACACCCATCTGGTCATGCCAAGAATCAAACCACCAACCTTCCGGTTGTCAGTCGACTTCCCTACCTCTAACCACCTGCTACCCTTAATGTTGTACATTACACACTGCTCAAAAACAATATGGAGCCAAAGAGGAGAAATTAACAAAAAAAGAATTACTGTGCTTGATTCTCTGAAATGTAATCATATAATTATATTTGAAGACATTTTTCTAAGGTATTTTTTTTTCTTAGGAATAACTATCTATCATCACCTCAAATCTCAGCCCTAAGAAGCTAAATACCTACTGGCATTCACTGCCACGCAATGGTGAATAACAAAAAAAAAAAAAAATCCTTGCACATACATTCACGCTTTTAGAGCCAAGTTTTCAAATTGTTTTCTAATTCATGACTGAGTTTCTGCACTTACAACAAAAAAAAAATGTATTTCAAACACCAACTACGTAAATTATTAACCATAATTATGAACAGTACTAATGTGCATTTGGTTACATATAGAATATGATATGTATACATATAATATACAACACACAAATACATTTTACATTGTATAGCATAACATGTTTACGCTTTGGGTTTCTGAATGTATGTATCTTATGTATTTAGCTAATGTATTTAGCTAATTATTTATTAACATAGAGAGAACTTTACCGGAACTACAGTGAGAAGGAAAAATTCATTTCAGAAATAAATCAAGACATGAAAAAGATTTAAATTTCCAGGCCGGTGAGTATTCTGTTAGCACTGGAACGTACAAACATGCAGAACGTACATCTTCACAAACAGACCTGAACAGTATGCTAAGTGAATCTTATTATGGAAGGTCAACAAAGAGGCCTTTTGCATATACGGCAATCAGACCATACACAGCTGTAACTCATGCAGTGACTGCTAAGAACACACTAGCATGTGCTCATTTCAGGGAGTGCTGTTATTCTAACAGATAAACACACAGGCATGACCTTGCGAGGGCATACATTCACAAACATATCCATGCAATTGTCTGTGTTGACAGACCATGCATTCTGCATTAAAGTATGTTTAGAGTAAACTTTAATGAGGTTGGTGAAAGGAGACCCAGATATTCTATTCTTTTAGACATTTAGAGGAACCAGTTTTGGTACTTGGAGGGAATCTGCAATCATACAATAAATAACTAATACTTGCCGACATAGTTCTCTACGTCACTAACGTAGAATGTTGGCGCTGGCATTGTCATACCCAGACCGTCTTTCTTCATAACCAGAATGGGTTCTGTGAATCCATGCTCTTCCAGGTACTCCAAGGTCAGCTGGTTTCCATTCAGCTTCACCACAATATCTTCAGAGCTGCAAGGGAAAGCATCTCAGGAAAAGTGCTCTCATAGAAGTGCTCAAGGCCATGTCTTATAGGCGAGAAATGTCATTGCTTATCATTAAGGTTTGCTCCCTAACACTAGCTCCCCGTGCAGTGAACTTGTTTCACTATTATGGAACTAGTTTCCAAAAACTTGTCAGAGAGCGCCACCTACTGAAACATTTTTGAACTGTAAACAATACAGAAACTTTCTGTGGATATGCCCCATTGTAATTCCCAAGAATATTTACATCTCCAATAACAGCACCAGTTGCAACTTAGAATAATAAAAATGTATATATGCGATGACACTTTCGTGTCACAGAAGAACATGCAGCAAGTCAAAGGTTGCAAAGTGTCCTACCTGGGGAATGTCCTACTTCGAAGCTCCTTGATGAACACCTGACTGCCATTTTGGACAGGTTTGACATCAGTGCTTTGCCCTGTGTCATGCTTGTTCCAGTTCTTTTTCTTTTTCACTGAAGGTACACAGACACATTAGCACAGAGCTGTCTGAGTAAGGCCTGCATTCAGAGTCAATGGAGGAACTTAATGTTACCCCAATGATAACTACAGTTCTATTTCTACAGCTAAGCCCAGGTTACAAAGGTTACAATAAAGCCTGATTCAAGAACAAATAATCAGGCCAAACTACATCAGCCCTCAGCAAAGCTGGGAATACACACACGCTGAAGTGCTATTTAAAAAGAGTTATGCTGCTGTATTAAACTGCAAATAAAAAGAAGAAATATAAACGTACATTTCTGTCTACATAAAAACATGATCATTTTAGTACCAAGACGAAACTGAACTTTCAAAACGCAAACCATTTTTTTCAATTACAAGTAGGTTTACCATTAAATACATTTTGTTGATTCAATAAAATACTAGACTAATACATAGACATAGTATAATCATTATTATGAAGCAATTACTGGGACTGTGACTGCAGTTTTCATTTTGGTGCAGAACTTACATGTAGACTTGCCATGGGTCTTCTCACAGTTGGGACAGTGATAGATGTCAATATCTGGAGCCTCATCTTCGTCCACCTCGACACAGCTGAAACACAAAGGGAAAGTCTACTCAGCTGCTGTCGCTCCTATCAGCGGTTTGTACAAACAGAACCTTCCTCATTCTGAATGACTCATGTTCACATATTCAGTCTTTTATTACTCAAATAAAAGACTGAATATATGAATATGCTAAAAAGAAAAAGCTTTAAAAAAAAAAAACAAGGAAACAAACCAGGGAAAAAAATTATTCCCTTCATTTTCAGGAAATAACATTATTCACTCAAGGTTGCTGAAGTGTGTCTGACAATATCAGAATGTCATACAGACAGCACTGAAACAACTTGTTTTAAACTCATTTTTTGACACAATGCAGGGAACACATTTCCCAGCTACAGTCTCTCCCTGCCATGGAGACAGGTAGTCACATGTATCAGAAATAGGCTTCCCTTTCATCTGATATCTCAGTTCTCACCACCTGTACACAGCTCATATCATCAACATCTGGACCTTTCCATCCACTTCACCAGTTTCAATTAGGCAAAATAATATGACTGAAAGTCTACAGTTACAATAACACTTTTACATGTTCACTTCTACACAAACACAAAACATTTATATATATTTTAACGCAGCATGGAAACACTTGATTGTATTTTTTTGACAAGCCCTAGCCTGTCAGTTTGGGGGAAAAAAGTTAAGGCCATGTTTGAGAAGATTATCCATTGTAGTAGGAGACCTGAATTACCTAGATATGGGAGAGATATTCCTGCCACCAGACCACTGCTTCCTGGTATTAAATGCACACACCATGCACACTACCAGCAAAGGGTTTTCTCTAGGGCAACTTTACTACCACTTATGCACCATAAAAACATGTCCTGAATCATGTCAAATGAGGCTGTGGGAGGAACGCCATAAAATCATAGCCTGAGGTGAAGGCAAATACACCTGTTTGATGCACTCACACAAAGCAAAAAGACTGCCTTTTCCAGGGCCCAGACAGCATGGCCTTCTCTCACGATTAAGAATGCTGCGTCACAGGCAAACATCATGCCAGCCCCGTGAGCTGGAACAGGGACGCTCAACAGAGCACAAGAGCAATCTTTGTCCTCCTTGCCTGGCTTCATTCACCGAAAGGTTGTGCTGTGTGAAAACAGGCCCATCTTGGCATGCCCTCTTACACTTTCGTTTCCACTCAAGAAACCACAAAGAATTAAAGTGTATTTTTGTCTTTTTTTTTTTTTATCCTACTACCTGAAGTTATCATCTGTAGTTGTACTTTCGTAGACACAAGACACAACAATCAAATTCACAGTAGAACAAACATTTAGGGTAACTTAAAAATGTTAGGACACATAAATTGTTAATATGGTAACAGAAACAGAAAGAGGAAAGATTAAAAAAACATTTTTCATTCCAAAACTACCTTTGGCTGGATGGTACAAGCTACTGCAGGCAGATGTTGAGTGAAGGTTTTTTCCCCTCTGACATCTTGTCAATCACATCATAAGCCCACCTCTCAGGGGATGGTGTTTTTGGAAGGGGAATTTTATCTTTCACTCTCCTGACAATATTCAGCAATGAAATCTAAGCTGCCAGAGAAAGGGATCCAACACCATCACCGTCTAGCCAGTGAATGTAATGCTTTTAATGTAGGCCTACTGCACACTAAAAAGCAAGCTACATTTAGATAATTCACTAATACAAAATTAGCAAAACATTTTACTCCTTTCAGAATTTTAAGATGAAACACACGCATACCCTATACAATTAATGTAATAATTCAATTTCATTAAAAAAACTATATGTCCGGGGAAGCAGGAATATTGGATTTGGCATTGTTTAATCTAAATACTAAATAAGGACCAGATTTACTAAGGAAATAGTCACAGCACAGAAATATTCACTGTATTACATTTCTGTTGCGGTCACACGTATATTGATGCATTTATGAAGATTTACTAAGACTGGTTCTAATTATGACTCAAATAAATGAAACACCCTTATTTTCAGTTTTTCAGCATCACAATTGTGGATTACAGCATTAGAATACAGCACCAATGGGGAGAAATTTAGAGTGACATCACAAACAAAATTAATTCATTAGGCATGACGAAACAAACAGCAGATGTTAAAAAGGTGGTAGATAAAGGTGGTTACATACAGAAACCTTTCTACAACATAATGAGCGTAAATGTTACATGCGGTGGTCCAAGTGAGAAAATAATATCTGCAAGATCTGCAAGTTAGGGTTGGGAGGGAGGGCACAGCTGAACTTGTGCCCAAAGAGCATTTGAAGATAAAACTTACTATTCGTTCTACACCCAACGGAAGGTTCACAAGACAACCTTTTAAATTTAGAATTGTGTTTTCATTTGCTAGCTTATGGCAAATCAATAGTCCTGGTCCTTTCAATAAACACATAATTTTCACACTATATGAGAACATAAATTAGAAGGGATTAGTACAACAAAATATGCAAATCTATGGGACAACGTGTAATACAAAATGTAGATTGTGAAATTCCTTCAGCTGTAGCTTACTTTGAAAATTTCCAAAGACAAGGAAATATAATGTTGAGAGAAGCTCCCCCACAGCAGGGAATCTGATCTCTGGTTGTCTGGTTCAAGTTCTTCTGTTACTGTACATTCTCAAGCAGTATGATTACTGAGTGACCGGGGAACCTGGATGAGAGTATTACAACTGCATGTGTGGACCAAAATAAAATAATTGATAAATACGCTATTTTTATATTAATTTTTTCCATAATATGTTAGTCATGAAACTAGTTCATATCCTGGATGAACAACACTATTAATTTTTTTTTTGATCTGGATGTTTATGAACAAGCAAGCAAACTGCCTACTGCTTAATGCTGGTTTAACTGTTTCTTGTTTCAGTGGAGTGATACAGTAAGTATCACTTATGTTTAACTGATCTGTATGTTAAGAACAATATTTGCAGCTGACTTCATTTCAGGTTCAGGTTCAGTGTGTGAATCCATATATTGGGGTGGGGGAGTGTAGGTCAGAAGAGTCAATAAGGTAGAATCTGGCTTTGCGACATGATAAGTATTACAGCAGGGCTACTGAACTGGCGACCCTGGGGTTGAACGTGGTTCACGACAGATATACTTATGGCCCTCTGATCATTCAGAAGAAAAAAGGTTATCATCTAGTACATTACGGTACATTACATTTACCTGGCAGATGCTTTTATTCAAAGCGACGTACAAGTGCATACCGAAGGTCATTTGGACCAACTACAAAACACAGGTCCAATAAGGTACAATACTCAATTATGTAACAGTTATTCATAGCCATGAACACATTACTCTCTGACCTAGCCTATGATTACTGTGTAAACTGGAATTGTACCTCTGAGAATTTAAATAAAGGTTCTGACTGACTGACTTAATGTTAAGTCAAACTAAAAGGCATAGTAGGAGTGTACAGAGACAATCTGTATCCAAAGACATTGCCAATGGCAATGTGTCCATGTGTTAGTGTATGCGTGTCATGCCCAATTCTGTGGAGAAAATCCACCTGGAATGGAGGTTGTTTGGAACTCTGAAATGTTCTTAAGAAAATGAAGTCAAATTACACATCGTAGTTTTAGTCACAGATTATAATGATATAATAGGTTTTTTTTTTTTTACAAAAAGGCATATTTGCCTATGATGGCTTTCCAAATGATGCACCATAACATAAGATGTAGCACAATAAACAGTCTATAACTGGCAACTGAAAAAAAGCCACCCTTCTCAAATAAAACAAAATAGAAAACAATACAAAATTTAGGCTGAGTATGTGAGTGAATTGTGAGTGAATGGTGTGTGTGTCCTGAGATAGACTGGTGGCCTGTCCAGGGCATATTCCTGCCTCTTGCCCAATGCACACTGGGATAGGCTTCAGCAACCCCCACGGCAGGTATAGATAATGGATGGATGGATGGATGGACAAACTGTAGGCTCAGTTAATTCTAGAAAAAATGTAGGCATTAAATGAAGCATTTATTTATTACAGAGAAACTGAAAGGTGTTAACCAAGCCAAGTCTAACATCCTGTAAGTTTTTCTTAGGGTTGTAGATGGTAGATGAGCATGAACAGGGTTGTGCAGCCCTGCTCCACAGAGGGCAAAGTAAAGCAAGCTAGGAATATTTACATTGCATTTAAGGCAGATTTAGAAGATGCTCGCACCCACAGCGGCTTACACAAATGACATTTTTTACATGCAATTAGAGTAGAACACCCTTGGGGGTGCAAACCCACTTCCGTAACCATTATGCTAAGTGAGGGGACATTGAAAGGTAGCAGCAGCCTATGTACTAAAAGGCAGCTTCTGACAACCCAGCTCAACCTATACAGCTTCTGGCAGAATTAATGCAACTGTCGCTGTGGTGAGAAATCAATTAATACATTTTTATTATGCACTACAAATTTGAATTGTTTTCAATTCATTGTGCCTAACTGCTTTTAGGTGGAGCCAACATGCAGTTACAAAGCAAGATGTGTATTTCTAGTATGTGTATATAAGCACACACAATAAGCACTGGGACAGACACCATTTTTGTTGTTTTGGCTCTGTATTACAGCATATTTGAAATTAAACAATGAATGTGAGGTTAACGTGGGTTACACAGCACAGAGCATCAGGTTTAATTTAAGGGTAATTACATCCATGTCGAGTGATCCATGTAGGAATTACAGCCTATTTTATATATCGTTGACCTGTATGCACAATCCTTTAATACTTGGATGATTAGACCCAAGCTCAGGTTCTAGGTGGAAAAATAAAACACTGTACAATAATTTTAATAGTAACAGTGGTGGATAGTCTTTTTGCTTTCAAAAATAACTGTTATTCAATAATGCTGTTATAAACATACCATGAGGATAGTCCGCCAACAAATGTAAACTAATCCATTGGCAGAAAGCTAGCTGCATTGAGTGGGTGTTGGGAGTAACATTATATTTACATTTATTTATTTGGCAGACAATTCTGTCCAAGGCAATATAACAAGCAATATGCCAAATGATACCAAGTGAAAATAAACTGGATAAACACTATCAAAATGTTGGTGGAGCAGACCCAGCAACTATACTAGCAAAGAATAAGATATTATGTGTGGAACTATTTAACCATCTCAATAATGGGGAAAGAAACTGGGCTTGTAACCCAAAGGTAGCAGGTTCGATTCCCAGGTATGACACTGCCATGGTATGCTTGAGCAAGGTACCTTGCTTCAGTATATCAAGCAGTAAAAAACTCTATGTACAAACTCTGAAAGTTCTGTATGTCACTCTGGATAAGTTCTGAATGCCAGTAATGTAAATTAGACTATTCAAACCCACATAAAAGACATACTTCACAGTCAAACTTAAATTACACAGATAAACAGAGGTGAGTAAAGTCCTATTCTACTGGCTATAGTTGTCATTGTCTTAAGTTCCAAGGCTGAATTTAAGAGGTAAGCCAGCTCACAGCTCTTGCTTCATTTATAAATAGCTTGCCAGAATGCCGTCACTTCAGTCTGGTGAGCTTGGTTTCTAATGAACTAACTCAAATAATGCTGAGAATATGAGCAGATAGAGATAATGAGGCCACATAGCATTAGCAAGTTTTAAACACTGACAAAGCTGATATTTTAATTTGCCTTTACGCATAACCCTCATGACAATTAGGTAGCTAAAAATATCTGTTTTTAATAGTTTGCTAGCTACTAAAGTAACCAAGTAAACTATGCTAGCTACCTCCACTTCCGAATCATATCTGCTAATGACAAAACATACCAAGGATTGAACTTTCTTAGTTATTCATTCTGTACAACAAAATGTATTGATATTTGCATACTGCATGTGGCAACTTAAGGTACTAGAACTGTATGTAGCAACTTATTTCAGGCATTATAAATAAGTTTGTAAGTTTGATAAACTGCTTATAGAGGTTTGTACAGTCTCAGCTACTGTACGTTGATGGTAGTTCTCGGAACTCACCGAATATTAACCCGCTTTAAATGTTCAGTGATTTACAAGTTACACTGTTGGAGGAATCAAGTCAGTTCTCATGAAAAAAACTATTTTGTCCATATGCCACTCAAGATTTTTTTTTTTTTTTTTGCTGGTCTACCAATATGCAGCCAACTACTCATCAATTCAGTTAGTAGAGGGCTAAGAATAGATAATCGTATACTTTGACGTGGAGTGGTTTCTAATAGGTCTACTTGTTTGTCACTTGAAATTAACTTGCAGTAAATTACTGGATTTCAATTCCTCGGCACTGTTCAGTTCTGAGTCCATAGCAAAGAATATGGCCACATAGTGGGTTAGCCGGTGTCTCTGTAACACATGGTCCGTGGTTCAGATCCTACTGAGGAACATTTTGATATTGAAGGTTCCATAAAACCATTAAACATTGCATATTAATTTTAGACCTATGCCTGTGATTTCGGCATTCAGTTTTACTTACTGGGATCTGTGTGCTTGACTTCCACAGCTGCTGGTGGCAGGTGCAGTTAATTCAGGTTGTTGTATTTTAAGAGTAAAGCTTTGTAAGAGAGAAAAAAAACTGAACTTTTCTTTCAAAAGGCCATTACCCTAATAAGACTTCTTGCAATGAAAAGGGCTAATGTATTGTGCACTTATTTCTATTGTAGAAAACACCATCTTCTGGCATTTTTCTTGATTTATATAAAGAAATCATGAAAAAGGAGCATGCCAGTTTGGTGTGGATTCTTCAGTGTGTATGTTGGGATGACCACATATTTTCAACGTGGTAAAACCTTTCAATAATTAAAGTATAATTTTTTATCATAGGAAACTGATAATTTCACCAGTGCTCGATGCACCAGTCAGAGGAATTTGCATACACTAAATACAGACAATGCAAATCATACCTACTCTACACCACTGAAATGCTTTACCTTTGAATTGTTAATTTTGCATATACGTCTTTTGCGTTTACAAATAAATGTCTATATCCCTGTAAGATTAATGCCTTATAAATAGTGGCTTTGACTGTTAGCATATAACCATGTTCTTTAGAGTGAGTTTTTCAAACTTGGTAGTTTATCAACTCTTACATGTCCTAATTTCCACTCCTGCTTGTAATTCCCCTCCTCTACAGTTCTGTCATTCACATTATCTGAGCATTAGTATTTGAAGGCAAAATGAACACATCTCTGAAATATGGACAAGGGGAACATAAATATACCATTATTACATCATTACTCCATCTCCCATAGATCAGCATTTCAGGGAAGCACAGGACATTATGCTAACTTAAGATTTCTTACCAATATCTTATTAAGATACGTATATGGGAATACAAAACAATATTGTGGAGAATATAGGGTGGATATCTCGTCAATTTCCTTCTGAAAAGAGAAACCTTGGTCTTTAAAATAAAAATATTGCCAACAAATACTCTGTAATAAGTGATGCTAACAAGTACCTAGGTATTCAGTTACTGAATAACTGCTAACTGGTAATGTTTAATGGATAATGAAAATGTTTTAAATAGTTTTCACTTCATGATTCACAACTCAAAATGCATACAAGTCTGTGAAACTCTTCCCAAACTAATTCCAGAAGATAAAGATTTTAAAACTCATTGTTAAGTTGTAGTTGGCTAAATAATAGCTGGATAAATATGTTTTTATGCTCAGTTTACAATTTGGATAAGTGCATAAAAAATTTAAAGTCTAAATACAGTATTTGTGCATGTCACAAACTCCTTCTCATCCAATGTGCAGAAGAGGCCTCTTACATTTCTTTACGGACACTCCTTACTGTATTTGTATCTGTATATTACAATCATATTGCCAGTAGACTGTGAATTTAAATGTTCTGAAAATGTATTTAGTGTCCCTCTCGCATTGTTGCAAAATTCTTTATCATTCAGGGTGTAGTTCTACTGATGAGCTCAGCCAAGAACAGTTGATGGGGAAGTTATTCAGGGTCAGCTCTGAATACTCATACTAGGTCAGGCGCAGTGCACTTGTCATGAATACCATTCACCACATGTAATTCTGATAACTCTTTGCATTTTGCAAACTTTTATTTTTGTATCAGAAAAGCACAAAATGTTTTATGAAAAATGTATCTGCATCAGTGCTGAGGTTAGGTCCAGACACACACAATCCACTCAAGTTAGTTCATTAATATGTGCTGTATAATGTAATGTAATTGTCAACAGTCACATTCCAACATCACTATCTATTTAGCTATATTATACTATTGCAGATGTGTAGTAAAAATGTGTGGTTATCTATCAGCAAATTGTCCACACCTTTTTTTGAAACTGGATTTACTTTCAAATCTGATAGTGATTCCAGGACCAAAGGAATAATTCCAGAAGCCAATAATTTCTAGGATCAACCCAAATACAATGCAGATTGTTATACAAGGACGTACAAGAATTAGTAAAAGTGAATATGGACATGAATGGCTGCACATTGGACTAGCCTCTTTCTTGATGTTGGAACTTGGTTGTGCCAGGTTGTAACATGCTGCAGGAGTACTGCAGTAGAAGCCCAGAAAAATGGAAAAGAACATGCAAAACATATTATGCCTTCAGGTAATATTCCTCTACTTTTTTTCAGGAAAGCCTGTTTTTCAACAAAATAATCCACCTACCATCAGTGAGCTGATTGTTAATACGGACAGGAACAATTCTGAGCTTTGCTTGTTGGGAACCATAATTCAGTACTGACTCTGTCACATTATCTTGACCTTTGGGCCAAGTCTTAAATTGGACATATTCTTTCTGGTACTTACCATTTCTTCAACCTCTCTTGGGTATTATTTATTATCTATAACACGATTATAAATGCCTAAATACAGCTCTTGAACTTTGTTATGGACAAGGAGCCCCTTTGGAAGTGAAAATATTTGTCATCCTCTAAAATGCAGCTCAAAGGACAATTTATTGTTATCTATTTGTTTGCCATCATTTTAAAATGAAAATCCCTGATGTTGAGGTGCACCCTCAGAGCATTTTGTAACTTATGACAGCATATACAGGCAATGCAGTCATAATGTGTTTTTTAATACCTTTCTAATGCTTTTTTAGGACGACAGCAAAATTCAGTAAATGCACAAAAGAGATGTATTTCACTGTCAACTCCTAAGAAATCAAGCCTTAGGGGCTGGGCAGAGGCAGCTATTAATTTAACATCAACTTGAATTTCCTATTTCCTTAATACTTTAGTTTTGGGGAAATATATTAGACTAATATTTTAGTATTGGTAGTAGAGCTTTGTGGAGCCTGTTGTGCCACTCTGTTCATTGAATGATGCTCACTAATTATTATTGCACAATTATTTGCACAGATAGATGATAGATGAATTGAGTCAATCGAATGAATTCAGTCTTTTGTTCATTCTCTACTGCAATAGTATATCCTTATTAGAGAAATAAGTATCTTACTTATTTTAGAGTGAACCTTTCTTTGCTCATGCACTGACATGGATTTAATGTAATACAATGACTGAAACTTGTCTTTGCACCACTCAGTGCAGAGTATAGTTTTCCACACCTTACACATTCCATGGATCAATATACAGGTCCATGGGAATAAGGTATGGCTTTAGTTCCCTTTCAGGGTTAGAGGCTGTTGATTGGCAGCTGTCAAGAAATAAAAATGTAATACCTGTACGTTTAAAAATATGTTATTAACAAAAATTGGGAAATGCATTGATTCATAAAGGATTAAACTTGACATGGGCTGATTATGACAGTATTACCAGAAATAATATATTTGAACTCATCTGCCTGGAACCAGCTCAATAACCCAGGATACCCTTTATTTGTAACTGTAGCATGTAAAGTAAAACATGGGAATTTTAAAACCGGTATGTTTCCTGAAAAAGGACCCTATTAAAATCCTTCTGTATCAACTATATTCATGGCAATACCAAATGAATGAATACTTTCTGGAGGGTATACTATGAGCTTAAAATTTTACAGATGAATAATATGTAAATCCTGGGATCAATATCAATAACCAGTATTTGACTGGCCATATCAGTCAATGCAAATCCATACATTTAACATTATAGCACAAATGCAAACTGCAAGTTCCCACATTCATGGAAGAGGTAGATGACCACAGATGTCAACTTTTGAAGAAAAAATGTAACACATTTTATACAACAGAACATTTAAACCTGCTTAGTTCAGTATCAGGCATTGAGCATGAGTTATAGAGAGTTATAGAGTTTCAGCTAATAAAACGCTAAATTAAAAATAAATAAATAAAAGGCTTAGATGACTATGATGAGGCCACATTTTCTGTATAACATCTTCCCTTTTATTTTACAACATCAGCGGAACATAAAATGTGCTGCATCTCTGCCACATGTACAGTATGGTGTTGTGCGTATTTGGACAGTGACATCATTTTTGTTGTTTTGGCCCTGTACTCAGTCACATTGGATTTGAAATTAAACAATATATGAAGCTAAAGTGCAGACTGTCGGCTTTAATCTGGGGGTATTTGCATCCACATTAGGTGATCCATGTGCAATCACAGCCCTTGTATACATACAGTAGTACCACCATTTTAGGGGAGTAAACATAATTAGACAATTGGTTGCTCAGCTGTTTCTTGGCCAGCTGTGTGTATTGCATCATTAGTTCATGCACAAGAAAGCTAACAAAAGGTCTAGAGTTGAGTCTAGATGTGGAATTTGCATTTGAAGTCTGTTGCTGTTAGCTGTCAACATGAGGACCAAATAAGCCAAACCAACCAACGTTTTTAAATAGCTACAAATGGTTTGACAAATTTTAAAGAATTTAGGACAACCTTACCAAACAGAACTATAAATACGACTTGACAATCACCAGTAAATACGCATTTACTTGCAGCAGCATATATTTATAGGCTATGATATGGCCAATAACATTACACCTGCCATAAGAACTTTTTACACAAAGAAATATAGCTGAATAGGTTGGTCTGTCTCTGGTACTTTAAAGCATAACATTAACATTTTGGTAAAAAAAAAATAATGCTAATTTTTTTTTAAAGCAAGAAATGTGTCCAGAATACACAAAAATCATTGCTTTGAAATATTATTCCAGAAAAGTTAAAGCATGTTTGTATAGCATGGGCATACTCATATTTTTGTTACATTTTTTTACCAGTACCTATTAAGAAAAACTTTTTTCACAAGAAAAAAAAACTGAGCTTCTGTTTGTAATCATTCTGACGGCCACATGCTGTTTGTTATGAGCAAGTATAATAGTAATACATATAAATGCAAGCTATGAGAGACATGCAAACATACAAACATCCTAGTGGAAAGAAACAGATTCATTTTTCCTTTACCATGAAAGACAAAAAATTGAAAGTGTTTGTCATATTTTTAAATGGAACTGTTTTTAATGGGGTATTGTGTACACAACAGACCTACTAATTGCTTGTATTTTGATAGAGGATTTATAGGGATAGCTAACATTAATTTAGAAATGTCGCATTGCAGGGTAGCTACAGTAGCCTAACATTAGTTAAACAGTAGTTAACAACCGCACAGTGGTTGACTGTTATCACTTTAAGAAAATCGATATAGCTGTTGTGAAGACGTGATTAGCTTGCACTGGTTTCCAGCAGCTCAGAGTCTGTGGTCATTGTGGTTATTTCTGTAGGAAACCCTGACAAGTGCCAAAGTCTTGGTGCAGTATAGGTAGGGGGCACTCTGCCCTGCCAAGGCATAACTTGGTGAGATGGCATACCTGCCATTCCAATCCCAATGTTGCCAAGCCTGCCCGCGCTCACTGAACATTTTATTACACGCTCATGTTTAAAAATAGTAACTCAGCTGATATCACAAATGATTCACAATCGAGAGTATTTCTCAAAATACTATTTATTAAGGGAAGGTTAGACTATTTAAAACAAGCATTTTATTTTTTTCATCACTTCCTCCAAAATTGTCACTGTTCTTGAAGTTCAGTGGAAACAGAAACCAGAATGCTTTCTAGGAACTACCAAGGTTCCAGATATTTCTGGGTATGGATGGTTCCTGAACTGTTTTGTGCAATGGAAAAGGGCCTGTAGAATTTGTCAAAACCGGGAACCATGTACATACACATTATGCGAAAAGAGGGAGGGAGGGTGGATTTTTGGAGCTAACGTTATGTTTAACCATGTCGATAAAATGGTCACGTCAGGTTCTAGTACTGACAGTGCAAAGAGACAAATACAGTGATGTTATGGTTACATGTGAAACAGTTAAATATCAGACATTTTATTTTCACGTTGAGAAACCTTAGAGAAGAATAAGTGATAAAAAAAAAGCCAGCACGTCTCTGGTCTGCTCCCCCCCATCACTATCCCATATGCTTCTGCTGTCTCTCTGCAGTAACAGAAAGGGACTCTTTCATTACGTCAAGTTTCCCAGGCAATGGCACTGAGGTTGACTCACATTTCAGAACAGTGCCTTGCAGAGGCTCTCAAGCACACAGTTACTGATTTCCAAATGAACACGTATGTGGCATTATATTTGGCAGACAAAAAAATAAAAAAAAGTAGTTGGGCTGGCGGGGTTTTTTGTTAGCTTGGCGGCCTGCCAAGGCAGTACAATTATAGGGGAAACACTGTATTCATTGATGATGTAACTGCTGACGACAGCAGCAAGATGAATTTTGAGGTGTACAGAAACATCCTCAGATCCAACCAAATGCCTCAAAATTCACTGGATTGTGCCTTACCATTGCAGCAGTACAATGATCCCAAAAAAAAAGTGGAATGTTCTTTACTGGCCAAGTCAATCACCTGTCCTGAATTAAACTGAACTTGCATTCACTTGCTGAAGACTAAGCTGAATTCAAAACGCCCCAGAAACAAACAGAAACTGAAAATGGCTGCAGTACAGGCCTGGCATAGTATCACCAGGGAAGATACCCAGGGTCTGATGATGTCTAAGGGTCACAGACTCCAGGCAGTCTTTAAAATGCAAAGGACTTGCAACTGTTAAATTGATGGTCTCTGCTTTAACCTCATATTCATTGTATTATTTAAAATACAGTGTGCTGGAGTACACAGCCAAAACAACAAAAATTGTGTCACTGTCAAAATACACACTGGACTGTACGCTGTATCATCTTATAGCTACACTCTTATCCATATGATGACAAAATGCACTGATACTAATAGGCTTGTTATAAGCCATTATCGATCAACACCAAAATGATCCCAATATAAATGTGGATCTCCTTTAAATGGGTTTACTGCACAATGTAAGAAATCGGTAGCTATATCACCCTTCCTAAATGTATTGGTTAAAAAGATTAAGCAATATTTTCAATTGAATTCATATTCCAGAAGTGTACTTACATTATTGTAATTTCAATTACACAGTAATTGATATGACTAGATCTGAAATGCCATATTCGGTATGTAAAAAGTATGTCTTCAAGAGTTGTCTGCGTAGTTTTGTTAGTAACTCCAGGATTGCAGAATAAAGTTGTAGCTCTATATTTTCTGCCATGTATCTGTCTGAGTACAGAGACACACTCTGTCCTACTGCTGGATGGATTCGATGGGTGAGGGTCTGCAATCTCAAGACTGTTTGTAAAAAATAAAATAAAATAAAAAAATTAAAAAATCACAAATGTCACTACCAAAAACACAAGGGAATACAACCATAGACAGCCATAGTATTTTTATAGCCAGTGAACACATCTAATTGCTGATCCTATCCTTGTCATCTCTGGCAGAACTGCTTATAGAGTAGGCACCTTGCCAGGTAAAGTCTAAAAGAGAGTGATGTCACAAATTTACACCCAGTGAGAACACACACCAACACAAATAAACACAAGCCATAGCCTGGGGTGGGAGTGTGTGATTGTGTGTGGTGTTCGCTGCAATCGCAGGCTCCAGCTGGCACATATCACAGTAATGACAGCATTAACATCAATGCTAACAGCCAGCTCACAATATGTGTTACCTTGTAGTGAGAGAAATATGAGGGTTGTAATTCAAACATAAGGAATGCCCATGCTTGCTACAAAAGGTCGAACAACGCTATGGTCAGACAACACTTGATTTCTCAATTTGTGTAAGCGGATTCACTGTGCTCTTTTTATTGAATGTATCACTGATACAATATTATGGCGATGTTATTCTGGAGAACACCCTTTAGTATTGATGGAAGTCATAGCTCCATGAATTTTCTCAAGTGAGAATAGTAATAATTTAACAATATATTCACATCTGATTATTATTA
Organism: Anguilla anguilla; assembly: GCF_013347855.1. NCBI lineage: Eukaryota > Metazoa > Chordata > Actinopteri > Anguilliformes > Anguillidae > Anguilla > Anguilla anguilla. The sequence goes on along the minus strand of NC_049213.1, from coordinate 29,227,536 downwards.
TTAGTATTATTATTAGATAAATGGATGCCAAGATCAGAACCTTTAATCAATTGTGCCTTAAGGAATGCAAGTTATTATTATCCCCTTAAACAATATCAGACCAATATATCTGTCTTACAGAATTATCCTTAACAGTATTTTTTATGTCAGTGCATTGAATATACTAACTATTAAGACAAAATATTATAGTAAAATTATAATAATAAATGTTTCACCTTAAACATTTGCTTAAACTGTAGATTGATATTGATATGTATGATTTTGGAGACTATTTCAATCCGTTCCATGCTTATACATACAGCTATGACTGTCTCAATTATATCACTGATCTTAAAAAAAAAAAAAAAAAAAAAAAAAACACTTTTCTAAGATTCAGATCTCCAGAAACACGCGTAATTATTTAGTACATAATGCACAAATAAACAAATACAACAAATAGTACGGCACGCGCTGATGTAAAACCTGAATTGCAATCATTTAAACAAAAAATAAATATATATAAATAAATAAATAAATAAATAAATAACTAAATAAATTATCACTCTTAACTCCCTTCTTGAAAACAAAACTGCAATGGAACACACTGTTGGGAACACATTAGTCTCCCGCCATAAGCCGAGAAGGCAGGACGGTTTAATATAATCACTGTGTATATTGTTCTGGTTTCACAGTGTAGTCTATAGCTGTACGTTCAGCCATTATGGTGTAGGCTACTTGGACAGATTTGACTCATTCTGAAAGGATAGATGATTAGTGGAGTAACATTTTTCGCTCCGGTCAAAGTATTGTTTTAACGGAATATTTACTGAAACATTGACTAATTTATAATCGGATGGCAACCGATTGGTGGAAAACATTGATCAATTGTGGGATATCCCTTTTCTTTCATTGCTTACATTCACGCCTAAACGTTTACTAGCTACAGCATAGACCAGACAAGGACTCGGTAGTTATCCATAGGTGATGTCTAAGGATTAGCTGTAACCTAATCATAAATAGCCCATGCCTGTTTGTTACTAGGTACAACCTGTAAAGTAATACGATGTTTTGAAATAACAATAAAATGTATTTTACAACCGCTAGCAAACAGGAAAGGGTTAATGTTAAACGCGCGTAAATATCCCAGCCAGTGAACTGGAACAGGACGCTAGTTCTACAGTCACTCTAATTGCATTTATTTTACACAAATTTGTTATGCAACATCCATACACATATTTCACACTTGATATTTCATAAAATACGAAAATATACGGATGTTTAAGATATTCAAACTAATAGTCTACGAAACACTGGGATTCGTACAGCCTAAGGGAGATAGCTAGCAGGCTAATTAGTCTATAAACGGTAATTAACCTGCTTATTCCTTAGAAGCAAATTGTGTGAAATAGCATACGAAACATTTTCTGAAAAATGTAAACATCCGAGTGATGGAAAACGCACGCATTTAGCATTGTCTGTCACTGTTTTACTGGATGACTACAGCTAGCTAGCTGTCGTTTGTTGTCGGACAAAAAAAATCCCCAAAACCTCTACATTGTTTCTAACAGCTTCATCTGACATGTGGAACGGAACATTATCTGACCAAATAGTAACACCTCAATATGTGCTTTACTGGACAGAGAAATATAATTTAAGCGTCATAAATAGCCTAATGGTTTGCATAGACTGGTGCCCACTAAGCTTCCGTGCTAGTACGACAGCGACAATGCTCAAACGTCTTGTAAAGGCGCAAATAATTCGAACTTACAGGTAACGAAAATGATCAAAAATAAAATAAAATACAGCATTATACGTTCAATATGACCATGTTGTTTACAAAATGTTTTGTGCTATTCACGAAAAATGTCACAACCTAGCTAGCTAAATATAACTCCGCCTTCTTCTTCAAGCGGCCTCGCTGTTGGTAATACAAATGTAGCCAGCGAATGCAGAGCATTAAGCGAACAAAAGCAAGAAATACCTCGCAAAATGCCTTGCAAACCAAAATAAATTTACAGTGGTGCAATGTTGTCCTTACCTGCCGTGAAACCAGTCCTTGCAGGCATCGCATTCGATCATAAACTGGGTTACGTCGTAAGGTAATCTACAGATGCAATAAACTGGTACAGTCGCCATGTTAGATCAATTCACAACAACGCCTGAGAGACGGGCTGCACAAACCCTCCCGCAACAAAATTACAATATGAAAATCTTCAAAATAGCTCGCCGTTACGGTGCTCTTTAGATGACATTTACATAAAGTCACATCAAAAAAGTCTTCCGAAAGAATCCGTTTGCATTTAGATTTCACTACTGACAAAATGTTGAACTAATTATGTTTCCTGAAGTGTATTATTGTGCGTAGGCTATGCCCCCTGGTGACTGTACAGTATTGAGACTTTCATAAACCCTAAGAAAATGTATCCTTTCATTGTAATATTATTACGTCAGCTTGTAGGACGGTATCGTCTTCAAATCAGATGAATGAAGCTCATTAACACTGCAGCTGTTTCACATGGTATCCCGGGACGTTCGAAAAATGTATCCCCGCCACCGGGGAACTCCAGAATCAATGTTGCTCGCGCGCATTAATCGAACGCGCCGTGCATTGTATTACAGTTCAAACATGACGTGCCCCAATCACAGGGATTTCACGCTGGTTAAATAGAAACTGTACTAAGACTGTGATAACACTTGTAATTGCATACAATGGGTATGAAAGATAATAAACTGAGTGGCATAAAATTGATTAGGCAAAAATATCTAAAGCCTGTACATCGTAATGTGACGTTTACAAAAAAAAAAAAAAAAAACAACCATCACGGTATTTCGCTGTAACACTGGCTTTTTAAGCAATTGCTTTGTTATAGTTTTATGTATATTGCTAGTATTGCAGATCGTAGAGATTTTTTTTTCTTCAATTTTTTGCCCGAACATGTGTGTGGTTGTGTGCATTTTCCACAAAATTTAAGGTATAATATACAATTATCTGATTTTATTTCTTAATCTATAATTTCATTATTCCATATTTACTGGTTCTATTGCGATATCAGAACGAAAAATCATGTTAATATTAAGTTATTTCCCTGTATATTAACAGCACACAATACAGGGGAGAATTACAACCAAGATAAAGGCCTCAAGAACTCAAATGCTGCCATTTTCATGTCATAGCACACCCATAGCTGCAGCTCAACCTGTATGATTGCATATATACACTTGATTTACGATATTAATGCACTATTTTAAAGCTTTTATGAAAAATGATTTCAATTACTTGCAGCACAAATTTTGTTGCTGATAACCTGTTCCTCATTAATTAAAATAGCTCGGCTAATCTTCCAGAAAGCTGAAAACAGGTCTATTAAAGGATCCATTTCTAAATAACAAATGCTGAATTTTGGTACAATTACCATTTTAAAACTACATTTGATGTGATTCAGAAGGCATTATAAATTCTATACAAATGTCACGAAATCCAGATGTTATAAAATGAAAAAGAAGGGATCAGCGTTTTCCAACCATTCACTAGAAAAGTGTTTTGGAAATTGACCAAAGTCTTTAAAAATCACACAATGCAAAGTCAAAATTATACTAAAAGAATAAAGACTTTTATTAAGCATTGTAAGTTGCACTCAACTGCCTTCAAATACACCACACCACAATCCATCAACAATCAGTCAATCCCAACAGTAGTTCATTCTTTTACAATCCATGAGTTAGGTAGAAACTCCGTTCAACTTACATCAAGGTAACCTATTTAGCTCTTGCGGGCAGGGGACGGGGGGGAATACACCGTATTTCTGATCACTAATGTGTGATGGAAAGCATCAGGAGAATTAGATGAAAAAAGTTAAGTGATGATTCTGTTTTAGAAGTACAAGTTTGAAAACACTAAAGTAAACATCAAAAATGATTACAGGTTTACTTGCTTATGCTAAACTCTCAATGGGGAGGTCAAGAGTCTTGCTGACTTGTTTTCCAGCTACGAAAAAGGGGGGTAAATTTAAGATCAAAGCTTTTTTTGAGAGGTTTTTCTTTTTTCCAGAGATGTTTTGCTAATATGAATGCATAAAACAGCAACAGAGAACAATAATGTATACAGTAATGAGTACACCAGGGTTAACAATATTTAAAGTGGCTAGATAATTTTTTGTAAGTTTTTCTTTTTTTTCGATTAAATGCAACAGAGGTCAATAATCACAAAAATTTAAGGTTAGAGCAAATCAGTTACTGACTAAACAGTTAACACCTTTTATAGGACTATTACTGATTATTAGCCTTTTTTAATTTTGCAAATGGGCACAGTACTTGTAAGGATGGAAGAAAAAGGACAACATGCATAATAACTACACACCTTTTAAAATTATGAACCATGCAGAAAGTTTAGCTGAAACAGTAGTACTAATGTTCTACATTTGATTCAAGAAACCACATTATTCATTGATCACTGATGCATGGCAATTTCTGACACAAAATGTATCGGAGCTTCTTTGAGATCATTTGCATCTTCGGTGATTTTTAACCGTTTCTTGACATGTTACTTATATAGCTAAAAGTATGACGTATACTGAGATCATCAGAACTTAAGCTGCAGTATTTATTCTACAGTTACTTAATTTTGAAATTATTCTGCACATTTTTTAACACAATAAAACCACAGTGATGACCCACGTGAGAAATGTGGTTTTGTGTTTTTTTCTCTTTTTTCATGTGTTTAATTCTCAAAAGCATTTACTGTGACACAACACAAAATCAATTACAATGGCAAATATATGGTGCCAGGTACTGAAAGAGTATTTCAACCTATAAAGTACTAAAGACTGCCAAATGAAAGCATTTTTTCGGCTTCAGTATTTCAAGAAAAAGAAAATAACGTTCACGTAACCAGTTTGAAACGTGTTTAATATCAGTGATGAGGGAGCGAACCGTCTTACTCCTTATACTGGTAGCATTGTATCTGTAACTGGTATAATTGCCTTTTGAACCGAGAGATAGACATTATCCTTGCTTAAACTTGCTGTCTTTAAAGAGGGATCCGAATTTCATAAGTCCTCATTTTTCTCTTACGGAGAGGAAAAAATGTACATCGACTGTAGGCTTTCCATCTTTCCAGATATTCCTAACCCTAGACCCTCCATCATCCTTCACCCTCTCTATAAAAATAGGTTTACTCTTCTTTTTTTAAGACAGTGGCACCCAGAGTTTCATCTCTGAGGCAATCACTGTCTGCATTTAGTGCATTTAAATGAGGATTAGTATTGCACATTTTAGAGTCATAACTCAAGGCACTTTCAGATTGTTTGGGAGCCCTGCCGTTGTCTTTGTTCCCGTTCAGCTGCTCAGCCTCTTGGCCCTCCACACCGTTTTCGGTTGTAGACCCTTCTGGCGACTGCGGGGGGGACTTGGTCTCCTCTGGCTTGGGCTTCTTCCTCTCTTTCCCCACCTCACATGCTGAAGCAGCATATGCAGGTTTGCTCTGGTCAGGGAATATAAGGAAATAATCATTAATAATGACCATCAATAATCATGCCTCTAGCAGATGCCCATATCCAAGGTGGCATAGAATATTCCATTATAACTGTCATGCTCATTTCAAATATAAATATGACATGAAATGGCCCTAATTAATCCTACAACAAACTCCCTTCTATATATAAACAAGACACTGACTATACAACACCCTACCTAAGCCTCAGCTTTGCACTGGCACTTACAACACATCCTAATTAATGCTGGACAACTAGCCCCACCCTGCACACAAACCAGGTGCAGCAGTTCACTAATAACTGAAGAAAGAGCTCAAGTTCATTAAAGATAGCTCATAAGTGCTTGTAGCTTAAATTATCTGTATTCAGTACTACTTGATTCAAGAATGTTACACTCACCAAGTACATCTAATGCGTTCAATCCCGGCTAGGATCCTCAACAAAGCGGCATTTGTATGTATGATGTCTAATGAACTGATTAAATAGCGAGGCTTGTTTACAAACTAGCTGTTCTAAAGGGCAATATTGCATGACTTTCCACACGTTCACAGCATCGACTTCCATAATTGCCAATTAGCACTTGACACGCGCACTGTGCTGGCACTTGTAATGTGTGCTGTTCTACAGATGTATGTATTCGGTTTTAATGTGCTTTCATGTTCTTCTATAATGGTGTACTGTAGTGCAGTGAGACCAAATTCCCTTAAATGGTTCCGTTTTCATTCCTGCAATCTTTTCCCCAGGCTGTTATATGTCAATCGTATCCCTAAGACCTGACAGATTTTATCACCTGACAGATTCCTTGACAAACACATTCGCAGTACACTCATGACTGACAAGGCAGCTGGTCATGCATTTCCAGTCTACCACACAGCTTCTCCGTACCCATCTCTACTGAGTAACAGGAAGTTCGCTCTGCTTCAATGTCTTCACAGGTAATTTGGTGTGAAAAAGCAGTAAGGCTACTGACTTCTGATGTTCTCTGGCTTTCTTTAAAGTTTTAGCCTGTGCTTTCGTCTTCAAGGATGACTGGCCAAGTTTCACATTGGTGGAAAAAAATTTTTTTGTTAGCAATGGTTAACCAGTTCAGATATTTTGAGCCATTCATAAAATTGTACTCAAACATGACAGATAATGCCTGCTTATTAAATACAAACTGAAAAAGTGCCAAAATATAGATATATTTTTTTAGGTCTTACTACAAAGTTGTTATACTTTCCTTGCTTGTGACATCAGCACCACTTTTTAAGCACAGTATCTTTCAGAGCTTTTCAGAGCAAGCAGCTCCAGCTACCCAGGCAGGTAGCAGGAGCACACCACTCGCTGTCTTACAAGGTTAGGCCGTTATTCTGCACCTGGCCTCAAAAGCTCAGGTCTCCAAAGGATTGCCGCAGCCATTTATTTAATGGGGATACAAAATACCAGGACTGTATGTATGTATTCAATACTGTGAGATGGTCAATGATATAAAAGAATGAGAGTGGAAGGGTTTTATATAAAGCTGATCAGCAAGGTGACCTAATTTTAGAAGCTGATTTTTATCCTTTAATGGCATCATTAGCAGACATAATGAAAGCATATGTGAACGATGGGTTGGGAACTGTGCACCCAAAAATTACAGAGCAAAGCAGCTGTGACACCACTCAAGAAGAAAGGGATTCACACAGAAGAAAATATTATAGCTCACGAATTTAACACCACCGGCAATAATCTTTACCTACCATCAACCACTGTTGACAGCTGGTATAAGATTCAATCAAACGCACTTAAGACAGTTTAAGCAAGCCAATCAATCCCTACGGATTAATTCAGTGCTGGTTTTTAGTAATGTTCCCTTTGCTTGCTTTACTGAGTAACCACAAATGTAAACAAGAGATCCCTGGCAAACAAAAATTCGTTTTTATTCAAATGATGAACACTGCTGGTGCTGATTCGTTAGTAAAAACTTCTAAAATACCTGCCTTTTCATGCTAAAAGCTGTTTGTGTCACGCTTTTTCAAGTGTGCTATTTTATGCTCAGTGTTCTTTGTAGCACAAGAAGATATTAAACGGTGGAAAAATAGGCTGTAGGTACGATTTTCTACTGTCCTGGTAATCTAATAAAAAATAAAATTAAGGAGTTAATTAATTTTATTTAATTGGTTTCATCTGATTACAAAACTGCCCAGAAAAGGTTAACTTTGGTGTTCGTCTCAAACATACTGTGATGTTTTAATCTATTATGGCTTAAAGACACAAAAATTGGGATTTGGATTCTGTTTCTCATGTAGTTTTATAAATGTTTTTCTTACTTCCAGATAGCCATTTTGTTAATGACAAACCTGCAGTTGTATGAGGCTTGTTGGGGCCCTTGAGGCCCCCCCGACCTTTGGGTCCTTGGGCCCGACAGGCCCTTTCAGTAACCCATGAAGAGACACCCAAAAATCATAACGGATGATTTGGTTCCATACATTTTTTTCCTAGTTGCCATCATTTTTTAAACTAGTTTTAATCTTCACGCAAAACTGCGACCTACAGGTCCTAATGATTGAAATGCATATGCTTTCTACCGACTAAGTGTGTTTCATTGAATCTAGGGGACTTTTTCCTCAGAACTAGAAATAACAGCAATCTACATATTACTCTTATCTTACTGTCAATTAAGAAACTAGAAGACGTTCCTGCCCTTTCAAAAAATCTGTCATTGGCAATTGATGCAATGCATTTTGAGATAATTTTGTGCGCTGAAGAGAGACGGTACATTACCAAATCTGAAATTGTTTTAAAAGGCCAGCACTGTAACTGCACAGTATCTCAAACACATAAAGTACCATATTCCATTTTGTTAAGCTTGTTTGTTTCGACTTATTTAAGATACCAAATTTGCCACCAAAACAAACCAAAAGTGGGTAAGTTGTTAGCTATAGTTTCATTGGTTCTTCTATAAAAGATATGGCTTACCTGGTATGTTCCCTGACTCTTGAATCCTCTACTATGGTATTTGGCTCCTCGACTAAAGGTCCTTATAACAGGAGTTGAAATCACACCCCTTGGACGACTGTTGAAAAGAGAGTATGGTCAAGAAGGTACAAGCTTCCATATGGGATAAATGCAAAGTATTGGAATGTCCATAATGTACATGTCTGTGTAACCAACTGTTAGAATGGACCAGTGGCAAAACTACATATACTGCACATAGAAGAGTCTCAAACTGTCTTAGTATGGTGATTAATATGGTTTTAGAAATGTCACTAAATCTAATTTGTCTTAGCTGATTAAGTGTAAGATTCTTCCACTGTTCGCAGTTTTACCTTGCTACTACTTCGCATCAGACTACTGACTTTTTTCTCGTGTGCAGCCAAAAAATGTTCCTAATAGAATTAACCCATCCAAACGCCAAGAATATAGCCAATGTATGATTAAAAGGCCTTTTTTTCCTCATTTAAAAAAGCCACATCCAAGACACGTCGGACCTAGTATTGATGTCACAACTGATGTCATACATAGGGTCTGAAACAATTGCATCTGGTGGATAAAATTTTTTTTTTTTTTTTTTTTTTAAAGTATTTTTTTTCGCACAATACGAAATGCAATATGAAATGTCTTTGTTTTTTTTACCCCAGTGTTGTGTCACCCCATCTTTTTTGACAGCGTTAGATAATTTTGGCTATAATTTTCACAGAAATGTTAGGTTAGGTGAAGTCAACACAAAGTTCAGCTGGCGATATAACTTGCAATTGTTTTTGAACACAAAGGAACCAAGGAACCAACAACTCTTCCCTCAATCAGCCAGGCTTACCCTCTGGTTGGTCCACCAACTGACACCACCTGTATGGGGAAGGCCCCTCTGCCCCGCCCACGCCGAGTCCCCGCCCACTGGCCAACCACAGTGCCTGCGATCTCCAGTTTGCCACCCTGTGAAGGAATGGCTTGAAGGCCTAGCAAGAGGGAATAAGAAGAAAACAAAAATTCTGAACTGAATCAATTCCGCTCCAATTCAACCAGCACAAAAAAAAAAGACCCGTCCATTTTAAAATTCTCGATTTCCAGAGCTCAACACAAATCTCCTTGTGCCACCGGCGGGAGACGGGTGTCACACACAACGGCCCAATTATGCCTGTGGTATGTTTCACATTCCCCATCTGGGGGCACGCAGTCCACGGACAGACAGGCTTCTGTGGGAGCAGAGCGTGCGCTCACTGCATTCCACAGCGGCTGCAGCTGCGCAGGCCGCAGCTGAGGATCACAGCGCAAGCGCTGCGGTCCCAGTGGACACACAACAGGGCTCCGCTGCCGTGGTAACCGCTGCGGTCGCCGGGTTCTTACCTGGCATGCCTCTCCCTCTGCCCTGAGGTGGGGGCATGGGGGGCGGAGGGTAGAAAGTAGTGTTGGGGGGGTAGAAAGGCATGCCGTGCGGCGGCGGGAACGGGACAGGGTGTGGCGGGCGGCTGAAGTTCAGCCCCTCCAGGATGCTCTGACGCATCTTCTCCACTTTAGCGACCAGTTCGGCCTGGGAAACATAAGAGAGTCTGTGAAGCCCGGCTCACAATTCATCACAAGCTTCTGACCTTAATCTGCCGAAATTAGGGTCAGAACGAACGAAAATGTCATAGGTATACTAAAGGTTATGGCTATATGTGTGAGAGACAAAAAGAGACAGTGAGAGTTACAGAATGCTTTGGAATAGCTACCTGACCATCACAGAGGTCGATGAGTGGGGCCTTGTCCCTGTTGGCCCTGATGAGTTTGCTCTGAAGCAGTTTGCCATCGAAGTACATCCAGGGACAGCAGTGCTCCCAGGGGATGGGCTGCCCGCACACGTCGTTGGCAAACAGAGCCATGTCCACCCCGCTCATGAACAGGGCGGCCAGCTGGATGCCGCGAGGGTCCAGGTTGTCTATCTGCAGGCACAAGGAGAGGAGCTCAGCAGGGAATGTGCAGGGCCTCATATGCCACACTCACACACACACACACATACACACACACACACACACACACATACATACATACATACATACATACATACATACATACACACACACACACACACACACACACACACACACACACACACACACACACACACACACACACACACACACACACACACACACACACACACACATATATATAAACATACACACACAGGCGCACAGACACACACACACTCTCACATATACACACGCATGCACGCACAAATGCGCGTGCACACACACGCACACATGCACACACACACACACAGACACACGCACGCACACAAACACATGCATGCACGGACATGTACGAGCGCACACACACACAAAAACACACTCGCTCACGCACGCACACACACACACACACTCGCACATACGGTCGCACACGCAAACTCCCCACCCACAGAGAATGACTCACTCAGCTGGGATCAGAGCACAGAGCAAGCAGGGCGAACCCGTTCATCTAGGCAGACAGAGTCCACCAGAGCCAACACACAAAGCCAGCCAGAGGAGCCTACAGTCAGCCTAACACAGAGCACCAAGCGTCGAGTCCAGCAGAACCAACACAGAGCCAGTCAACCACGGACACAGTCAGCCCAGCATGGCCAAAGCGCACGGTTACTGCAGCGCAGGGGGTGTACATGTTCGGCGCCCGAACATACCCAACGGCCATCATTCAAAACGAACAGCTGACCCACAACACAGGGGTTTGACAATACCCAGAGCTGGGCAAGCAGTACGCACACGCTGGGGCACAACCTCCACTCATTCATCTCACTCAAGCAAAGGTGGAAGCATCTGATCCTGAAAAGCTTTTTTCCTCAATGGAAACATGCTTGTAAAAAGCATTTAAGCTGTTTTTATAAGCAAGAAACAAAAGAAGGATTTTTAAACCAATAATGATATATGAAGAACGCCCTCTGAAAACTCAATAACCCACATCTCTCTTTTCGTTCTCCCCATTTCATAATCATGGGACATCTGACAATCAGAGACAGTTCCTGTCACCGGCCCAAAAAGCACGGAACTGAAAACGCAATGAGTAATTTGTCCACAGTCAAAACATTAATGGTCCAAAAGCATAAATAAGTTGTGGGATCTATTGAGTATTTCCAGGACAGGCCTCATATAACAATCTCTACAAAATCACCTTCAGTTCCTGCAGCTGGTCAGGTTCATATAGTTTAGGAGAAAGTGCTTGGGCTAGGAAAGCGTCAAGTTCGTTACGACGCAAAATTCTTACTCCTGGCCATTGTAACATAAACCTGAAGTAAAAACACAAAGGGTAAGGTATTAAAAAATACAGGAACTGATGTAATTATCTCTGTCTGCATCTTGTGTATATTACGTACTTATGCCAACAACGTATTTAAAAATTCAATATTACTTTGAATGAAATTAACTGTAATAAAACCTGTTCTCCAAGCAGATGGGGAGAACTCTTAAAAGAAGAATCAGAGCAGTCTGTACAGTCATGTGAATGTTCTTCAGAAAGGACATGTTTTACGGTGGGGACAGGGCGGTTGGTGGGGGGAAGAGGGGGGGTTGGGGGAGGGAAAGCTCACCGCAGAACGCAGCAGAGCACCATGAGGGGCGTGGGGACGTTGGCGGGGTTGAGCATGGCTGGGGTGTCGGAGCGCATGCAGGCCAGGAAGGCCCTCATCCTCCGGTTCTTGTCCTCCACCGCCTTCCCCAGCCACAGCTTCTTCAGGTTGGGGCAGGTCCACTCCCGGAAGGGCAGCGCCTCCACCAGCTCCGGCGTGTGGGGCGACTTCCCCTTGTAGGCCGCCCACTCTTTTACGATCACGGGGGGGTCTGCAAGGGGGCGGGAGACGGGAGACGGGTCAGTCGGTCGGTCAGTCAGTCAGACGCGCTGTGTGCGTCTAGCGCGTGATTGGACGGCTGCACAGGGCACCCACACTCTGGGAGTCTGTTCCTCCGCATGGCGAGCCTCTCGGCCTTCTTCTTGGCCTCGGCCAGGCTGAAGAGGACTCCGTAAACACACTGGCGGATAGGCCGATACAGCTGCACCGCAGAAGGCAGGTCTTTGTTAGCTTCGTCCTCAATAGTGACAGAGATCTTTATCTCGCCCTGCGCAAGGAAAGAAGACAGACAGACAGACAGACATCAATAAACACACATGAACATAACAAATCATTTAGCGGTTTCTTTCCTCATCGGTTTTGCCTTATTTAAAGATGAAAAGGAACCTGCCTACTGTTTCATCACAGCTTCGAAGTGAAGTGAGTTGTCCGTTTTCTGACACTTACAGTGAACTCCAATTTCACAGCTCAGCACCCACTGCATTGGAAATGCCATTCTGCACTACTGAGGGGTATGACATGGTCGAGGGGCCATAGTGAAAGTAACCCCCTGAAAACCTTCCTACAACCGACAAGTAACTAACATAGCTGTGCACTGAAAAGACCACAAGCCCTTTCTGAACAAAAACTGGCTTCGAGAAGTGAGACCTGAGCAAAATAATTGATTTTACAGCCCTTTAGACACAAATAAAATTCCTGAAGATTGCATACAATTTTAAAAGAAACATCTATTTTCACCAATATTCAGAACAAAATTATTTCTTTATAGGATGGTATGTGTTAGTAACATTTGCTTGAAAATTCTCAGGAATCTGAAGGAACATTTAAAATCTTACCAGCATTCAAAGAATGAAAGCATTTCAAATGTGAATGGTTCCTGACCTTGGTGAGGACGTGGTAGATGTAGGGGTACATGAGGCCCTTCTTGTGCCTGTGCTCTGCAACCCGCAGGACCTCGGGGGCTACCAAGGGCAGAGGGGGGGTGGTGATATCCATGTGGTTCCTGGTTGGCATGGAGAGGAGGGACGGGATCTGCGCGTTGACGCCATGGTGACCGGCATCTCCCCCCTGACTCACTGGTGAGGTCACAGAGGTGTCCTCCACCTGGAGGCAGAGGGAGGTGAGCACCTGAGCAGGCAGCTAAATATATATGAGCTATACATACAGCTAGGCTGCTAACATTCTGCAAGCTACATTCTGAAAATGTGTATTTATTGGACACAAACGGTCTTGGTATAAAAGAAAAAGTGAAAAAGAATATGCATCAAATTCATAATACAATACACCGATGTATGGAACATATAGGCTATCTAAAAAAGATAAACATCTTGTTAGTCCACTAAATAAAACAGATAGAAAGCGCTGCTTGCCGGCTTGGTTATTCTGTGGTTCGTAGCACGGATTATTGCACCAGTCTGAATCTTTGAAACTGGAGCAGTGAGATTATTTTTGATTCACTCTGGGTATGCGCAGAAGTCATGGTTCTAGAATTTACAACTTTCAAATTACAAATCTTTGTTTCTTACTATCCCTCACTCTCCGGGCAAATGTGAGCAAACAATATTTCAAAATATGCATCTGTATTAGCCAAGTATGCACCACATTTTGAAACTGTCCAGACAAATATGGAAATTCATCAACAATCATCAATAATTAACATTTTTTTGGCTCAAAACCAACTTTTCTGTTTACGTGTCAGCCCGAGCAAGCACTTCAAATTCCCTCCACAGGGTGGCATCAACCAAGTAAAAGTTTGAGCTGTGCATCCTTAAGAGGACTTAAAAAGAACCTGAAAAACAGTTTGGTACATTGATATGATGTGTGATTTTTAAACTTCAAAACATTTCACATCTCATACCATGCATTTTCCACATCTTAAATATACCCCAAGACTCCAGAATCAAAGTACATCCTTACTTGCAAACTCAGTGATCTTCAAGTAATCAAAACAGCTCATCACACGCACTGTGAGCAGTGTTGTCTCTGGGACAGACAGTGTATGTGCTTCTTTTAATAAAAACCTAGGTTGGACCATGAATACCAACAGTATTTTCTTTTCTTTTTACATTAAAGCAATAAGTAAAAATGTTTTTGGTTTTCCCCACTGTAGCTCCCACCTAAGCCATGATGCCATTGATAACTGAAGTAAGCTGAAATGCGCGATGGGGGTTTGGGGTTTGGGCCTGTGAAAGCTGCACCCCAGCCAAGCCTGATATCAATCAGTCTAAGGTGCAAACAATTATGACTTCGCAAAAATAATAGAAATTCAAGCACCTACCACTGTGCTGCAGTATGGACCATTTGTATCAAACTGCATTACAGACCAGTTCACAGCTCAGTAAATAGTAGCATTTATTAAAATCTATATAAAAATTTAAATAAACACGATTATTATTAGTATTATTATTATTTTTGCAATTCATATCTAATTGACTGGAAAGAGACTGTCTTAAATGTATCACATATATTGGTAAAAGTAGGTCTGACCTCAGAATGAAAACTTACTTTAATGTGGTCTCCCATATCTCCCTCTGGTATGTTAGCAGACTGATTTCCTGGTTTGTCCCATCCTCCTTTATGGTCACTTACATGGCTACAACAATAAGAACACGGTCATTTTTCACGGTCAATTTATCAATATCAGCATCAATGAAAATAGTGTGCTTGTGTGGTTATCCACCATCATAGTGAGTGGATGGTACAGTTCTTAAGAACATTTTCACTTTCAGAAAACCCCAGTTGATAAATGCCTCCAGTGTTGGGAGGAATGAATAATTGTGTGTTGGTTGCAGAGACAGCAGTACAACAATGACACTGTGACTCAGAAATGCTCGCTGTTGAAGAAAAGAGGACAGATACTGTACAGAGTATACATTCAGCTATGCTCAAAGGGCTACAGCCACAACCCCACAGCACATCAGTTTGACTCATCTGCTATACCACGGAAATTGCGGTGTTCTTTTCTCAAAAAAATTATTATTTAATAAAGAGCTGATTTGTTGCCTTCTGAAGCCATGTTTTTTTTTTTTTAACAGACTTACAAGATGCTCGCAGACCAGAGTCCTCACTTTTATAGGCACTAGTAATCCCCGCTGCTGTGATTTACTCTGTCTACAGCTGAGCTTAGCCGGACCGAGGGAACCCAAGAGCAAGCAAATGTCACTCATTGCATGCGCTGCAACGTGCATAGCCGTCTTTAAGGCTCGGGAAGGTTGCGGGACAGCCGGACCGGGCCTGCACTCACTTGGCGGTGGTGGCGGCCGTGTTTTCGTCGTTCTCTGAGGAGGAGGATGTGGACGAGGTGTTGAAGAAGGCGGGCTCCGCGTGGTTGGGGCTGCTGCCCTGGGCGGGGTTGATGGGAGAGGACCTCTCGTACAGTGGCGTGTGTTTCCCCTCGTGAGGAATGTTGCTGAAGCTGTTCTGATCCGGGAGGCCCTTCCCCACCGGATCCAGAGCGAGGCCGGCCTCGACCAGCGGGGTTGAGTAGGCGTTCTGGCCAGCCAGCTGCTGGACCTGCGAAACCCCCACAGCATCACCACAAACACACCAAAACAATTACAATTAAAAACACACAGCGTGCACGTAAAACATAAAATAAATACACTAAAACTGGCAGACACCGTAGACATTTATCCAACAACTTTTACTCCTGCATTTATGAGAGTTCAATGGCTACTGATGGACCATAATTCAATTTAAGGGATTCAAGCATTCAAGATTATTTACCACTTAATTTTACCAATATTCTACAGCACAGTAAGTCATATGAAAAAAAATTCTGTCAACGCGTCCAGAAAGTGCCGTATCATTTCCCTTTTAATGCTCACTTTGTCCACTATTCTTCTTATCCCAATACCTTCAGCAACTTCAATACAACTTCAGGAAGGAAAAACAATTCTCAGCTTTTCTAAATAGGGCATTTGGGTTCAGATACACCCGAACAACACACACATGCACGCACGTGCGCACACACAGACAGATGCACACATACACACAACAAAAACACACTTCAGCTTTCCACATCCAAAGCAAACAAGCTAGTAGAGTAATACATGTAATAGCACTCATGCAGAACGCTGAGACGCAGTTTGAAGGACAGTGGAACTCACCCCAGATTTCACAGGAAGGGGAATCTGTGGAATGTTCAGCATCTGTGGAGGTACATATTGTGGCACTGCAGCAGGCACTCCAATCTGATTTGGTCTGACTGCATCAGAAAACAAGGAAAGGTGCTTTTCTGTTACACTGCACACAAACCTATATAACACACACACACACACACACACACACCACTACTTCTGGCAGTTGATTTGAATAATAAAAAATGTGCAGCGGTACTCACCTGTGCCTCTCTGAATATTTACCAATTTTAGATCATCTCACTGCATGATCTACCACAACCCACAATACCAAGCGTGCAAGGCCAAAACAAAAAGGTATATGTGCACGATCAACTCAAAACCTTGATCAATATGCAACTCAGAGAAAGCTGTGGAGATGACCAGTTTATACAAATTCAAGAACCTTAATATTTTTTATTTCACTTGATTTAAGAGCTACTCAAAGAAAGTGGTTCACTGCAGTTTTGAGGTCTGCAGCAAGTTTTTTTCCCCCAAACTTCCAACGTGAAGGAGCTGCCACGTCTGTGCAAAAGGCCTTTCTAAAGCAGGTTATTTGTATGCACGGTGCATAACGACCATTCCAATGTGCACACAAGGTCTGCGGCAACCCGGAATATTTCTCACATTACTGCGATGGCTGCTTTCCTACTCACTGAAAACAAAACCTGCTTTTTATGCCCAGGCATCAACGGGGGAGAAAGAAACCCAAATTAAACTGAAACGGGAACAAGGAAAAAGGCAAGCGGTGACACGCAACTCTGTGGTTTTACGAATGTCCTCAGACTGTTACACCAAACTCATTCACCAACTTGCTGATTCCATGGAAACAGGGGTCTGACAAGGGCAGGTTGTGGTCAGACCCATTAAATGAGGTCAGGCAAACATACAAATGATTGAGACCAGGGGAAAGGTTAGATTTGCCTCTCCTGTACTCCACACACCAATTCAGAGCTCTAATTGAGACTCACAGGGAATAAGGCTCATATTGCCAGTGCAGACATCTAAATTCAATCAACCCATTTCAGGGAAATCAAAAGGACGTACAACATTTAAGAAATCATGCATCAAGTTACACTGGTTAAACCAGAGTAAATGCAATATCACCTGTCACCTATATTAATTTAACAATAATGATAGCATGGTTAAAGATATACTGACAAATATGTGTCTGTGTAATGAGAGTCTCACCTATTCAGGAATCAACAGTATCATGAACTTACCTACATAAGGAGAGAACTGTAGGGGTTTGCTGGCTGCAGAGTAGTACTCGACTGCTTTCTTAAATCGAACAACTTTGTCATCAGTCCTGGACTAGAATATAAAACAGCCACATTAAATTAAAAACACCAGTCTGGGAAAGTGAACGGAGCCAGTCTGTGTCACACAAGCCTATGAATCCAAATCACAGGGTTACAGTCCCTGAACAGTCAACAAGCATTTATGAATTAAATAACCCCCCAACCCTACGGTTACACACTGGCAGGACTGCCCAGATACTGTCCAGACTTCACCTCCTATGTTCTTCATATAAAATCCAGAAATAAGGGGGGGGGGGGGGTGCTTACGCATCAGTCACTATATATGAATAACGTCAACTAAATTAATTTAAAAATGCAAGAGAATAAAAAGATTACTGATGTAAAATCCTATGCAGACGTTAGTTCAGCAACAGATTGAGAAGAAACATGAGCAACGTGTCACTGAGCTGGGATCTTTGGCACCGCTGTAATATGAAGGTTAATGCTTCAGATATGACTCCTCTCATGATCCAGCATCAGTTCCTAAACTTTTTACAGTTCAATAATATGAGGGTTTTTTTTTTTGGGGGGGGGGGGAGGCAACCAATGGCAGTGCATTAAAAAGCTAAGCTGTTCCAAAGATCCTTACATGTTGGAGGCTCTTTAAAAGAATGCTACAGGAAATGCTGGAGTTATATCTCGAATACAATTTCAAAATGAGCAAATATTGAAAAGAGCAGCCTCTGAAATTGTGTGGCTCATTATTATACCTGTGAGTGCTTGAAGATGTCTTTTGCAATGGCTTCCAAGTCGTTGATGTCTTGCATGTTCCTGACATAGTCAGCCACGGCCTTGATTACTACGTCGCACGGTGGGAGCACGAGCTGGTGGGCGCGTACCTGTCATTGGATACGAGCTCCATTACATTCCCACAACAGACAAAAAACTGAACTGATCAGATAGGACTGTCCATCATACGCCAAGCAAAGACACAGAACTGTATGGACCACACATGACCGTCCATTACATTCCCAGCAAAGACACAAAACGGAATAGATCAGACGTGACCTTCCATTAAATGCCTAGCAAAAGTACAAACCTGAATGTATCAGATGTGACCTTCCATTACATTTTTACCAAACTAAAAGGCTGTATTTGGTGCGCGCAAGCAGAGTGGTGTGGAGATTCATGATTCACTGTGTTTGCAAGGCAGAAATACAGATAGAAAAAAGCGAATAAATAACACTCGCTTGTACATTTGTTCTTAAAGCTGAGGGATTACACTGCAAGGTTCTCTGGGGCCTACTGATTCACCCTCCATAATAAAATCGGAACATAATGCATCTTAACCCTAATCTTCAGCCTCTACGTGTACCCAGCGAGATTTTCCACTTAAGGCATACAAATAGGCTATAAGTCAAGACATTGCATAACGCAGGTCTCACAGCTCGGGAGAAATACAAGCAAACACTTTGGTCTGGCCCTTTAGCTGAACAAACAGATCCATCTGTCAGGCAAGATTAGCTCTGGGCAAGAGCCTACCTGTGAGGTGTTAACATGTTAAACCATGTACCGCTTATTATTTTACCACTTATTACATTGCTTGGCATATTAGGTCTCCCAGTTACAGGAGTACAAATGAAGGGTAGCACTGTAAGTGATTTTTTTTTTTTTTTGCGTTGTACTAATGCATCACTTGTCGAGCCTCATTTTACTCTAGGTCGTCAAGGAAACCACTTCCTCTGCTATTGTACAAGGCCTTGAATGGAAACAAGTCTTGTGTGTGAACCACATGCAAGGAAAAGCCAACAGCATTTTAGAAGTACAGAAACACAATCAATTACATTTAGCAAAATTAATGTAGCGCTACTCCAGTGAAATACAAAAAAAGCAAGAGTGCACATGCTGTCCTGAATCACAGGCCTAAAATCAGGCACTTCCGTTGCACTGCCAGAGAAAATCACTGCTCACAGCTAATAGACAAATATAATGTGTTAACCGAGTATACCATTACACCATCTGCTGCTGCACGCACATGATTGTTCTGAGAGCATTCTGAGCTTCTCTCCGAATGGCTAAATGTTTGCATCCCGGTTACGCATTACCTTCAGTGATGCTAATGGGTGCTCTGGCCCAAGTAAACTCCAATGAAAGGCAGCCAAGTCTTCATCAGGCAGTATGTGATTACCTGTAAAATAGGCACAAATGATTTCCAGTTAAAGGAAAGTGGGACTGGTTACAGTTTTCAATGTCTTGGCAACTGCGCGCACACACTATGTTGCGGAATTAGCAGTAATTTACAGCCAGTTTCTTTACAATGGCCTATAACACACAGGAACAACAATTCAGCGTCAATTTCCACCCAAACTAGCTTCCAACACAACATCATTAATGCTAGGACCGGTGCAAATAAAAATGAGAGATCAAAATTTCATGATTGCTGCAATCACTGAAAGCTAAATCAGATTACCCTCAGTACAATATTACAAATATGACTAAAAAAGTCTCACATGCATACCACAAAGTCTGCTTTTACATATATTCCAGCAAAATGACTTGTATACCACACGCATTATCGCATATACACCACATCTGAGCGCTGTTAAGCACCTCAATATAGTCAAAAAGAACACACACGCATCCATAAAGAATGGAGGAAAGAAAACTTTTCCTACTTTCCAATAGTTTTTTTTGTTTTTTTAAACCTTGTGCTGATGAAGAATATTGCAACATACAAACCACTGCCTGCCAAGCATAATGCTTATGTAATACAGTCTATTCTGCTTATCTCCACAGAGGTGGTAGTGAAAGGGATGCATATCCGTGTAAGGTTACTAGAGAACAAATCTGAAGAAGCTCGAAGAAAAGGGAAAACAAGGTCAGGGTGAGCAGGCATAAATCACTCATGAAATGTGTGACAGGCTCCTGCATGTGTTAACAACAGTCAATATTTTTTTTAATGCATTAGATTCACGTTATACTTTCAAACTCCTGAAAATATCACTGTTCACATACCCAAATTTACTCTATAACAGGGAAAATGTCATGATTAATTCACAGCTTAATAAGAGCAGATATGCATGACCACTTTTATTTGGAGTGGCTCATTTGCATACTGTAACTTGATCAGAGATGCCAACAAGCAGCTAAGTGAACTACAAGACACTGTTTTTTTTTCTTCTAGGAAATGGGTCTCAATAACTCCAATAGTTCCTGAAAGCTTATGGTCCAGTGATTTTATCAGTGCTATGCATCAGTGGAAAATACAAACAATAGGTTTGTGGCTAAAGAGATACTGAATGAAAACAGGGGGAATTATTTAAAGAGCAGATGAAATGACAGCACAAGCAGCATTAGGACTTGAAAAACCTGCACTAAACCTCACTGTGACGGGATATATATTCAATGTACTGTGCTGAGATTGCATTTAAAAATGTTTTCATACTTTGGGAGTGGTGGGGGTGGCTGTAAAATGTACAAATCTCAAGAATAACCAGATGTAACATCTGATCTTTTTATTATTATTTTAATCTGCCAAAAGACACTACTTTCTTTTTTCCTATCCACCCAAAAAGACTATTACTAAATTAATTTAGGTCACAAAGCTAAAAACCTGCTAATCCTATTGAGAGTTGTGCTTGTAAAAGCTATCTTTCACTAAAAAAAGAAAATTGCACCAGGATTATCCATGCTAGACCATACCTTTGTAAACAAATTAAGCAATACAGAACCATTACAAAATCAGCACTATACTTTATACAAAAGAGAAACCTGGCTTAGCTATTCACCAAACCTACCTAAAAGTGAAGCGAATATGACAAAGCGATTTGGATTGAGATCAAGCTGCTTGGCAACTTCGTGCATCAGGTACTGGCTGGTGGTGAGGCTCTTGCCGTTCCGGCTTAGTTTCAGAGCATGGGCACTGAAGTAGTAGGGGATGTTGCACAAGGCGTAGTCAGAATCATAGGCCACCAAGCCGTGAAACCCATTCTCCCTGCATAAGGCTATCACTTCCTGATGGTGATCCTCAATGCTCTGGGCCACCTGGAGAACAGATCAACATAAGAAGCTAAATCAATCAGGTGCCAGACTTAACATACAGTCAACACTGAACCAAAAATTTTCAAACAAACAAAGAAACAATTTAAGATGGATAAATACTGTAAATCTGGCAAAGATTTTGAGAAAATTTTATGTGGTGTATTGACAGTTTTATTCACTCATTTTTGCTGGGGTAAAATTTTGAATTTGCAACTGCAATTGAGAAGTCCCAATACTGATCTTAAAACTATATAATGTATGGCATTGATGATATTAAATGCCATGAAAAGAGAAAATAAAAATAAAGAGTAAGAACCTAAATTAATAAAATATGAACATTTCTGGTCTGCAGAACACAGTATTTGTGGATCTGAAACTAACTTCACAATAGCCTGCAGAATTGGGTAATAAACAGTCCAGTGTAGAACTGGTGCAGTCATTTCAAAATCACTGCACACAAATGGCTGAAGTGACACTTTACAATACTGATTCATGTAAATAATATTTAGAATATGATAACTAGGGACAGAAACCAAAAATGTCTTGTGTCAATGTTCTTACTTGTTTTGAATATTATTTTGTTAAAACAGCCACGAATGCATAGATTCTAAATGCACCGATATGCTAGTTGATCGTCCCTCTTTCAAAGGCCACAACGGTTCGTCCATTTCTGAGCAAGGGCCCACAAGCTTTGTCCAAGGCTGTCAGCCGTGGCCTGCAGGAGTGCCGCGTGATCTACGTACAGAGCCAGTCACTAAACTCTCCCTCCTTCCTGCTGTACCGTACCCACAGCCTCCACTAGGGAGCCAATTAAAGTAAGGCAAAGGTGGGACTACCAGAAAACCGAGATATTACCGGTATTCAGTAGCCTTTCTTCACTTGCACAATATGCAATTTAAAACTTCCTCGGCTAATTGTTCACTCTACTTGCTGGTGGAAAACTCCGCGATGCCTTTTGAAAACTGCATTGGTCTTAACAGTTTTGAAAAGTATTTCTATCTATTTCCAAAACAGTAGAATTACAATATGCCTTTAAAAAATACTAGGACTCCATTTTAATCTGAGTGCAGAGCTAATGAGTTTATTTAAAAGCAAAAACAAAATGTATGCCAAAGTAAATACACCGAATAATACTGCATCGTGTCTACATTTTAACAAACTTGAGTATCGAGTCGTTGTTCCCATCAGTGAGTATTACGTAAAAACATTAAACAAATAAATAAATAAAACTTGAAGCCCGCTATATAGGCTGTCTACATTACTCGAAGATTCAAGAAATAGGGTACTTAAAACGACAAAAAGTACCTGAATAACTCAACTAGCGTGGAAACCGTTTTAAGCAAATTACGAAGAAAAAAGTCTACACGAGAGACTGATGCATTGTTGTTCCAATGCATATTCCTCAGGTTCATCTGTGTGCACAACCTTGTGTGAACTTTGAGAAAACAAATACAGGTTACCATGAAACCATTTTAAGAATTGAATGGTAGGACACATGCTCGTCTATGCATTTTTCCAGGGTGCTGTCTTTTGACAGAGAATTTACAGCATATTCTTAAATTAATTAAACAAGAAATGATGTTGGGATCCCTACAGCGTTAATAAAATTACTATAGGCTACGCCACCTGCATGGAACAATGCTTTCGGGTATAACTAACTTATTATTATTTTCCAGATGTTCATTGCAAGAGGCACATGATAAACATGTTAACGCTATTGATATATGTTATTGACAGTTATTCGGCCTTTCAGATTTGATTTAAATGGCCATCATGTCACAGCTTAAGTGCGACTCGCTAGCTACATATAGTGTACCTAATATATTATGATTATCTGAATATCTGCATGAATGTTTAAGATAACTGGCTACAAAGTCCAACTAAAAAGGTTTGCCTAGAAATGCTTGTGAAAAAGAAATGTTGCAAGCCAGCTAACGTTAGCTAGCTGGCGTCTCAAACGTCAGGCACCTCCCTTCTACAATGTTATCGATCAGAAAGTATAAAATAACAACTTTCAGCAGCATCTATAGTAAATGCCTGTCGCTTGCTCGTCAGCTAGTTTGCTTACACAGCGCTAATTTGCAATTTTGTTAACTTGTCTAACCATGGTTACGCCACTAGACCGGCAGTTAGCTAGCTAGACTATACATCTTGGTTAGCTAGCTTCTCTGGAGCTCTGCAAGTGTTGATAGACTCGCTCGATATGTTGCCAACTAGACAGTTTCGCCAATGGAGATCTTATCGATAAACTTTATTTAGCTAATAACAACGCACTGACACGGAACAAAGTCTAGTTAGCTAGCCATTCGCTACTGTAATTGGACAGTTAGCCACCAATACAGCCAACGAACAACTAACGTTAGTCGCTCTTTGGATGTTGCTACTTGAAGAAAGTGTCACCATTATTTTATTAAACTAGTGACCTTGGTTTTCCCACATCAATGAGTATATTTCTTCCATTTCTATAAGCGTACACTGTTTATATGTCCAGCAAATTAACTGACAACGCAAAAGCATGGTTAGTTCGACAGTTAGCTAGCTGGCCGATAACCTACAAGCTAATAATGTTAGCAATTTTGCAAGCTAGCCACAAACCAAAAATCGGAATTTAGTCTAAACCAACTAGCAATAGACTTACCCCGATGTGAAACCTGAGGAGTGCCAGTCGGATACAGTGGGCCATGCACAACGGGGGAAGGAACCAGACCTTTGGTGGTGGGGTTCCCTTGTTCTGGACGTGGCTGACAATCTGCTGCGCTGTCTGTCTCTCGTTCACCTGTCGCTTGACCCATTCGTGAAGACGGCCTTTCTCCAGGGCGCCATTGAAGCATACCAGGAGCTCAATGTTGCCATTAAAGCAGGCCTTAGCGAGAGCAGCCAGGTAACCTAGCATGTGGTTCCACTGGCCCCCGCTCACCCAGTCGGTGTAAAAGCCGCCGTAGAGCCGGTGGAGGCAGTTTTCGGCATCCACTAGAAGCCTGAGCGGACTTTGGGGCGGTCGTTGCCTGCCACCCCCAACCAGGCTCCCCCGAGCTAGCTTCTGGAGCTCCACCGGTACTACGGCACTTGGGCAGTGCTTTTCTATATATTCTTGGAAACCTTGCACGCCCATGACGGCTGCTTTAAAAACAAATTAAACTAAAAATGCTTTTTTTTAAAAATCGTAAAAAATTAACGGTACCTAATGGGGATTGCAAGTAGCGCCTCCCCTGAAACTGTGAGTTAATGGTCTAAATGTTGTCGTTGTTGGTTTCTGGAGTTGCAGAATCCAAAAGAAATTAAATCGGGTTGTTACAGATGCATTTGTTATTTTTTTGGTGAGTTATTTTTTGGTTCATGGCTGTTGGCCGCCATGTGCCGTCTCACGGAGCCATGTCTATGGATGTGTCTGGTGTGCAGAGAAAGAGGCACAGTGACGCAGGGCACGTACCGTGCACAGGAAAGGAGGAGTCAGTGATACAGTGGGCGAGGGTGGGCGCTGAGTACGGTCGGTTGGAAAACTGTTGCATGCCACAATGTGTACAGTGTACGGGGGAAGTATAAGGGGGTGCGTATTCCACTGGGGAGTGGACGTGCCTGTGTTTCTTCATACAAATATATTCGATCAAATGTGCATCCTCCACTAGCAAAAATAATACAGATACAATGCGTAGAAAAACTGAATATCCCGTGTTGACACCATGCAAAATCAGACACAGGGAAAGACTATACGTGACAAACAAAGAATATCCGCGTTGAACTAACCCAAACATTATTTAATGGGTGACATCATGAAGTACACTGTGAGAAATGAAAAGTCCTATGACCGTGGCCCTGTTTGACTTCCATACTTATTTGCTCAGTCTCAGGCGGACTCATTTCTGCCCGTATGAGTGTGAGTAGCCGTCAGGTACATAGCCTACTACGCACTTTTCCAAACAGCGCATACGTTTTCTGTGTCGCGTCTCTATACGACAAAACACAGACTTTGTACGTTAGCAAGCTGATATTGTATGCAATAATCGTACGCAGTGAAACAGACAATTTCACTGTACATTGCAATGTTTTATAAAGGAAGCGGTGGTTGTCGCGCATGCGTATAAACCAGGAGCCACGCTGCATGCGAACTATGCAATTTTGTGGAACTTTACTGCGCTTTCTTCTGTCAATATGTACGGAGTACATGAAGTATGTGATGGCGGCGCTAGTGAGCAGTGTCAGAAAATACTAAGAATAAAAATCCGACTCCCTTCTGTAAGTGCGTGTGTATTGAGGGTTGCTGAGGTGGGCAAGATATGTACATGTTTTGTGTATAGACATGCCTCCTGTGGACACTAAAGTAGCGCATCTCCCGGTTACTAAGACTGCAACCCTCGACTTGAAAGCTTAGCTCTTTAACCAAGAAACAACATTGCCACCCTACATTCACTCCTTGAACACGCACACATTTACTTTTTAACATATTTGGTACCGCGCAGCAGCCATTTTCCACTGCACAAACTTCTGCAAAGTTCAGCACGAGCTGTTCATCTAAACATTCGCCAAGTGATGGCGCCAGAGCTACGTCTAAGATGGCAGGCAAACAGTTGCCACATTTGTAGTGTTCGCGAAAATGCACGCAGAAAAATAGTTTTATAATTTATTTATTTATTTTTACTGAATATATTTCTGGGAATATAATAGAAGGGATTAACAGACGAGGGAAACAAATGTCCACGGTTGAATATTTGGCAAAGCTTTTATTTAAATATAAATTAACTGGAAAAATAAGTATTAAGAAAATGTTCCCCATATATTAACAGGTATGATAACCTCGTATAAGCATCCATTTTTTGAAGGCCGGGAAAGCATTTTTGTACTTGGTATTTTTGCTATAGGAATATGAAGGAATGGATAAAGATTTAGCTGGGTTTTTTTTTTTTTTTTTTTTTTTAATGGCAAACAATAGAATACAAAATAAAATGTATACAAAATATTCAAATATTTAGAAATTCACTTTATGAATTCCCTTTTGAAAGTCTTTTGTACAAAAACTACACAATTATATATCTTTTAATATGGCATCCATTATAAGCAATATGGTGTTTAAGCCATTCAGATTGAATCTGGCAACAGCTGATTCCATTAAAATGTTCAAGTTTACTTGTGCTGAGATCCCCACCTCCAGTTTACTTGGCAGTGCTCCTTTTGACAAAAGTCTGATATATATGAAATCAGAATATGGAAATGATCTTTTAAACCTATAATCCAACAAAAACCTACCTTTTCCCAGACCCATAAAATCCACCAAAAATACAGTCATTCCACATAACCAAGTTGCTTTTAAGTTCTTGTTTAATTTACAATGTAATCCATATTATTATTCCAACAATACTAATTATATCCCTATCCTTTGCTTCAGTCTAGTTCATAATGTAAACAGTACTACAGATATAATTGCTATAGATACAGTGGTACTGCAATACATTGCATTTAATCATTTACATGAGCTTTCTTGAACCTGAATCATTGTGGAAATGTCTCATCTGCCAACAAAAAACTTCAACTTAAAAAAGTTAATATAAAAGGGCCTGGAAATGTGGATAATGCATAACTAAAGGAAAATAAGTATTAGTAAATGCAAAATGGAAAATGGTCCAAAGAGGAGGGGAGAGGTTGTTGTTAACAGCAATGTTGACTGTTGATGCGCCACACAGCATGTTGGGCCAGAGTTTGTTCTCTGCTAGTTGGGGGTCTCTCAGAGGTCCAGCGAGGTCCGAAAGTGCTGTGCCTGCTGTGCTAGCTCTTTGGATAAGTCCTGGGCCTCCTGCAGAGCCTGCTTGTCTGGGAAATGGAGGGCTGCCTTCTTGGTGGCCACAGCCAGCTGTTTGAGCAGGGCACACAGGTGGTTGCTCTTGCAAAGCAGGTCCTGGCTGGCCTGTCCGCTTTGAGCCTCCCGGCACAGAGTGTCCACCAGCTTCTGACCCACCATGATCACCAGTTTGCTGTGAGCAATGAACTTCTCAGGTGGCTGTCCCTCCTGGAGACCCATCACGAACACGGTGATGGCCTTCTGCAGTGCTCCAAAGTAGAGTCTAAGGTACTCCGACAGGGATTGCATCCGGGAATTATTCGCACGCACTGGGGGAGGAGGAGGGGCTTTCTTATGCTTAACCTAGCAACCCAAATGAGAGGGAGAGGGGAAACAATTAGCCAGGCTCTCATCAGCCAGAGATAATAAAATTGGGAGAGGAACAAGGAGCTCACCTCCAGTACAGAGTGGTAAAAACATAGAACAAGGCCAGTAGTAACTGGTGGATACCATCTGTCCATACTGTCTAGATACTGTAAGGGATCCCAGAAGTATAGTCAGAAATTATTTACCAATCATTATTGGAATGTTCTGTTCCTTATTACTAATATGCTCTGGTAGTAGTGGAGCTACTCTCTGGTTTCTACCTAAAAAGTGACAAGTCCTTCCTATCCTTAATTTAAAGTCCCCATCACCAGTGAATAACCATGTCACCTCTGCAATTGCACACATCATTTGTTTGTTGTGTTAGTGGCCACACTTCACAATTGAAAGTTGAAGAGAGTAATATTTGAGCAATGAGTATTAATGATGACAGACAGTTGAAACCAAACTAGCTAATCAGAAACACATGGCTAATGTACCTAATTTTAATTTTGTTTTATGTCATATACCATTATAGTTGAGTTCTTCAGAGGTATACAGGTGACCCTTACCGAGGGCTTTTGTGGGCTTGTCCCATTCAGAGCTATGTTCTTGTCCTCCTGTTTGCTGTTCTGCTGCAGCTCAAACTCCTTCTTTGTCTGAAACACACGAAGACAGTGACAATGTGATAAGTGTGGGACTACAGGGATTGGGAGAACCTTATGAGTGATGAGAATTTTCAATTTAACAAACAGTCTCATTGGCAATTTCCAAATCATTCCTGTTTATATTGAATCAAATAGTTTTCCATCTACATTCATTGTATATGGTGTTCCGATACAGGGTGGCCTGATGATATAATTTTGTCAAGTTTTCTAGTTACATGAAATTAAAAGGGAAAATGCAGTTTATGCACTTAATGTTTCCAAAAGTACTTGGTGGAGAGTTGGGTTTAGAGAGGTGTGGAGGGGGGAAATTGGACCCACTCACCTGTAGCTGCACGTAGTCATTGTCTTCAGCTCCAGGATCACCCACCTGCCTGTTTTTCACGGGACTTTTTTTAGCCTCCATCTGGTTCTCCCCTCCAGACGGGTCAGCGTCTCTCTGTATGGGTCGGAATAGCAGCTTGCCGTTGGCGTTCAAGATTGAGACCAGGCGCTTGACGTCTTCAGGCACAGTGCGGGCCACCATAACGAAGCGCTCCAGCTGATCAGGTGTCTGCATCTGGCTGGGCTCCTGGGACAGTGCGTCCAGCTGCCAGCCGCCTCCATCCAGGGACTCCTTGGCCTGCTGCAAAATGAGCCCAGAGTCCTCCAAGATGGACAGCTGCTTGTGGAGCCGCACCTGCAGGTTGGAGTCAGTCAGCCGCCGGGCGTTGCCCCTCACATCTAGGGCGAAGTCCAGGAATTGAACTATCGCTGCAGAGATGCTCTCCACCGCGGCACGGATCTCCGACAGGTGCTGGCCCAGGTGCTCCCTGCTCCGCCAGCTGCTGCTCACAAATACCATGAGCCTGGGCACGGCCTGGCACACGGCTTCCTGCAGCTCCACCAGCCGCTGGCTGGCCTCCTCCTGGGACAGACTGACCTCGCGCTGGGGCTCCGGGGAGGAGCAGCTCAGAGCCAGGGAGTCGTAGGAGCTGCTGGAGGAGCTGGAGGCAGTGCTGCTCCGCTGGCTGTCCCTGGCCGACAGGCTGGAGATGCTGTCCCTCTCATCCTGGTCTTCCTTGTCTTTTCGCAGGGACTCCCTGGAGGCGGGACCGCGGTGGAGAGACCCCACCCCCACACTAATCCTGTCTCTAAGCTGCCGCCCGTGTGGGTGGTCATACGTGGGTCTCGCCATGCCCCTGCGCTCTGGGGGCACGTGGCCCCTCATGAAATCTCTAGGGCACTGTGAGCTGGGCTGCTCTTGGGAGACGAGGGGCACGGAGCGCACGGAGGACTCTGGCTGCTTGGCCCCCGGAGGGGTGGCGTACACGGAGACTCCGGGCTCTGCGCAGGGCAGGCCTCCTGGCAGTTCCTGGGCCGGCCTGAGGGGGGAGCTGGGCTTGGGGATGTCGTAGAGCGAGAGGGCCGAGCTGCAGCTCTGAACGGGCCACACCCGCGCCGGCAGGGTGTCGTACAGCTGCCTCCCCGCGATCGCAGCCCTGGAGGGCAGGGTGTCGTACAGCTGCCTCTCCGGGCTCGCCACCTGGGAGGGCAGGGTGCCGTAGCTGGCCTGCTCCTGGCCCGGCTTCTCGGGCGACACAGGCACGTCATAGATCCAGTCCGACTTGCGAGGGTTTGGTAGCGTGTTGTATCCACAAGCCAGTCTCTGCTGGGCTTCGGCTGTTGAGGCCATGGGGATATCATAGCTAGGGTCCTGGGACAGTGCAGGTGGGATGGCGTGGACCTAATAAAGGCAAAATTATTTGCATTCATAAATGTATTGTAATATTTGTACAAAATGACCTTTGTGAGGGTGTTGTCCTGAATGACTATTTTATCATTGTCTGTACACTTAACGAAAACAAACTTTCAAGATGGAAAAATGATTGGAAATACTTGTAAGATTTCCTTTTCAGGCCCCATGAATGAAAATGGTCCTGAAAAAGGTTACTTCAGAGGTAGTTCAAGCTTAAAAACCCAGTCTCAATAAGAGGACGTCACATTGGCAGTACCCATGAATCCCAGCACAGACCTGACCCAGCAGGGAAGAGAGAGCTACCATATGCAGTAAAGAGCAAGTGGGCCCAGTCTAGATTGTGCAGTATACTCACAGTTGCCTGGCTGTTTGAACACTTCATCCATCCAGCATCACGCTTCTGCTGCAGCTCTGAGGTTGTGACGAGGGAGCTTTTCCTTGTCATCGGCCGATTTGGAGACACCTGGCATTGGGTAGAGATTATCCAGATTTAAATTCATAATTCCTTGAAAGCAAATAGGTTCCATCAATGTATTTTGTGTTCACTGTGCATTCTTTTTATTTCCTAATATTTATTTTACTAATAATAATTAACAAAACACTTATATCATTGTGTCTATCACAAATAACTATAACTTATCTGCAAATTGATAATGTGTGAACTAAAAAGAATATAGTATGCTGAGAAGGAATAAATACACCACAACCTCCAACATGCTGATTGCATATTTATGATCTAAATATCCCTTGTTTTCACTATGACTCTTATTCTGTAACTTCTGTATATTTAGAGATATGCAGTGATACAGACAGAGGAAGAAGCTTACAGAGAAGAGGGAGACACGTCTGGCACAGGTTGGAACATCGTAGACTTCTGATCTGGGGCTACAGCTTCCTCCTGCCGCTGATACCTGTACATGGACAACAGGAACTTTAGCAAAGAAAGAAGATGTGTCCCACTGCACCTACTGACACACTTAATTGCAGTGAGTGTTCACGTCTGCACATGGTACAATATTACTGGCCTAGAAACCCGCAATATGTCTGGCTTTTGCCAATTAACATGGTTCTCCCAGCAGCTGCTCTAATGGAAACCATGTAACACTCCCTCTCTCTCAGCTTCTCTCGCTTTGAGAATGAACACGCTGGGAAGTGGTGAACGGTTCCACCCTCTGCCACACAGGCACTTGCACAAACACCTCTCTCTCTCTCTCTCTCTCTCTCTCCCCATTTGCAGTTAGCGCTATCTGAAGGCCGTCTCTCCTTCTCATTTACAGGCTCATAAAGCACCAGTGCTGCATGCCTCTCCCCACAGAGGGGCCCCTGGCCCCCATCTGTTACCATTTTTACCAGCGGGGGTTTCCGAGGGCAGTATTGCAGCCGCTGTGCAGCTCCTGTCCTGCTCAATTCGCTTAAGAAAGGCAAAACACGCCTCCCTTGCGGCTGAAGATGGTGTAGAGCGAGATTAAATGGAGAGCACCAGCCACTGCGATGACTGGTCAGGTCCAAAGTGATCCATGTCGTACTGCTCTTCACATATGCAGGAGATGCCTATTCATTTGTGCCACATGTTAATTTCCCACACAATTTCATGAAGGGCCCACTTTCAGCCTAAAGTACACTGCTTCCCCATAACTTTATCCAGAGACTGCACAAGTCTTACCAGGCATGGAGAAGGATTCCTTTCCTGGGTGTGCATTTGTGAGGTGGGGGTGGGACCCTTTGGGGCTGGCTGGGGGGTGGACGGCACTTTGTAGATTCGGTCCATGCATTCATAGGTGGGGCCGGGGATCTGCCGGGGGACGCTGGGGATTTGGTAGATGTTCTGGGGGCTGTCGCACCGCGGAGCGGTGTCAGAGGGGGGCTTCTCGGCACAGAGGGTCAAGCAGCCCACCACAGCCCCCCGGTAGAGACCCTCGGCCTGGGCCGGGGAGAGGAGATGCAGGCGGTTGGCTGGGGCGAAGCCCTGTCGCCCGTGCAGCGAACACTTCCACCATCCATGGCTGCCGCTCACGTTCTGCTCCATCACCGTAATGATGTCGCCCTTCCGGAAGGCCAGCTCATCTTCACACTCCGCTGTGTTGTCATATAGAGCCTTTGCAAGGATGTTCTGCACCGCAGAAAAATAAAAAGATCACAATATAAAAGATGGGTAGGGATATCAGGGAGTAAAAAGATATCAGTAGAGTGCAATGCACAGAAATGTCAAAACAAATTTGGTGACACTCTTATTAAAAGAACGGAGACTGGAGAATTAATTCAGTTATAAAAATAAAAAAACAGCAAAATATGCATTAAAGTTAAAGATCAATGGCACTGGCTGAGGAAATTAAACTCAGGCCAAAATATCAGGCTTTTCACTACACATCTTAAAGAAGCATTCTGCTTTAGAGGTGTGAGTTTGACAAACACTGGCTTTGTTCGCTGGAGATAATGGGTCCAGGCACAGAGAGGCACTACTCTGCTGTCCAGCTGAAAGAATGTCTATGACCTCCCCATTTAGGAAGGGTCCACGCAGGCTGGCTATTTGTTCAGTCCCAACCATTTTGTCTACTTAATAATGACTCTCCGCTAATAGCTGTCACAGTCACACACCTTTTAAATTTCTGCATACCAAAACACAAAAAATAACCTCTTTCTTCTGGTTTATTGGGGCTTTCGAATGAGAAGCGAGACTGAGATGTTGTAATAGTTTCCTGCAAAATTGTGTCACATGTTCTTTTGAGGCCGTCACAGCTCACAAAAATACAATGAATGTAGAATGGTAGGGCTTGGATTTCATGCCAAATGTTGATCTACTTGCTTGTTTTTATTTTATGTACAGTGTATATAAAAATGCATAATTAATATATTTTACTATTTATTAAATCCAGTCAACGCATGCTGTGTCTGTTGCTTATTTTCATTGATTAGTGCCTGACGCAAATTTTCTGACCCAACAGTTTTCCATCGATCCAAATAGAGCTGACCTTAGTGGTGACACGGTGAAAGCTTTCACATGCCCCAGTCATTCCTGTCCCATTATAGCGCTTCCAGAGTTAGTCCCGGATACGAGTACACACAAACAGGTGTGTCTGGGGGAAGGGCCTTGGGTCCACCCTGGCATATCAGTGTTCTTGAGGAGTGCTGTTCCAGTTCCAAAGAACTACACATTCTCTGTTATTCCTCCTACTGCATGCTTTCTCGTTACAAGATCAAATCACAATAATAGTTCTAAGCTGAAGTACTCAGTACCCTGAGGTGCAAAAATGTAGAACAGTCCAAACAGAGAGCAACAAAAAATGGGAAAGTACATTTTTCTAGCCACTAAAGCAGCCTGGATTGTGTTTGGAATATATGTGAATATATAATGGGAATTATGTTTAGAAAAGCATTTTTCAAATCTTTCATAATTCTCATAATTCCCTATTATGATATATTATCTTTTAATTGTGTTTTAATGTATTTTCATTTCATACAATGGCTCCTTGTCTTTGTTTTTTTTAATGGAATTTGGAAAATAAGTTTTGAGAGTTCAGGTTCCTGTATGCTACATTCCATAGAACATGTCAGTGAACATATGAACAGATACTTGTCATAAACAAGACAAGATATCTGATGCCTTCAGCACTTCACTCCAAGTAACCCCTCCCACACACACACACACACACACACACACACACCACACGCGTGCATGCACACACAAGGACCCCCACGCGTACACACAGCCTGTGTTCTCATCGTACTCTCCGCACGCGTCTTATTAAAGCCCCTCTCCCATGTGTTTGAAAATTCCTCAGTGCCAACAGTCACAGCGTCGCACACGCACACACGCTCCCTTCAGCTTCTCAACTCTGAGTCAGTGAGATTCACTGCTCCCGTCTACGTCACAAAACTTCATTATAAAAAATGTATTTTCTATTTCTGCATTCAAAGTTTAAAAAATGGAACAGGAAGCCTACTTCACCACTCCCAAGAAAGAACTCCCGCATTCAGTTAAATGCCAAAGAATTTATTAAGCTAGGGCTATTTGCGTACATTTCAATCCATGATGAGGTTTCTGCCAATTGACAAAAGAACAGAACAGGATGGAACAAAAAAAGGGTCAGAATTTGCAGTATACTCATGCTCAAGTGTTTTGAATTTCTTCAGTGCCAAGGTCACATAGGTACTCCAGAAAATACTTGAATATGAAATGCACCAAATGCATTTTTGGTACCAATTTCCACATTCACAGTACAATTTCTGCTTTAAATATCATGTTTACGCATTCTTCATATAATTAAATATAAACAAAACAATTGGAAACAGCGACAGGTATAGTAGTGTGTTCCTTTTCTACATCTGGGATTTGCGCAGTGGCTCAATTTTATGGCCATGCATCTAACCAACCAACAACCACCTCCAGCAACTCCAAGTCACACCATGTTACGCAATAACAAACCACATTCCCATACAAATGCTAAAAGGCAATGGAAATGCAACACTGCTGACACCCACAATAACACCAGGGCACAAGTGGCAGCCTCTCAGCACTTCTTGGCTATGGTATTACCTTGATTTTCTTGGTGAATAAGGAGTCCAGCCAGCTTTCCCAGGCCAGGGGTTGAAACATGGCTGTACGAGGAGCACTGGAGCCTGGACGCGGGGTAAAGGACTGCCGGGAACTGGCCGAGGTTAGCTCTGACTGCCTGCTTCGGCACTCTCCAGCCCTGAAGCTTGACTCTTTTTTTCTCTTCCCTGACTTCAGCTGCTTTGTTTGTGTGTGAGTGGACAGCTCCATGAGGAGATGTACAGCCCTCCTTCACCCCCCCCCCCCCCCACCACACACACACACACATGCACACAAACACCCCGCCCCTCCAACTACAGCTGATAAGTCTGGCCTGCTGGCAGTACCTTACATGGTACTGCCCTCTTTCTGTGGGTGAATCCTCCGTAACAAAGGCTCCT